>NW_027555847.1:139795538-140210538 GCF_003287225.1 Phascolarctos cinereus
GATCTTAGAACATAGAACATTATAGCTAGAAATTAGAAATAATCTGTCCAGTCTTCTTATTTTACAAGTGGGGAGAATGAGGTCTAGAGAGAAGTGGAAAGTATATTGGTCCTGGAGTCCAAGGACTTGTGTTCAAATTCTGCATCTAATGCAGGCTTTTTTTTTTCTTGGTCGTTTTTGTTTTTGTTTTTTACTTTTTTTGTGTGACATGGACCCCTTTGGTAATCTAGTGATGCCCATAGGCACCTTCTCAGGGAAATGTTTTTAAACTGATAAAATGAAAAAGGAATACAAAGGAAATGAATGATTAGTGAAAAGAAGGATGTAATTTTTTTCCATCCAAGTTCAAGGGCCTTCTGAAAGCTATTCATGGATCCCATGTTAAGAACCTCTGCTGTAATGCTTACTACCAGTGTGACCTTGAGCAAGTCACTCTCTGCTTATCAGTTTCCTCATCTATAAAATGAGCAGATTGGACTAGGAGATCTCTGAGGTCCCTTTAAGCTCAAAATCTATGATATTATATTTAATGCTAAGACTTGCTTAAGGTTACATGGGCGATTAGGGTCAGACCTGGGACTCAGACCTCCTGGATTTAATCCTCCTTTTTTACAATAGTACTAATTATCAGACTCTGTGTGTGTGAATGTGTTTAGATACCACAGACACTCCTGCAGAATGAATCAGCTATACAATCATTTTATAGTATTTCAGCTTCAGATTGCAAACAACCCCCAACAAATAGGATTCTTGCTTTCTAACGAGCTGGGAATGTGTGGAAAATATAATCAATCACATTAGTAGTGGGCCACAGATGTTGCATGGATCAGGCAGGCTGTTCCAACCTCAGGCAGAATTTGTGGTGAGGATAGGGGTGGGGGACAGGAATTCAACTGCTGTCCACTCTAACAGAGCATCATGAGATGGAGACAGATGGAGACGTGGATTTGGATTCCATCACTGAAGCCATGACGTCGGGATATTACTGCTTATGGGAGCACCTCCTTTTTTTACTTATGCTGATTCTCCCTGAAATGCAGCTGTTTTCTGAATGATTCAGGCTCTGAACGTCCTCTTCAATCTGTCCGTCTCATCAGCAACCATTTTTTGAGTGCCTACTACGCGCAGTGCATTGAGCTAGGCTTTGGGAGAGGTGCAGAGATGAGTAAGACAGTCTCTGTCTTCAAGGCAGAAAACTATGACACTTTCACAAACATGCTGTTACTCTTCAATAATCAGTAAGAGTAAAAAGCGTGGCTGACCCCAAGACTGGTACCCATAGAATTGGGGGATACAAAGGGACATCAATGATTTGCAAGGGAAGAATGAAGGAAGAAAAGACTTTAGTATAGTCAGGTCTTAATTAGTGTGAATAATGAATTCTGTGGAGGGATCACATCTCTTCAGGTTTGCATTATTTGAAGTTATAGTTATGTAAAATATAGTGATTCTAGCCCAGTGGAAATAGGCAGAGTGAATTAATTGGTTATCACATTGATCAGGGCCTAGCCATAATAGCTTGCCTTTAAGCTTTGAAAAACATTTTACGTACCTCTTATTTGATCCTTACACCAATCCTGGAAACTGAGTGCTACTAGTATCCCATTTTAGATGAGGAAACTGAGGCTGAGATAGTTTAACTGAATTGCCCAGCTAAGAAATATCAGAGATGAGAGGTTGACCTCACTGTCCCCTACTAAATCTAAAGAGGTAAATCTACTGCTAGGGAAGAACATATATGCCTGGAAAAGGCCGTTGACAGCTAGTCATGTAGTGAGAAGAAGGGATAACTGATGAGTGACCCAAGCATACGGTAATGGCCATGAAATATTAAAAGGACTAGAAATCTAAAATATTGTTTAGATCCACATCATCATCATTATCATTATTAAGCATTTATAGGGTGCTTTAAGTTTTGCAAAGCACTCTATACATATTATTTCGTGATCCTCACAATTATTCTCTGAGGGAAGTGATATTATTATCTCCATTTTACAGATGAGGAAACTGAGGTCTATATAGGTGACTTACCTAAGGTCACCCAGCTAGTGAGGACAAGAATTGCACAGGATGAGAATGGTTGGAAGGGTTGCAATTTCCCCCAGCAAAAGGAATGCCCACACTCATGAGATCACCAAAGGAGCAAAGTAACCATATGTGATATGCGGAGTAGAACAATAATGCTGTATAGAATTTGCTAAGTTGGGTCGATAAGAATTTAAGTCCCTATTATGCATGAAGTGCTGGAGAGCATAAAAGAGGAATATAAAGTTCTGTAAGAAGTCTATAGAAGAAAGATAATTTCTAATTGGAGGTGGAAGTGAAATCAGGAGAAGCTTCATGGAGGAGGTAGCATTTGAGTTGGGCCTTGACAGAAGAGTAAGCTATCAACAGGTGAGGAAAGTGTGACTGAAAGGCACCAAGTTGTGGGGGGCTTTCATATGTCAGCCTAAAGAGTATGGATTCTGTTCTACAGATAATGGGAAACCATTGTAGAGTGTAGTGTCTGGGAGAAGAAAGAAAGATGGGAAAGAGGAGGTTCCCACAGGGCATCAGAATATCTCAGAGTCCATTCAGGCCAGCCTTCTCATTTTGGTAGTTTGTGCTTGAATCCAGGTTACCGCTCACCTTAGCATCCCTCAGAGGCAGGGCTTCTTTTCTCTTTCACTGTCTCTGGGTGTATCTTTTTTGGACAGGAGACTTGGTTACTAGTTCAGAGGAGACAGGTTGAGTCCTTTATGTCCCGTGGAGGGTAGAACTCTTTTGTTCTCTGCTTTTCTGGGTGTCTTTGGGGGACCTTCCTTGCCCCATGTGTTGTGGGGTGGGGCTGACTGGGAAGAATAGAAATTCCCTTTGAGCCAGGAATGTGAGATCTACTAGTTACGGGGCTAGGATGGAACGACTGAGCCCCATCTCAGAGGAAAGTACAACAGCTGAGGGTAGCAGGCAGACATCAAATATGGACATTCAAGCTAATCACACCTGCCATCTGATTGTTTGAGGATCAGATGCCTGCCCCAGGGGAAAACAATGACCAAGAGGCCTAGATCAAGACACTGTATTGGTGGTCAGAAGGATCATGAACCTTAGAGTTGGAAGAGACCTTACAGCCTTCCCCAGATGTGAATGAAATTCTTTCTACACAGATCTTACAAATAGAAATCCTATAATACTAGATCTGGAAAGAGACCATCAAATTGAACACTTTCTTTTGTACTGAAGAAGAAACTGAGGCACAGAATAGGCAGGTGACCTATTCTGACCATAAATCACCCACCTGTTGGGTGGTAGAGTGCTCACTTTGAATCTTGTCTTGGCTATGTTCCTTACTTCCTCTGTAAACTTGGACAAGACATTTAACTTCTTCAGGCCTCAGTTTCCCTGTCTGGAGGTTGAGATGGTTGGACTTAGATGATCCTTAAGGGTTCTTCCAACTCTAGAGCCTGTGATTCTATGTTCTGGGAAAGCTAAATATTTTGGGGGATGAGTATCAGGGGGAAGAAATCCAAGGAGAAGAAACTGACAGATATGACAAGCTCCCTGTCTCATTATCTGTGAGGCAACCGTACCTATTTGTATATTTTTATCTGCAGCAGGGGGGTTCATATCCCTACTGAATCCTGTCATTATTGTATCATTTCTTCCCCCCCTAATACTTCCTGCTTTATGTACTGCTGTGGTTATGAGTGAGCTCTCTGATTAATAGGGCTGCTGATATGGAAAGGTTTGGTGGTAGGCTCTGAGTTGGACAATTTGACAGACATTGGTGGCCACTGATAAAAATCCTGAGGCTCAACCCATGTCTAGAAGTCAAGGAAGACACAAGAAAACCCAAGTCCCTTATAGAGGATGTCAATGGGAGCCCACATAACTAGACAATGAAAGATAGGGTCATTCATCCCCTGACTTTCTCCAGAGGGCAGTTTGGTGTCTACCAGACAATCGATTTTGAAGGATTCAAGACTGGCTATAACTTTATTGGTTGTTTCTGTCTCAGGTGGAGCAGAGCCTTGTGGGTCCATTAAAAATTTTTTTGATATTGTTTTTTTTTTCACTTCACCTTCATTCTCAAACATAGTCCCAGAGAGCCATCCTCTATACCAAAAAAGAAAGAAAAAGGGGGGAAAAGGAGTTCATCAAAACTAATTAACTTACCAAATAGGACAATGTAGGCAATATTCGGACCCATGGTCCCCTACTGTTACAAAAAAGGGAGGGAGACACATTTTCTCCTTTCTTCTTTGGGGCCAAACTTGATCATTATAACTCTGAGAGTCCAAAAAGAGAGAATGACGGCTCCTAGGAATTTCAGGTATTGCATTAGGAAACAGGAAGTCTGGGGATGCAGGAGTTAGCCTGAGATCTAGAGATGGAAGAGACACACTGAAGGGGCAGCTGAGCTTCAAAGGTCCAGACACCAACATTCTCTGTGAATCCTTGCATGACGTTTCAGGCAGAAATTAATTTTTCCTTCCTGGTACCTCGTTTGCTGCTTATGCTTTAATGGATGTATTCTTTCATCAGGCAGCTAGGTGGTGCCATAGTGCACAGAACACTAGGCCTGGAGTCAGGAGGACTCATCTTAATGGGTTCAAATCTGACTTCAGACAGTTACCAGCTGAGTGATCCTGAGCAAGTCACTTAACTCTGTTTGCTTCTGTTTTCTCATCTGTAAAATGAGCTGGAGGAGGAAATGACAAACCACTCCAGTATCTTTGCCAAGAAAACCCCAAATGGGGTCAAGAAGAGTCAGACTCAACTGAAAATGACTAAACAACAACATTCATAGTTTTGTGTATGTTAGAAAGTCATGAGCTCTCAAAGCTGAAACAGATTTAGTCCAACCTCCAACCTGAGCCATCAGCCTCCTACACTGTATTCTGGATGTATGATCAACCTGTTGAAAAGTGGGTAGGGTCCTAGATTTGGAGTCCATAAGATCTAGTGTCAAATCCTGTCCTTGACAATTGGGCAAGTTAATCTCTCTCAGCTTTAGTTTCTTCACCTGTGAAAGGGGAGAAATGATAACACCTACCTCATAGGCTTGTTTTGAGGATAAAATGAGATACCATATGTGGAATATTTTGTAAAACTTAAAAAAAATTTATATTAGCATAATAGCTATTTTTACTTGAAGACCTCCACGATGGGGAACTCACCACTTCTAGCCGCGTATAGCTGCCCATTCTATTTTTTGATAGCTGTGATTGTTAGTTTTCCCCTATATTTAGCCAAAATCTGCCTCTCTGTAACTTTTACCCTTGCTTCTAGTGCTGACCTGGGAAGCCACCCAGAAGAAACGTAATCCCTCTCTTATATTAGAGTCATTCAAATATCTGGAGATAGCTATCACACTCGGCATTCCATGCACCCCCTCCTTCCTCAGCCAAAGCTTCTCTAGCCTGATTATCCCTATCCTTCAATGATTGTTTTATTACATGGTTTTATTTCTCTATCCATTCTTGTGTCTTTCCCTCCGAATATATTACAGCTTTCCATTGTCCTTGAATGAATGGATGACCAAAACAGCATTTTTTTTTTAAATTAAGCACCTCCTATGTGCTAACTACTAGGGATACAAGCTAAAAACAAAGTCGCTGCTTTCAAGGAGCTCACATTTTACTGGGGGAGACAGATGACACATGTGGGAGGTTTCATCTGCAAGTCAGATGCAAAGGCCCTGGGATCCTTAGGGTGCAGTAGCAAAGCAGATGGTAATGAATCGTGATGGCCAGAAACGAATGCAGAACTTGGGGAAGGGAATGGCCAGAGGAGACTGTAATCTCTCTTGCTTTCTTTAGGATAGGCTTCACCACCTGGTTGCCCCATCCAGGTTAGGGGATCAGAATCCAATAAGATAAAGTTTCTTTTTACCTCATCAGAATTTTTACTTTTTTTTTTTATATTCAAGCCATCATTCTAGCCTGTTGCATTATTCTTCCCCATCCACTTAAACTGTAGGTTTCTTGAAGGCAGAGATTATTTCTTTGCATTTCCTCACCATGCCTAACAGTGTTCTGAAATAATAACTATTGGCTGGATTAAATTGTATTGAACTTGCTTTCTGTTAGGGGCAGGTCTGGGAGGCAGACAGCAAGCATCATGGATTTAGAGCTGGAGAGGAGCTTAGAGGTCAATGAGTCCAACTTCTACATTTTACAGATGAGGAAGAGGAGGCACAGAGAGCTCCCACCACAGGACTAGTAAGTGCCTGAGGCACAATTCCAACTCTGGGTCTTTCTGATTCCAAATCCAGCATTCTAGCCAGTCCATGGTTCACAGGGAAAGTTCCCTCTCCAGTCTTTTTACTCCAATAGGATTTGATAACGGCAGTTTTTGATTGAGCCACCTTTTCTGCTAGAGTGGTCAGAGGTTATGGAGGGGTAGGAAAGGGACTGGCATGAATGGTTAAATGGGTACAAGATCCAGTCTTCATGGTGGTAGAGCACAGTAGGGATGGCTTGTTGATGAGAGGGGATTGTGTGCAGACGTGTTCCCTGACCCTGCTTCCTTAGTCTCTCGATTTCTGCTGTCATTTTTCTGATGCTGAATGCCTGCTTCTTTGGACCACTATTCTCTAGAAGCAGCTGGATGGTCCAGTGGATAGAGGGCCAGACTTAGAATCCGGAAGACCTGAGTTCAAATCCAGCCTCAGAAACTTAAAAGCTGTGTGACCCTAGGCAAGTTATTTAATTTTTATCTGCCTCAGTTTCCTCATCTGCAAAGTGAGAATAATAATAACACCCATCCCCAGGATTGTTGTGAGGGTCAAATGAGATCTGTTGAGGGCTTTGCAAACCTGAAAGTGCTATATAAATGTTATTATTATTATTGTTAATGACCTATTACCCATCCAACCTCTGCCTGGATTGACATTCTGGATTTTGAACTCTATTTCTACTCTACTTATGGTCATAATATCTGACTTGTCCTTTCTCATAGGACACAGAGAAAGGTCTCAGATAATGTTTTCTTGGCCTCCACATAACTCCCTACCCCACCCCCTGACTGTCTGTTCCCAGATTAATGGCCTCCTGGATATGTACCTATGTTTAGATCCTGGCCTTCACCCAAACCCTTTGGGGATATCTGGCCTTCCCCTGGTCTGGCTTGTTCAGATTTATGATGCTATATGATGAATGCCATGCCAGCATCTGAGACAGGCCGCCTCTCTGCTCACAGGATTATGTAGATGGTATAGTAAATCATAGAACACAGAAAGGGTAGAGCGGAAAGGGGCTTTACTACATAAAGCCGAGACTATTAGAACTAAAGGAGAATTTAGGTTAGAACATAGAGTGTTAGAACTAGAAGGGACCTTGGAACATAACATTCTAAGGTACCTTAGATGTCATCTAGTCTGATGATTGAACCTTCATTGGACGATGAGGAAACTGAGGGTCAGACAGGAGAAGGATTTTTACAGGGACACAAGTCTAATTAATTTCAGAGCTAGGACTAGAACCTTAGTCTTCTAACTCACAGTTCAATGTTCTTGTTATCTCATCACCTAGTTGGCCTGTACAACTACCCAGAGCCTGGATTATCCCTCTACATCTGAGGGAAGCCCTTCTTTTAATACCCCTTCCCCTTATTAGCCGAGTAAATATTTATTACGTAGCTAACATATAGTCAAGGTGTCTTTATTTTGTATGTATCTATATATGCCTTTCTGGGTACATGTTGTATCTTGAGAGCAGGGACTATCTCACTTTTATATTTCTGTCCCTTGCAAAGTGACCAATACATAATAGGCACTTAGATGCTCATCGCTTGACTGATGGAGCATAGTAGTACAATGCACATTGAGAGTACAGGAGAATACCTGGTCCTCCCTATCCCTAACCTTGATACACTTATAGGTTAGTTAAGGAGATCCAAGAGGTTGGTCACACGTATCCTATGACCAACTTGCCCAGGCAACACACACACACACACACACACACACTGCTCACATCTGCACATAACAGAATATAATAGGAAAACGAGGTTGAGCAGGTGCTTTGGGCCTGTCATCTTATGGGCGCCAAGCACAAATAGTAAGTAATAGAAGTGGGGAAATTGAGATCCAGAGATATTGAGAGCCACAGAGACCAGGGTGAATTAGGGCACAATCCTACCATACTTGGGTCTCTTCCAGGGTACTGTTCTCAGTTCTAGGGGCCACACTTTAGGAAGGACCTTCTTTGCTAAAGGAATTGTGTCCAGAAGAGAGTGTCCAGGATGGTGAGAGGACTACAGAACATACCATGTAATGATGAATTGATGGAACTAAGTGAATAGTTTTAGCCTGGAGAAGAAAAGACTTGGGGGGAGAGGAATATGTTCTTCAAACAGTTATTTAAAGGGATGTCAGCGGAAGAGGGATTACACTTGTTCTCCTTGGCCTTAGCCAGAAGAACAAGGAGCAAGGAGGGGCAAATTTAGGTTTTGGGTAAAAGGAAAAAAAATCCTAATAACTATAACTCCCCCCACCCCCTCCACTGAGGAGAAGGACTACCTGGGACATAATTTGTTCCACATTACAAGAGACTTTCAAGCAGAAGCTGGATGACCAGTGGGGAATATTACAACAGGAATTTTTATTTAGGCAGGGATTAGATGAGTTGACTTTTTAAAAAAAATATATAACTTTCAACCTTGAGAATCTATTAAGTAGTTGTGCTATGACTCGAATCCAGATCTCCATATCCAGGTTCAGGGCTCTTTCCACCGTTCCAGGCTGTCTCTCTTGTTTTCTGTTTTTGAACTGTCTCTGTGGACTTTGGATGACACAGACTTCTTGTCAGGTCCTCTTGACATGCCCACCTTTGGCTCAAACATACAGTAGCTTATAAGAAATACTGAGCACAGACTTTTTCTAATCCCCGACTCAGAGCAAGGTAATAATGAGGAGCCACATGACCCCAGCTCTCAGACTTCTTCAAGCCTGACCTCTATCAGATGCCTTGAGGCCAGAATGACGATTAGTCAGAAATCACAATCTCAGATTGCAAAAGGTCATCACTATGAGAGCAAGCCTCAGAGTTCATGTTCTGATCATGAGATAGGAAGGGGGGAGGAATGGTGGCAGATGAGGTGATAAAGCAGACCGTATTTTGGTGGCCCCAATAGACTATGAGTCTGACACCAATCAGGTTTCCAGGATCTCTATGTAGTCATAGTATTCTTACTTTTGTTGAATGATGTACCTACCAGTGTTTCGCACATAGTAGCTGCCATCAAGTATTTATTATCTTGAATAACCCTTAATATATTCTCTGGCTAAAATTTCTAAATGGGAAGGGGTCATGTGTTTGAATACAATAGACAAAGACATCTAGATTCTAAGAGGCAGCAGAATGTCATGGAAAAAACCTTGTTCTGGAAGCTCTGAGTCCTGGTTGGGCCACTAAACTTACTGTGTCACCTTGGTCAAGTGATGCTACTTCTCTTAGCCTCAGTTTTCTCATCTGTAAAATGAGCTCGATTGAATTAGATGATCACTATTTTCCCTTATCATTCTATAATCTAGGTTTTTTATTCTCTTCCAGCTCTGACACTCTATGAGGCGTCACTTCTCTGACATTCTTTGTACTGTTCTAACACCCTTTCCAGCTCTCAAGATCTGTGTGCCAAGTTCTCCTCTGGCCCTAACATGTTATGAGCCCATTCTTTATGTGTTTTGTGGGGAGTACTGTGTTGTACTAAAGGGGGACTGGTCTGTGACTTGTCTTGCGTTCCAGTCCTAATTCTCCTACCAACTTAGAGACAAGTAATTGAAGTCTCTATATTTCCCTTTCATCATCTTTGAAATGGAGAGTGACCACATTTGCCCTGTTTACTCTCCAAAGATGTTGTGAGGGTTCAATGAACTTCATTTCTGTGAGGAAGTAGTGTGTGTGGGGAAAGAGAAAAGACATAGGTATGTATGAGTGAGCATGTGTGCGTATGTGCACATATATGCAGGAGATGTAGCAAGTCATGTAGGAATCCCAGGCTGTGAAGAATGAAGTGTATGCAATAGACATCAATCTTGTAGGAGGAAGGAGTTCTACCTGGTCGACAGCTGCAGCACATCTGGGGGAGTTTGGATTGGCTGAGCCCTCAGCTGTGTTCTCTTACCTTTGGCTAGAGCCATGTGAACCATCAACTCTTAGCGATGTACTGGGACTTGGAAGGAGAGAATGTAAGCTTAGTGAGAGCAGGGACTTTTAAATAACTGTTTTCTTTTTATCTCTGATGCTTAACACAATACCTTAAGATAACTTTGTTGTCACTTAATAAATATTTGTCGAATTGAATTGACTTGGACAGCAGGAACAAACTGAAGAATTGGAGTAAGATGTCAAGAAGAAATAAACATAGGAATATCTATCTTCTGAAAAAGCTGTGAAAGGGGAGGATAGGAGATAGTAGTGAATTCACTATCAGTGATGATCTTCAAGCAGAGACTAGATAAGCATTTTTTGAATATGTTGTAGATGTGGTTTCAGGTATCAAAAAGATCAGATGATCTCTATGGCACCTTAGAGTTCTTAGATTCTGTGATACTATAAGAGAATCCATGGAGCTCTTACTAGAGGAATATGGTATGAAGTTTCCTTGCAGGGAACGTTCATTTAGAATTTGCTTATAGAATCGTAGATTCTTGAAGTGGAATGGGACTTGAGAGTTCACCTCCAACAATCCTCTCTACAGCATCTCCTGGCATAGTTGGAAGTTTAAAGTTTGCAGGGTCTGGGTTGAAATTCTGATGATTATTCCCTATGTGACTTTTGGCAAGTTTCTGGGCCTTGGTTTCCCTATTTGTAAAATCAAGGAGTTGAATGAGATGATCTTTAATGCTACTTTCTTCTAGCTCTAATTCCTTTTATCTCTTACAGGGGACCATTCAGCTTGGGTTTTAAGAGCTCCACTGATAAGGAACTTACCACTCCCAAGACAACTCATTTCCCTTTAAGACGACATTATTAAGCTTTCTTTTACACCAAGGCTAAATTTGCCTCTTTGCATCCTCCACCATTTGGAGGTAGCAAGGTGTCCCAGTGGGTAGAAGACTGGATTTGAAGTCAGGAAGACCTGGATCCAAACCTAATCTCAGATACCTTATTAGCTTTGTGATCCTGGGCAAGTAACTTAACCTCTGCCTACCTTAGTTTCCTCCATGTTCCAGGGTCATTTTGAGCATAAAAAGAGATAATATTTGTAAAGCATTTAGCATGGTGCCTGGTACATAGTAGGTTCTGAATAAAGGCTTATTTCCTTACTCCTTCCTTTGCTGTCCTTCACCAGATGAGCAGGAAAAGTCTAATTGCCTTTTCATGCAACTGCCTTTCAAATGCTTGAAGATGGTTGTGGTTCTCCCATTAGTCTCCTGTTTTTCAAGTTAAATATCTCCTATGCCATCAACTAATCCTTTTATGACATGACTGCAAGACCCCTCACCAACTCGGTAATATTGCCCTGAAAGTTCTATGTAGAGTCAACATTCTTCCAGCAGCAGTAGGAGTTGGACTAGGATATAGTCCATGGACAGTAGAGCCTATAGCCTAGCCACTTCAGAAAAAAAACCAGATCAGCACTGAAGGACTTGGGTGCTTTGGGGTGATGAAACAATCTTATTGGAAGCTGATCAGGGAGAGCTGCTGATTCAGCTCATCTTCAAAAAGGAATGATTCCACCTTCCTCCTCTCCTCTATTCTAGAGCTCATCAAACTCTTTAAGTCTTTCTCCAGAGGGGCAGGTATGAAGGTGGTGTCTTTACCTGGCCTAGGTCAGGGTGGGGGGAAGGTGAGCTGTGAGCATAGGGGAGGCCAAGTCTATGTATAGCCTTAGGCAAACATGTATCCTGGGACTGGGGGCCCTAGTTACTATTTCTGTTTTATTTCTTTCCTGAATATAAGTGATCAAATGATGATCTTGAGATCCTCAGGCAACCTTGTGAATTTGAGGGGTTCAGAGATCCTGGGTCTCTTGGTCATGGCTGATTGGATGCGGTGGGATTTTTTATATTAGAGAGGAGGGCCATTAATGGGGGAGAGAGAACCTCCACTCTGGGACTAGCTTTCCAGACGACATGGTCTTAGAGGGAATTGATTGGACAGTGCAGAGCTGAGGTGAAATGTAAAATACCTATTCAGCAGTCTCACAGACAGCTCTTGATGTTTTCATTATCAGTATCCCAGGAGAACAGAGCAGTACTAAGTTAGTACTGCTACTTCTTAAATATTTTCTATCAATGCATGTTTATGAGTCTTTTGTGTTTAGCATTTCTTTTTATGTAGAGGAAATAGTTGTCCTATGTCTGATCTACATTAAATATTAAGCACCTTTCTATCCCTCCTTTTGAGAGACACCTTAGACATGAGGCAAAGCATAAGTACTAAGTCATTACCCCCAGGCCTCTGAGGTAGAGGTGAGGGGGGTATAAAGAGCCAAAGAATCAATAAGGCAAAAGGGCCTAACTCCTTTCTTTTAAGGTCAGGCTCACCCAGGATTGAACCTGGTCCATGTTCATTGGTCTAGGGCTAAGAAGGGGGCCCTTTAGTGGAGACAGAGGGTGCCCAGAGGCCTTGGGTCCATCATCTATTTTTAGTGTAATGCTAAAATGTGGTACCCATAAATTAAAACAGTAATCCAGATATAGTCTGCCCAAATCAGAGTTCCCAGTATCTAGCACCTCCCTTATTCTGGGTACTATGTTAGTGCAGCCTGACATCTCATTAGGTCTTTTGACTGCCATAACACACAATTGACTCAAATCAAGCTTGGATCTACTACTTGGATCTACTTGGATCCCTAGATCTTTTTTTCCCCACATGAGCTGCTTTCATTTTCTCCAAGGGAGAACAGCAATTGACCAGCAAGGTAAAACTCCAGGTATCAATTCGCTTTAGACAAATCTAAAAGATGTAATTGCAGTGATTCAGATTCTTGTGAGGAGGGACTTTGATATGAAGATCAGATCAGTGGAGATTATATTAGGAGAGAAAAAACAAGGACTTTATTAGAGGTTCCACTGGTGTAGGCCAGGGTTACATCCATTCTCTTCAGTATTAAAATAATGGGTAAAGGAAATTAAAGAAACAAAAAACAAACCACAAACCAATCTAACTTTCTTTAAATAAATTGTAACAGGATGGGTAAAAGGGGGCAGGCTCATTTGGGGTTTGGAGCTGGGAACAGAGGATGCAGGGAGAGGATACTGGAGTGGGCATCAAGGGTTCTGGGTTCAAGTTACAATTCTGCCATTAACTAGAAATGTTATTTGGCAGAAGTCATTAGTGCCTCACCCAGCCTCAGTTTCTTCATAAGTTAAACAAGGACATTAGGTTAAATGGTCTCTTAGCCCTTCTAGCTCTGGCATTTGATGGTAAATGTGGTTCTAGAATGTAGGAATGAGAACTGTAATAAAGGGAAGGAAAAGCTACCTACCTACCAGGGGCTTTTCATTTAGGGACAAAAGAAGGTTTTGTTTGGGATTGGGGATGGTTAAAAAGCTTATGATAAATATGACTCATGAGACCATCTGAGTGCGCTGTCAATTCAAGAATAGCATTTTAGGTATAGAGGTCAAGCGATTAGGAGTCTCTGCTGTAAAAAGAAGACAGATGTCCTGTAAGCAGGGCAATTTGTGCAAACTTCCCCAAATAAAATGTCTACCACTGCATCCTGGGCCATCTCCAGTTGTCCTGACTGATAGTTGGCCACTGGACCCAGATGGCTCTGGAGGAGAAAGTGAGGCTGGTGACTTTGCACAGCCCTATCTCAACTCAAATCAAAGTCAATTGCAAGTCGTGTCATCATCTCCCTGATGTCATGGTCTTCTTTGAGAACAAAGGACAAATCGCACACAAAAGGGGGACAGTCTTCTAGGGGCCCAGGAGAAAGAGAGGAAATAAAACAGAGCTAATAACAGCTGCTGAAATTGAAAGCAGGGAGACCATCTGGAATGATAAGAGAAGGGAAAGCCATTTATTTACAGCAAGTTTGGGGAAGAGGCAAGGAGGAAGAGAAGATGGGTTTTGCACTGTGGTTGGGAAACCTGGAAGAAAACAAGGAAAAGAGGAATGAGAGATATATGAGGAAGATCATAGGATATGGGGCTAGAAGAGACTTTGAAGATCATTTAGTTCAATCCTCTCATGTTACATATTGACAAAACTGAGGCCTAGGAGGGAACGGACAAAGTGAGTTGCTCAAGGTCAGGTAGTTAACAAATAGAATAATCAGGGTTTGAATTTAGGTCTTCTGACTCCAAAGCTGTATTCACTATTTTTTTTTTTACTACCATTCCTCTTTCTAGATAGGCTTCAACTTATAAAGGCATTTTGGTCCATAAATTCACTGGCAAGTCAGTTTGGAATGCAGAACATACTTTTCCATAAAAATAATATTTTAAATGGGGGTAGTATGGGTCCCAGGCTAAGCCTCAAAGACTATTTATAACCCACAGTGTAGACAAAATATTTTACCTGTGCAATGGAAAACAGTTTAAAATACTTTCAAAGTAGCAATTAAACAAAACAGAGCAACAAAATTAAATGAACAATATTTATCTTGAATGCTGATACGGTAAGGAAAAAGTGGGCTTAATTAGAAGAGGTGAAGAGGTAAATGTAAACTTTCATGGAGATTCTACAAGGAATTGTTACATATTTTCAAAGACTTTAGAGGTTGGTGACTCTGGTTCATTATTTTCCCCCCAAGCTTTATTTTTTAATTTTTATTGATCTCTCTTTTTTTGGATCACTTTCATTTCTGATTAAATTCCTCCCTACTCAGCAAGCCTTCCTTTGTAACAAAGAACAAAAAGGAAAGAATAAAAGAAAAGTAGTTCCACAAATCCAAGCAACATATTAGCCAACTCAGATGGCATTGCAATGTCCCATGCTCATCCTTTGCCAAGATGGAAAGAAGGTACATTTTTCAACTCTTCTTCAGGACAAAGCTTGGCCATTATTGTATGCAAAGTTCAGGGTTTAATTTTTTCATTGTTATTGTTCTCTCCATTTACTCCAGGCTCTGGGTTCTGGGGGTGTAGGGGAGCTTGGAGTGTTTGGGACAGGTGAATTGAAACTTCCCTCTGTTTAATTTTTGGCAATGGGGAACAGGGCCAGTAGTGACCTGGAGACATTGCAGACATCTAGACAGAAATAATGTTTAGGTGTGGCTGAACATGCCACATGGGGCCCTGTTTGTAGGACTAGGCATGGGGAAAGCCTGGGTATCTTTTATGTGACTTCCATGTCTGTAACTGTCTGCCTTGGGCACTAACCTTCCCAGTGTCTCTTTCCTTTGTAAGATGATGACTACTATTAAGTTACTAGCCCAAGGCTTTCATGATAATGACAAAGCAATCAGTTGCAGTATGATAATGATGTAGTTAGCAACCAATAACGATTTGAACCCAGGGCTTTTGACTTCAAGGCCAGTTAATCTCTTAACATGTTCTGTTCGATTTCATTTTTTCCTTCCCTTTTCATTTGCTTCAGGGGAACATAACATAAACTCTATTATCATAAGTGCATAAAAGTCATTATCATTGCCGTAATGACAATTATCTTAATGATAATTTCATCCTCCGAAAGGTGAAAGTAGTGAGAAAGGAAACTTATGCTTTGGACCTGATTGCCACCAATAAGGAGGAACTGATTCCTAGAGCAGAAATGACAAGAATCCTGGGGATAAGTGACAATTCCATTACAGAATTCCTGATAGTAAAGGAATGAATGAAAGCATTTATTAGGTGCTTATTGTGTACCACACTCTGTGCTAAATACTGGGAAAACAAATGGAAAAGGAAGACAGTCCCTGCTCTCAATGAGTTCACATTCTAATGGAGGAGACAATACCTATGGAAAGTTTCAGCTGTTAAGTCAGGGGGGGAATCTCCTGATCCTGAGAGGGCAGCAGCAAAGTAGATGCTAATGGTTGTTGTCATTTCTACTGATAAAATCCTATGTTTCTGATATTGAACCAATTGACAAGTGCCAAAGAAGAGGAACACCATGCATAGGGTGACATGAACCTTGCATATTTGAGGAAAGCAGATTTCAAAGGGCTCAGATAAAGGATAAGTAGGATCCGATCCAGTGGCTTAATATTTTGAAAAAGGAAGTTGGCCTAAGAAAGATGCGATGCTCTTTAGAAGGAAGTTGTGAAAAACATAAGCTGAAATTATTCTAGAGAAGGACAGATGACATTGTTAAACAGAATGGTGGTCAAGGTGGTGAAGAAACTATACCATATAAGGACTGGTTGAAGAAAATGGGAATGTTTAGCCTAGAGAAGACTTGATAGAAGATAGAAGACAGCTATCTTTAAATATTTGAAGGACTGTCACAGAAAAGAGGGATTCTATCCATTCTGCTTGGCTCCAATGGGCTAAATTAGGAGTAATGGGACAAGGTTGTAGAGAGAATAGAGAGCATTACATGATATAAAATGGATAATTTTGATTATATTAAATTAAAAAGGTTTTGCACAAACAAAACCAATGAAACCAAGATTAGAAGGAAAGCAGAAAACTGGGAAAACATTTTTCCAGAAGGTGTCTCTGATAAACTGAGTCAAATTTATATGAATACAAATCATTCCCTAATTGATAAATGGTCAAAATATAAGAAGAGGGAGGTTTCACATGAAGAAATCAAAGTTATGTATAGTCATATAAAAAAGTTCTAAATCACTATTGATTAGAGAAATACAAATTAAAGTAACTCTGAGGTACCAACGCACCCCTGTCAGATTAGCTAATATGACAGAAAAGGAAAGTGATAAATGTTAGAGAGGATGTGTGAAAATTGGGACACTAATACACTGTTGGTGGAGTTGTGAATTGATCTAACTGTTCTGGAGGGCATTTTGGAACTATATCCAAAGGGCTATAAAACTGTGTGTACCCTTTGATCCAGCAATACCATTAGATCTGTATCCCAAAAAAGGGGGGGGGAAGGGAAAAGGGCCTACTGTGCAAAAATATTTATAGCATTTTTTTGGTGTGGTTTCAAAGAATTAGAAATTGAAGGAATGCCCATCAATTGAGGAATGGCTGAACAAGTTTTGATATATGATTGTGATGGAATACTGTTGTGCTTTATGAAATGAAAGAAAGGATGATTTCAGAAAGACCTGGAAAGACTTACACAAACCTACAAAGTGAAGTGAGCAGAACCAGGAGAACACTGTACATAGTAACATCAATATTGTAAGATGATCAACTGTGAATGACTTAGCTATTCTCAGCAATACAGTGATCCAAGATAATTCCAAAGGACTCATGATGAAAAATGCTATTCACCTCGAGAGAAAGAACTGATGGAGTCTGAATGCAGATCAAAGCATCATATTTTTCACTTTATTTTTTTCATGATTTTTTTGTCTGTGCCTTCCTTCACAACATGACTAATATGAAAATATGTTTTGCATGATTGCACATGTGTAACCTGTATCAAATTGCTTATACTCTTAGGGAGAAGGGAAGGGGAGGGAGAAAGAAGAGATTTGGCAACTCAAAATTTAAAAGAAATGAATATTAAAAACAGTTTTTACATGTAATTGGGAAAAGTAAATTTTCAAATTGTTCAAATTATTATTGAAATTAAAACAGACCAAAAATAAAAACCAAAGTTGTAGAGAGACAGATTTTGGTTTATAAGGAAAATCTTCCTAATAGTGAGAACTATACAAAAGTGGGATGGATTGTTGTGAGAAGTAGTGAATGTGTCCAGAGGAAGGTGGCCAAGAAGTTGAAAGAACTTGAAACCATATCATGGAAGGGACAATTGAAGGAACTGGGATATTTTGACTGGAGGGAATAAAAGAACTTATTTATGAGGGGAGAAATGTTTTAGTGGTCTTCAAGTATTTGAAAGGCTTTGTTTTGCTTATTCTTTTGATGATGGATTTTTATTAGGTTTTATGGTTCTCTTTGCTTTTCTGATGGGGAGGGAGGGAGGAAGGGAGAGAAAAGAAATCCTTGCCAATTGATAAAAAAATTTAAATAAAAAATAGGAAAAAAGAAATTAAATTAGACTTGTTTTGTTTGTTCTCAAAGGTTACAAATAGGGATAATGGGTAGAAGTTATAAAACACCAGCAAATTTTAGCATTGATCTAAGGAAGGATCTCTTCAGGGCTGCATAGAGGAAGGAGTACTGAATCTCAGAAGTAGAGGATCTTAGTTCAAATATACTATATGCCATTAGTTACCTGAGTTACTTTGGGTAAATAATAAGCCCTGTAGGCCTCAGTTTCCTCATATGTAAAATGAGTTGGTTGAACTAGAAGACATCTGAATTCCCTTTCAGATTTGAATCTATAACATGATCCAACTACAATAGATTGCTTTGGGAAGTGGTGAGTTCTCCATTCATGAAAATCTTCAAGTGGTGGCTGGCTGATTGCTTGTCTAGAATGTTCTTAACAATTTCCTCCTGTACCTGCAGAGGCAGCTAAGTGGTAGGCAAATAGAGCACTGGAGTCAGGGAGACCTGAGTTCAACTCTAACCTCAGACGTTTACTTGCTGTGTGACCCTGGGCAAGTCATCTAACCTCTGCCTCAGTATTCTCAACCTTAAAGTGGGGATAAAAACAGCATCTAACTGTTGTACTTGTGAAGATCAAGTGAGATAATATTTGGAAAGCTCTTAGCATAGTGCCTGACAGATAGTAGGTGTTTAAGGAATGTTTGTGTCCTTCATTCCTACAGGTTAGACCAGATACCTTCTTAGCTCCCTTCCAACTGTGAGCCCATAAGATGTTTCTATGATGAAAGCATTCTGCAGCTCAGTCGGAGATAAGTTTGCTTCCTGGTTTCTGGATGCAGGTTTTAAACCCTCTCAGGCCAGTCTGAGTTCATCTGACCTTTAATATTATTGAGCAGGCTATAGTGTGCAGTGTTCCATACCACCCCCCCTGCTTCCCAGTCAGGTAATTGGTCTGGCTGAAAGCAATAGATTTCTTTTCCGGGGTAGTGGTAAAGGAAGGAATGATTTAGGAAGAATAACCTTTTTGCTGCTATACCAAGATGTGTGTGTGTGTGTGTGTGTGTGTGTGTGTGTGTGTGTGTGTGTGTACTTGTCATCCTTCATAAGTAATTTCCCTATTAAAAATACATCACTTGCTTTGGGATGCTCAGAATGCTTTTATTGCTGCTTCCTTTAGATAGCAGAATTTGGAGCTATGGGGCTTAATTTTTCTCTTTGTTACTGAACACTTCTTTTCCCTTCCCATGAATGGAGGTTTATGGAAGGAGCTTAGAGCTAGATTTTGAGAGTAGACTGTCTTCTAACCAGAGCAGGAGTTCTTAACCTGGAGTCTACAAACTTAAATTTTTTTTTTGATAACTATATTTCAATAGAATTGGTTTCCTTTGAAATCCTATGCATTTTATTTTATTCATTTAAAAATGTTATTTTGAGAAGCAGTCTGTAGGCTTCACCAGACTGCCAAAAGGGTCCAGGACACACAAAAAGGTTAAGAACCCCTGGTCTAGACATCCTGCTGACAGACTTCTGGTTCATCTCTGCTCATGAAGGGCTGCAAACTGCTTATGTAAAGGGCAGAGCTGGTATTTGAAAAGGAGGTTATTGATAATCTCCTTGGGCATCAGTTTCTACATTTGCAAACTGGAGAGCAGAAGAACTGTAAGTATAGTGAAGTGACCCAAGGCTTGGCCTCAATGTACAAATTTAGAAAGCAATAATAACATTCTTACTCCTTTAGCAGGTGGGGACAATTGAGCTTATCCCCTTGAGTGCAAAGGTTGTTTGATTTTTTTTTGTCTTTGCTTCCCCAGCACCTAGCACAATGCATGATTATGAATGATTGGTGATTTAGGATAGGAAGCTATCATATGGGCCTTTTGCCCACTAGAAGCCACATCTCATGTGAACTCCTCCCTGAACTAGCTTTTCTCTCTTTTCTCCCTTGTCATTGGCCAGGATGTTATTGTAGGCACCAACAGGGCCTAATGTCCCCAAATCCAGAGTTACTTTCCATATTTTCCCAAGGATTTGTCTTAAAGATTTGATTTGAGGGTGTCTTTTATGACTCAGGGGTGCATGACTGGGTAATAAATAATAGCTAACATTTACATAGCAATTAATATGTGTCAATTACTGTGCTAAGTGCTTTTATAATCATCTCATTTGATATAGCCTGAGTAAGACCATCCTTTTTGTGGTTCAATCAGTTTTTAGTTGTGTTAAACTCTCTGTGGCCCCATTTGGGGTTTTCTTGGCAAAGCTACTAGAATGGTTTACCATTTCCTTCTCTGGCTCATTTTCTAGATGAGGAAACTGAAGTAAACGGAGTGAAATGACTTGCCCAGGGTCATATAGCTAGTAAGTGTCTGAGGTCAGGTTTGAACTCATGAAGATGAGTCTTCTTGACTCCAAGACTGGTACTCTATCCACTGCACCATCTAACTGCCCCAGGACCATGCTAGATGATCTCTAAGGTTCTTTCCAGGTCTAATACTCTTTATTCTGTGCTATAAGTTTCCTAACAGCTATAATATTCTGTGTTTTATGTCCTGAGGTTCCTACCAGCCTTAAAATTCTGCATTCTCAGTTCTGAGGTTCCTACCAGCTTTAATAATCTGTGTTTTAGGTTATTAAGTCCCCTCTCACTTGAGCATTCTATGTTCTACGGTCCCATGTGGATGTCACATTCTATTATTCTGAGGAAATTTCCATATGGTTGGACCTTATTATTCCAATGAATACAAGTTCCCCATATACTCCTCTCTCTCCAAGCCAAAGATATACATGAATTCCTTTCTCTCACTGGTCTTGGCCTTGTGCCAAGTTGAACCAACCCCAGTGCCCACCAGCAAATAGCTAACCTAACACTTAGGGACCAGGGTATCCTGGGGTGGCTTATGAGAGGCTTTGTTGCAAGGAGTACTGTTTCTATATATGGGGATGGAAGTGCTTACAAAGAAACAGTCAGGATACCATTCCCTCCTATTGTGCCTGAGAGCTGACCTGGCCATCCTGAGTGCTGATTCCCTCCCAAGCCTTGAACCTGTCTTTGCCTTTAGACATGAACAGCATGGGATCCTGGGTGGATGTAGTTGATCTCCTGCTTATAAAGAGTCAGGATGAGCTGAAATCCATTTAATTTCAGAGAGTCCTTTTCTGGGTGTGGAGTCAAACAAATAATTTGGGGATGCTGAAGAATTAAAGGCCTCAAAAGATTTGAGACCTTTATTAGCTCAATAGCCAATACAGTGATGTCTGTGAGCCTGAAGATCTCTCCTGTTTCTGACCACCATTACTTTGAATCACTTGACTTTGATTTATGCATGGTCTCTTGCCAATGCCTGTAACCCTACCTACCATAGCCACCTACTTCTGTTTTTCCCCAGTCCTTTGAAAGTGATATTAACTCTGTGAAACCTTGGCTGTCTAGCTCTGCTACTGCCTGAATTCTCACATCCATCTCATTCTACCCCATGGTTTCACTTGTGGCAAGTGTGACAGAGCTCTGTGTCTATCCATCCTCAAGCCTTCAATATCCATCACTGTGAAATAGGTGATTTCTTACTAAAGGTAGACACTGTGAGCCTACTTCCTTTAGGTATTAGAAGAGATTACCCCCTTGTAATGCACAACTCCTGCTCTTATCTAATAGAATCTCTATAGGCACAACTCTAGGGTCTTATCCCCATATTTTCATGGGGTTGGTGGGAAGATGGGTGATACCTGATGACCACCTTGGAGTCAAAAAATATGGGACTAAGTTTGGTTCTTCCACTTACCTAGCAAGGTGTGTTACCTTGTGTTCGTCTCCCTCAGCCTCTGCTAATGGGGATGCTGTATTATTTGTATGATCTGTTCCATAGAGATATTGTGAAGATAAAGTGAATAAATTTAGTGAATTAAAACACTTATTAAGAGACAGTATTTATTGAGAAGCAGCATGGCATAATGGAGGGAGATCCAGGATCAGAGTCAGAAAGAACTAGGTTCAAGCCCTGCCTCTGACATATATTACCTATGGGCAAGTTATTTAATCTTTTAGTTCATGAAGAAATGTTCTAAGACTAAAAGTTGCATAGTAAGTGCCAATCTACATGGTGGAGGGAGTTTCTCCACTGGAAATTCCTTACATATATGAAATCACCAATCTGGTCTCTCTCCACTCCTGTCTTCTCCTCCCCACACCCCTATTAAGAATGTACTGTGTGCTAAGCACTGAGAGATACAAATACAAAAGAGCAAAGGAGAGATTGTCTTCCATTTTTATAGATAGAAACAACATACGTAGGAGAGTGATGGTCACAGAACAGAATTTTGGTCTGGGAAATTAGGAATCATTAGTAGAGCCATAAGGGAACATGACCTTTCTAGAGACAATGGTAATATTAATTTGATTATAGTTCTCAGAGCAAGAAGTGAAAAGGAGAATGGGGGTTCTGCTACATGCTTGGTGGCAGGTAAGATGGCTGAGATGAATGGCTTCATGGGATATAAAGAATGGTCCATTGGTCTTGGGCTCACCAGATGTGGTAGGCAATGTGAATTTGTCCTTATTCCCCAATCAGGACAACTCACCACCAGAGGGGAATTCCAAAGCTGAGTGGGTTAAGTCTCTCAGGGGGCTTAATGAGATAGAGTCAAATTCTTTATTAGCTAAAACTGAAGCCTGGGCTAGTGAATAGAAAGACTTCCTGAGCCATTACCCCAAACTTATGGGCCATGGTTCTCATTTATTTTAGCAGTGATTTAGAACTTAGCTTTGAACTTCCTGGGATCAAGCTTCTTCACCTTGGCCACCTCTCATCTTGCTTACATATCATTCCTCTTTCACCCTCTACCACACACAAACTTTCCACCCCTTTCATTGAGAGCTCTAATCAGATCAACACTACCATTGCTTTTCGAAAAGGCACGTCAAACAATTGCCGTATTGTTTCACTTACCATGGTTCCTGTAACTTCCCAGACAAAAAAAAATTCTTTCCTTCCCATCATTCACTTCTGTGTTGTTTACCCCATTAGAATGTAAGCTCCTTCTCCCTTCCAAATGCCCTAAACAAAGATACTTCATTCACTCGAACCTGAGAGATGCCCACAACTGCCTTCACATCACATTTCTCTAAAATGGAGTATACTACCTTAGCCTTTAGCTTTTACCAGGGAATTTAATGGCATTTTCAACCTTGGAAAAACCTTTTCAGAACTCAAACTACCCTCCCTTTATGACCAGTCTGGTTTGGAATATGTCACATCTAAATCAAGATTCACCTGTCAACACTCACCCCCCCCCCCAACACATCCATGCTGTTGGAAAGGTAGAGAAATAAGGAACCACATGTTTGAAGCTGCTGGTGGAAAAGTTGTGTATGAGGAGTTAACAGATGTGGGCTCTAGTTTCAACTCAGTCGCTAGTGAGGGGCTATGAGGAAGTCACTCACTCTCTTCCCTGGATTTCCATTTGCTCATCACTAACATTAAGGGGTTAAACTAAATAATCTGTAAGGTTTCTTCTAGTTCTGTTATTTTATGTTCTAAAGGCCCTGACATAACAAGATACACGATTTGCGTCTTTGGAGACTAATAATTGATATACATATAGACCTTTAAGAGCTACAAAGGATTTCTGTACAATAACACTGAGAGATGAGCAGTGAACGTATCATGTGCCCCATTTAACAGATGGGGGTAACTGAGATGTAGTGAGGTTGAATAACTTCTTCATGCTCACACAGATAAATTATTGTTGCAACCTTGAATCAAACCCAGATCTTCCAATGCCAAGTTAGGTACTCTTTTCTTTTTTTTTTGTGAGGCAATTGGGCTTAAGTGACTTGCCTAGCATCACACAGCTAGTGAGTGTTATATGTCTGAGGCCGTATTTGAACTTAGGTCCTCCTGTCTCCAGGGCTGGTGCTCTATCCACTGCACTACCTAGTTGCTCGGTACACTTTCTACTATATCAAACTGCCTATTCTTAATAAGAAGTTGAACCATATTCATGCCCCCTGCCACACTCACAATACTAGTTACCATTTATGAAACATAATTCTTCACGTTCCAGGTAAAAGTGACCTATAAGATCCAGAAGAGGAAGTTAAAAAAAGCCCAGCAGGAAGCCCCCATAGGTGTATACCTAATACCTCTTGACTGTATAACCAGTGAAGAAAAATTATGCATATTTCCATGGACTTTCCCCCAAAACTCAGACCATACGTTCTGTGACCTTTATATGTATAGGTATAATGACATAGTGGAAAAAGCCTTGGACTTGGAATCATCAGGTCCTGCCTCAGTCTCTTACTAGTTGAGTAACTCTAGGCAATCCAGTTAAGCATGATGTAGTTGAAAAATGCTAAACATTAGAGACAGAAAACCTGGGCTAAAATCCCAGATTTTCCTTTCACTCCCTGTGTGACTCTAGGCAAATTACCTACTCTTTCTGGACCTCTGTAAAATGGGTACTAATAATGCCTATAGACCTACCTCATAGGGCTATTGTAAGGATCAAATGTGGTAATATGTTTAAAACCTCTTGCATACTTTAAAGCATTATGCAAACATCACCCAAAAGGCAGCTAGTAGCAAAGTGGATTGAGTGCTGGGGCCTGGAATCAGTAAGACCTGAGTTCAAATCCAGTCTCAGACACTTACCAGTTGTGTAACCCTCGGCAAGTCACTTAATTCTGATTGCCTCAGTTTCCTCAACTGTGAAATAAGCAAGAGGAGGAAATGGCAAACCTCTCCAGTGTCTTTGCCAAGAAAACCCCCCAAAAGGGGTCACAAAGAGTCGACACTACTGAAAATGACCGAACAACATCAAACATCAGCTAAGTGATATTTCACCATTCCCTGCTCTGCTTCACAGAGTCTAATACAGGCTTACATCCCTGGCCCATGTTCTCACTGTTCTTCTGCAGAAGTGATGAGAAGTTTAGAGTCCACATATCAGATTCAAGTATCCCTCTCAAGCAGTCACAGTACCTGATTGATTGGAACAGCTATGCCCACAAAAGCCATTTTTGAGAACTCTTCATCAATCTGCAAAAAGCTGGTCCTTTCCCAACCCAAGGAGGATACTGGAAAAGAGGGTTATTTCAGGTCCCTGAAGTCTGGACTATTCCCCCCACATTGAACACAGGAAGTTCTGATGAAAAGGAGATCAGGGCTTTAGCCTCCAAACCTAGAATATCTCCTGCCTCTGAGCTCCAACCCAGCTGACTTTCACTGCTGAGCCTCAAATCTGGCCAGAGGCTATGGCCCTGGCCTCAGGCATGGATATTGAAGGCTTGGGGATGGATAGATATATGATTCCCTGCCTTGAAAAGGTCAGGACCTATCAAGGTCCAATTAATCCCTGACAGTTCTGCTCTGTGGGACAGAGCTGACCTGAATAAAGGCCTGCTCCTTTTGTTAGAACTCTGACTCCCATGGAGCTGTCCTTAGTTCTGAAACTGCACCCTGCTTGAGACCATTCTGACTGTAGATTACCTGACTGCTTTTTGCCTTGGCCCTACGTGATTGACTTTAACCCACTGGTTCCAGATGGCTGCTAAGTCTGTCATCTCAACCATGCCATCCATACCAGTTTTTGTGGTCCTGCTCTGTACTGTGTGCTACCCACAAGGCCAGCAGGGACAGGTTTGACGCTCTCTAGGCTACCTTAGTCTGTATAATCCATTAGCTTGATTCTGCCTAATCAAACCTGCCTTGTTTAGGGCTAAGTTATGGGGGAACCCTCCCCCCAATCCATTCATAAATGACCCTTTATTTTCTCAAATCTTAGAAAGTCCCTTATTCCTACCTCTGTTGTGCATTTGTCCTGTTTGTATTGTATTTATTTTTGTATGAGTCTTATTTTCCTACATGTCAGTGAGCTCCATGAGCAAGGACAATAATAGCTAGTATTTATATAGTGCTTTAAGGTTCACAAAATACTTTACAGATATTATCTCATTTTATCTTCACAATAACCTTTTGAAGCAGATGATATTATCCCAATTTTACAGATGAGGAAACTGAGATAGCAGTTAAGTGACTTGATCAGTGTATTATTCATCTTTTGGAATCCCCAGCACCAAGCACTGTATTGTACCCAGTAGATGCTTAATAAACATTCACATTATTGAACTAATTTAAGTTGATTTTGAGGGGAGATGGATATTCCTTCCTACTTACCCACCTTTATAAGGTCTCTGAGGATCTCAGCTATTATTATTGGAGAAGGCAGAACCAGGTTGCTGATATCAGCCCACTCAGCTATTGGCAAGCAGCTTTCCCTGAATAAGTTTGTTACCAAGCCTCTGATTTCAATGACCTGGTAAGATAGGGTATTGACAACCCAAGAAATAAGGAAACTGGGCTCAGATGTGGCAAGAGCCTAAGGATATGACTCTGTTATGGGGGCTACCTACCAAACATGTAGTCAAAAGACTAGAGTTTTAGTCCCAGGACTGGAACTTCCTAGTTGCATAGTCTTGGGAAAGTCACTTAATTTCTCTAGGCTTCAGATTCCTCATCTGTAAAAATGGAGGTGCCACATTTATACTACCAATTGTACATGCTTGTGAGGATCAAATGAGATTCAGTATGCAAATTGCTATATAATATTTAAAGTGATATATAAATATAAATGCTAGCTCCCCTACTCCCTCCTCCTCTTTACCTTCTTCCTTTTCTCTCTCATGCCCCTTTCCTTCCCCTCATCTTCCTTTTCCTCACTTTCTTCCCTTCATCTTCCCCTCCTCCATTTCCTCCTCCTGTCCTTTCTTCCCCCTTCCTTCTCCTATTCTCCTTTTCCCCTTCTTCTCCCCTCCTCTCCTTCTCCTTTCCCTTCCCTACTTATCTCCATATCATTCTTGAATGCACACATGCCATATGTGTTATTTATCTCCCTCTGCCCCAAATACCTTATTTGGATAAAACTTAAATGTGGTCTCTAGCTGCTTTTATTTTTTCTCTCTCTGTGGATGTTTGTAGATGTATGTATATGTGTATATTCCTTTAAAGAAAACTTATTTTAGAGATGAGGGCTGTATTTCAATGTGATTTATATTTACACCAACAAATGATTTCCTGATTCCAAGGCTACGTCTAAATGGGGTCTGATAGAAGCTTAAGTCACTCATTTAAACGTTACCAGACATTCAGATATTGGAGACAGCTATGAGGTTGTAGAAAACACCCTGAACACAGAGTCAGGAGAACTAGGTTCTGGTCCCAAATCTTTTTATGAACTACTTGTATTATTTCTCTTTGGGCACCAATTGCCTCCTCTGTAAAATGAGGGGTTTGAATAAGATGATCAGCAAGGCCCCTTTTAGCTGATGTTCGATGACTGAAACCAGAGTTAGTTTGCTTTAGAGAGGAGAAACAGATCACTGATGGCATTTTTCACACTAAATCTAAGTGTTTTAGCCTTATGTATGGCCAGCCCACTCCACTCACCCATTTGAATTTCTGTAGCAGTTTAAAACTTGCGAAGTGTTTTTCTCACAACACCCCACTCCCATCCGTTACCACTTCTATAATGTAGATAGTGCAAGAATTATTAGCCCCATTTTAAAGAGGAGGAAACTGAGACTCAGAGAGATGTGGTTACTTGTCCATAGATGTTGGGCTGATAAGTGTCTGAATCAGAATAAATCACTGAAGTCCCAGGGTAGTGTGGAAACGGGATTAAAGGATCTAATCCTCAAGGCCAAATAGCTTAAGTAGTAGAATTTAAGATTCTTGAGGGTAGGAATTGTTTCATTTTTGTATATCTTCGGTACCTAGGATGGTGTCTGGTACATGGTAAATGCTTAATAAATGTTTGCTGAAGTGAAGTGAGTTAAAGAAAGAAACCTTATGCTGAAGTGTGGGTTTGTCACATGTGAGTGACAGTGCAAGGCTCCAACACCATACAGAATGCAAGCCTTCATCAGGTTTCTTTAAAGAATGAATGATTTAAAAATACCCCAAGGTGCATTCTCTTTAAATTAGAAGTTGCCTGGATGGCAAGAATATAAAGTTGTAGCAGCACCTATCATTAAGCTAAGTAGTAGCAGTTCAGTTACTTTGTTGTGTCTGACATGTAAGACATTTGAATACTGCATTGTTCTCTGTACAGAGCCTGAACATTTGCCTGGGCTCTGTCAGTGTTCAGGAACAAAGAATCGAGACACTGCAAATAGCCCAGGCTCTGTCATGCTTTCTTGTGGCAGGATGGCTTTTTAATCAAAGGCACTTCTCACCATGCCTGATGAAAGCTTGCTTTGCCCCCTTACATCTTGGTTCAGGCTGAACAATGACTTGCTATAGCTTGAACCATATAGAACTCAAGAAAGAAATACCAGAAAATCTGTTCAGTGTTGATGTTCTGCCCCAGAGGACAAGGCAGCAGAGAGTCCTAAAGGAGCAGGAAGGAGATGAGAAGGAAGGATGGTAATGAACCAGAAGGAAATAGCCAATTCAGACAGAGATGATCTCTTCCAATTGTAATCTAAAAGTAAAGGTCCTTCACAATCTTTCTAGCTTTATTATGCTACTCTATGCTCTAACCAAAACAGACCATTTATTTACTCTCTACCTTTTATTTACTCAGCAAGTGTTTATTAAGCACCTACAATGTGCCAAGCACCATGCCAGGCACTGAAGATGCAAAGACAAAACATAAACAGTGCCTGCCTTCAAGAAGCTTACGTTCTTTGTTTCTCATCTGGCCTTCTCCCATCACTTTGATTTTATTCATGCTGCCTCTTCTGTCTTACCCACACCCCCACATTCCCCTGTAATGGATTATCCCTGCCCCAGCCTTCTCCACATCATCTATATACTCTACTGACTGAAATCCTCCCCCTCTTTCAAGACCCATCTCAGCTGCTACCTCCTTGATGAAACTTTCACAAATCTGTCTCTACCTCCATCTCAAAGTTGTAAGTAGTGGAAAATAATATTGGATTTAGATTCAGGAGTCCTGATTTTGAATCCTAGCTATGCTACTCATTTGCCATGTAACCATGAACAAGTCACTTACCTTCCCGGAGCTTCAGCTTCTTCAGCTGTAAAACAAGGATGGTAATATCTGCCTTGCCTACCTCACAGGTTTTTTAATGGGGTCAAAATGAAAGAAGTTATGCAAGCATTTTGTTAACAATAAAATGCCACATAAATGCAATCGATTATTATTGTTTTGAAGTATTACTATATCTTTTTTTTAGCTCTCCTATGAGAATATAAACATGGCACTTTGGAAAGTGCACTGGGATCTGAGTCAGAAGACCTAGGTTCCGATAGCAGAATTTTCATTTACTGGCTGTGTGGTCACCTCTCATGGTCTCAGTTTCCTTATCTATAAAATTAAGGCATTGGAGAAGATGACCTCTAAAATCTTTTACAGTTCTAACATCTTGTAATTCTAGGTCTAATATGCTGTGATCTATTATTCATTCCAGCTCCAATATTCAAAAACTCTATTTTATGAAACTGTGTAGCTTAAATAGTCCATGTTCTAGCTCTTTTCAAGCTCTAACATTTTGTGATTTGGGGTCCTGGGGAATGCAGAAAAGAAAAAGAAGGCAAGAGCAAGGAATAGATATTTATATAGCACCTACAGTGTTCCAGGTACTATGCTAAGTGTTTGCATGTTTATAAACATTATCTCATTTGATCCTCACAACAACCTTGGGAAGTGGGTATTACTGTTTTACTCATTTTAAGTTGAGAAAACTGAGGCAAACAGAGGTTAAGTGACTTGCCCAAGGTCACAGCTAGTAAGTATCTGAGGCTGTATTTGAACTCACATCTTCCTAACTCCAGGCCCAGTATGCAATTCACTCTGCCACCAGTTGCCACATGTGGAAAAGGAAGCAGGGAAAACAGCGATTTCCTGACATGGCTTTTTGTTCCATCATGAAGATTTTGAGTTGTTAACCTGGCTTGCCTCCTTCTCTACCTCCCTCCCTTCTCCCCCCCCAAATAGAATGTGTTTTTAATTTTAAAAAATGCTATCTTTCCACTTAGATTCTTTAAAATGGCCACTCTTATGTTAGAGACCTCAGAATAGAATTCTTCAGTGACTGATTTTAAAGTTATATGTTATATATTCCAATCCTTTCCCTCCCACCCCCATGTTCAAATACATAAGGAGTAATCAGCTTAGATTTGTTTCTCTGAATTTGTCCATTCCATGCCCTCACTGCACCTTGGCTTCATTGATTCATTCATATATTGAGTACCTTCACTGGGCTCAGCATTAAACTAGGCCTTGTGGGAAGGCACAAGGAAAATAGAAGATGGGTTTTTATGGAGTTTACAGTTTAGGAAGAGAGAAAATATATCCAGATAAAAAATCTCAATGGCAATAATAGCTCACATTTTTGTAGGTTTTACAGTCAAAAAACATTTTACATTGATTATTTAATTTGATCCTCACAGCAAGCACACGAGGTAGACAGAACATGTATTGTTTCCTCCACTTTACAGGTGAACAAATGAAAGCCTAGAGAACTTAAATAAGTTATCTAAGGTTGCACAGCTGGTAAATGACAAAGCTAGAATCTGTACCAAGGCTATTGTGACAGAGAAGGAGCACATGTGTAATTTAATCACAAAAAAGTTCACCTGAAAATGGACCACAAGCGCTATATGAGTCAACAGTGTGATACGGCTGTCAAAAAAGCAAATGCAATTTTAGGCTCCACTGAGAGAGATATCAGGTGTAGGATGAGGGAGGTAATGATCCTATTGTACTGTCCACTGTTCTTATCACAACTGGAGTGTTGGAGGGAGGGGTTGGGGGGGTTGCCATATCTTAGGAAAGACACTGATTAAGCTGGAAGATATCCAGAAGAAGATAACCAAAGTGGTGAAGGTAGCTGAGCACACGCTGTGTGGGGGTTGGCTGAAGGCCCTGGCTATAGTAAGTCTGGAGAAGAGAAGACAAGGGAGACATGCTAGCCATCTTATAAGTATTTGGAGACTGGACATGTGGATGAGGGATTAGGTGTGTTCTGCTTTGCTCTGGAGGGCAGAACTAGGAGCCTCGTATTGAAGTAGCAAAGAGACAAAGGCTCTATGTCAGGAAAAAACTTCCTAATGATCAGAGCCATCAAACCACAGGAAGTAGTCATCCCTCCTCACTAGAAGCACTCAAGAAAGGGCTAGATGATCACTTATATGATGTAGAGTATCTTTGTTCAGATGCCTTTTGGTCTAAATGCTCTTTGTTATAACTTTCAACTGTGAGGTTCTGTGATGATGTGTGTGAGATTGGTCAGGTAAGGCTCATTGAGGGACACAAACTGAGCTGAGTACTCAGGAAACTCATTAATATGAATTGGTGAAGTTTTTTCATTTGTAATATAAGTCCCTTGGAAGTCCAAGCCATGCATACCTACCCCCACCAATCTAGTTGGAAATGTCTTCTGGGGCTGCCCCAACCCAGTCTTCCTGGGTGAGAACAGAACCTAGAATTTTAATAGTGATATTGCCTGAATGTAGTCTCTCCAAAAGTAGGACCCTCAAATAAATATTCATTACAAGAAGATTGCTTAATTCAAAGGTTTCAACCTGAGTCCACTAGGTCACTAGGATCTCGGCCATGTCCTTTTCTCTGTTCAACTCCGCCACTTTGTGTCAAAGACCACATTGGGCACAGAAAAGCAAAGTAAAGGTCTTTGGAGACCCAGTTACTGTGATCCCTAACAGGCCTTTGTTTCTGATTAACATCACAACCACTTGATTGTGTTTCAAAATACCTCAAGCAATTCAGTTGCATCCCAAGGCTAGCATCTTTTACTAAAAGTCATTAAAAACATACGCCCCCCTCGAACCAGTGCCCACTCTGAGTTATGCTTTTGCCAACGGGTTGTTTTAATGTGATAAACATCTAATTTGTTTTGCTCTCATGTAATTTTCAAAAGGTCATAATGCTTTGTTTTAAACATGATTCTAAATGACCAAGCTTCAGCACTGACTGGATTTGCATGACTGAGAACCGGCATTTTTAATGAAACTGTCTACAGAGGCTGAGAATGGCAACTGTGAACAGTTATCCCCTTTGCAGCATGTTGCTGTAATTTGCCAGGTTTTCTCCCTGCATTTCAAAGGCTGTACAGTACATACTGTGGACCATACAGTGGAATATTTCCTGTCTAGAATTCCATTTCCTTTAGAGCCAGGAAAAAGTCATAAATTCTTAAGCATCAACGAGGGAACAGACCCTTTAGCACATATACTCCCCCTTTCAATTTCCCACACTTAAATTCTGCCTTGAAATAATTGAATGGTTGTCACAGGGAAGAGGCATTAGACTTATTCTGCTTGGCCCTGGAGGGTTGAACTAAAACCAATGTATGGAAGTTACAGGGAGTCTGATTTGATTTTAGTAGAAGAAAGAACTTCTAACACTGAAGCAGCCCTACAATGAATAAAGAAGTGCTTCTTGCTCTCTGATTATGTGCCAGGCTTTGGGGATAGAAATTGAAAAAACAAAACAAATGTTGCTCCCAAGGAGTAGATATTCTATTCGAGGAAGACAACATGTATAGGAGGACCTAGAAGAAGGGCCAAGGGTAAAGCCATAGGATCTTAGAAAATGGTGTATGTGCAGTGGAATGAGTTGCTTTATCAAGCCCTTTCCCATTCACCCAGCTTTGCTACCTAGAGGAGCCACCCTTGTCTCTCTCTCTCTCTCTCTCTCTCTTTCTCACCCTTATGTACAATCAGATCCCAGCTCTTGTTGATTCTACTTCTCTCAAATTCATTCTCTTCTCTCCACTCACATGGCCACCACCTTAAACAGACTCTGGTCACCTCCTGTTGTACTTATTCCATAGTCTCCTAATAGATATTCCAGCATTTGTTTTCTCTTCTTTTCATCTTCTACAGAACTGACCAATTAACATTCCTAAAGCACGTTTCTGACCATGTCACTTCTATTAAATGGGCCTTGAAGTGGCTCTCCCTTACCTGTTTGGCATTTAAACTTCCTCGTAATCTGGCTCCAGCCTATAATTCTAGGGTGTTTACATATTACTCCTCTTTTTTACCCTCTAAGTTATAACCACACTGGCCTATTTGCTATGTCCCATATGTGAAATTCCATTTTCTTTCTCTGTGCCTTTGTACTGGCTATTCTCCCTGTTCAAAAGGTTCTCACTCTTCATCTCTACTCCTGGGAACCATTAGCAATCTTCCAGGCTCACACCAATAGCCACCTCCTTCAAGAATTGTAAATTCTTTTCTCCCAGCCACTATATGTTTACTTTGTATATATCCTTCACTTATCCATCTGTAAACATATTGTGTTACCATAAAAGAACATAAGCTCCTTTAGGGAAGGCTTCTCACTTCTGTATGTTTACCTCTGTGTAGCCCAGTGCCTTGAGAAGAGAGGGGAGGGGGAAGTATACTTACACTTTTTTTGGTTCAGAGAACTCTCAATGATTTTGCTTGGCTCACAAAATTGATATATACCCAAGGCAGGTCTTGAACTCAGTTCTATTCGACCGCTAGCCTGGTTCTTTATCCATTAAGCAGTACCACACCACCTTCTACAGTTGAGTAGTGTGACATGTGGAAGGAAGATAGATCAGCAAAGGCCTTGTGGATGAAGTGGTTCCTCTTTGAGGGAAAGGAAATATTTCAGCAGGTATAGATAGTGTTTACAAAAACATGAAATCAGGAGAGGGCACATAGGAGGTGCTCAAGAAATATTTGTTGGGTGGTTTGTTAGGTAATGAGTTCATTGGCTGTTCTAAGCATAGAGTGGAAAACCACTTGTGAGGAAAAGGGGGAAGATGATTCCTTCTCATATGTGGCCTTGACTGACCTTGTACTTTCCTTCCAACTCTGAGGTTCTGTGATTCTTTGATAAAAATAATTCAATTGGTTCCTATTACCAATTGTAATAGGATTGTAATAAAAGTGGTTGCAACATCAAAACAGACAAAACAATGGTATTTAGGTACAATAAATATATAATTTATCCAACAGACAAATCAAAATCCCTGACAATTGGGTTGCCTAACTATATAGTTGTATTATATCTGACATTTCCAGGGAAGCCTGGACTAAGATTGTCCTCACAATCCTCAAACATCTGATCAATTTATCTGGTTGCTTTGATTGCATGTTACTAGGTAGCTAGGTGGCACAGTAGACAGAGTGCTAAACCTAGAGTCAGGAAGACCTGAGTTCAAATCCAAATTTATTAGCTATGTGACCCTGGGTAAGTAATAATAATTTATATAGCACTTTAAGGTTTGTAAAGCATTTGATAAATACCTTATTTTATTGTCACAACAACCTTGGTAGATAGATACTATTATTATCCCTATTTTACAGATGAGAAAGGCTAATCTCTGGCTGACTCGGTTTTCTCATCCACAAAATGGAAATAATAATAGCACCTATCTCACAAGGTTGTGGTGAGGGGAAAATGAGGTAATACCTGTAAAGTCTTTTGCAAACCTTAAAATGCTATATAAATGCTAGTTGTCATCATTGTTATATCAGCTGACATGATGGTTTTATGTAGGATGGACATTGCCTAGCAAGGGGTTGAAGGGAGGGCATTGAGAAGTGGAAAGCTAAAATTCTATGTTTGTCAGTAGTTCACTATAACGCTAATTAGGCTTTCCTACTCAGCATCTTAGCTTCTAGGCTTAGCAAATTGGAACTATAAAAATACCTGTTTTCCTTTCCTTCTTCCCTCCAAACGTACAATGTCCAAAACATTAATGAGATACTACTGAGGAGGCACTTTAAATAATTTTGACATGGGCTGTCATAGAAACTTAATAGACTTGGTCCCTGAGGGCAAAAGCAAAACCAACAGATGACAGCCACAGGAATGTCTCTAGTTCCTGTAACCTGAAGCAGGATTTCCCTCTACATCAGGAGCTCTTCGCTTTTTTTTTTTCATGGGCCCCTTTGGTCATCTGATGAAGCTTCTGGACCCCTTTTCAGAAGAATATTTCAGGTACATAAAATAAAAGACATAGGGGTTCCAAGGAAACCAATTATACTAAAATTTAGTTATCAACATTTATTTTGAAAAGTTCATAAACCCCAGGTTAAGAATCCCTTCTATAACATACCCCCTCAATTGGACGGCCACTCTTCCCTTGACTACCTCCAATGATACAGAACCAACTATCTGCCTAATAATAAGAGCTGATGTTGATATGTTGTGTTATGGTTTTGTGTTTTTTTTGGGGTTAGGCAATGGGGTTAAGTGACTTGCCCAGGGTCACACAGCTAGTAAGTGTTATGTGTCTGAGGCCAGATTTGAACTCAGGTCCTCCTGAATCCAGGGCCGGTGCTCTAGCCACCGCACCTCCTAGCTGCCCCTAAGCCACTTAATCTCTTGATGAGCCTCAGTTTCCTTATCTTTAAAATGGGGATCTTAATAACTACAGTGTATTTCTCACTGGAGATATTGTGAAGCTCAGGTAAGATGAAGTGTGCTAAGTGATTTGTAAAACATAAAACAACAAGGGGTAGCTAGGTGACTCAGTGGATAGAGTACCAGCCCTGGATTCAGGAGGACCTGAGTTCAAATCTGGCCTCAGACACATAACACTTACTGGCTATGTGACCCTGGGCAAGTCATTTAACCCCATTGCGTAGCCAAAAAAAAAAAAGAGAGAGAGAAAGATTAAGTGGCTTGTCAGTGATGACAAAGCTAATAAAGGTCAGTATATGGATTGGAACCCAGCTCTTTCTTTTTTTAATAGAGAAAAAGATTTTTTTTTATTATTACAATTTCAATAGAAGTCTTGACAGATTGACAGATCTTTTTTTTAATGGTTTGTTTAATGTTCTTCTTCAGGCTTCATCCTTAAATGCTCCTGTGGTGATGTGGCAGAATTTGATCTCTGGCCAAGCTTTCTGTAATGTTTTTTTTCTTCCCGTTGCTCCTCACTCTTTTTTTTTAAACAATATTTTATTTCCCCCCCCGATTATATGTATAAACAATTTTTAACATTTGTTTTTAACCCAGTTCTAACTCCAAGTCTAGCATTCTATCCATTATGCCAAACAATTTTTCTGAGACAGTCTGATTTGTTAACAGCTGGGTGAGGCAGTGGATAGAGTGTAAGAATTAGAGTCAATAAGACCCAATTTCAAATCCTGCTCCAGACACTTACTAGCTCGGAGATCCTGGGCAAGTCACTTAATATCTATGTGCCTCAGTTTCCTGATTTGCAAAATGATAATAACAACAGCACTTAGCTCACAGGGTAGTTGTCAGGGTCAAATGTGATAACATACATGAAGCACTTTGCAATCCTTAAGATGCTATAGAAATGTGAACTATTGTGGACAGGGTTGGTTGATAGTCATCTAGCATTTGGTAAGTGCCTACTACGTGCCAAGCACTGTACTACATGCTGTGGATGCAAAGAAAAGCAAAAATATAGTTCCTACTCTCAAGGAACTCACAGTCTAATGAAACGGAGGGGACAGCATGCAAACAACTATGCGTGCTTGCTATGAAGCTCTTGCTGATATTTCAATCGGAAGAAGGGTCCTGAAGGTACTAAATATTAGAGGAATTTTTGACATTATGTAGTAAATTCAAAGGCTATAAAGCTAGTCAGTCTCATACCTGAGATTAAAACTCAAAGCTGCTGCTGCCTCGTCTAGGTAGCATTGTGTCAGTGAAAAAGGTTTTGGTTCTGGAATCACAAGCTAAGTGATCTTGGACAAGTCATTTAACCTGAGTTCTCAATTGCTGTGTCTATGCAAGACTTTACAAAATACTTTCACATCACAGGCTTGTTGTATGGTGCATGTTTGTAAACCTTTAAAGTACTGTAGAACTGGTGAGAGCTAATATTCTCGGTCATTTGACACATCATTTTCAATGCTGCATCTGGATTTTCTCACCTCCTGGCATGATGACTCCCCAGATACCCTGCAGAGGCAAGAGGAAAGGGCCCTGAAAAGACATCTGAACCCACTCTGGCTGTTTTTATGGGCTCATGTTTGCATCAGGAGTAGAATCCAACACAACAGTACACATCTCTGTTTACTTTATCTGGCAAAATGAAACTCTTTGGAGTTACAGAAATGGAGACCAAAAACGCTATTTTTTGCTTGATGGTAGTACAATCCTCCCTTATCTAGGGAACCCTTGTAAGGAGAAGGGTTAGGCCTACTTATGATATCTTGGGAAGGTTTGTCCTGAGGAAGGGAGAGGGGTGCCATGGAAAGAATAAAGGGCTGGAATCTAAAGATTTAGGTTCAAATATTGGCTCTGCCATTTAATAGCCGAGCAAGCAGGTCATTTCATTTCTCTGAACCTCACTTTTCCTGTTTGTTCACTGGGTATATAGCATATCTAAATTAAACAAGCACATTAAACTCTTAATATATATGGAGCACTGTGCTGGGGGAGATACAAAATTTAGCTAATGTATTTATTTGTAAAACTCACAGACTAGTAGAGGTATAGGACATGAACACAGAGAGCTATTGTGCCAAATAACATGCTGAGGGAATAAGAGTAACAGACAATATGCTATGAGGGACCTGAGGGTGTAAGATCATTCAGGGAAGTCAGGGAAAATTCCTAGTGGAAGCAGCATTGTAGCAGAGCTTTGAAGGATAGTTAAAAACCTCAGAGAATCAATAAGGTTATAGATGTGAAAGTACTTTGTAAAGCTGTAATAAAAATGTAACCTAGCATGATTATTCTCGAAATGGCCATGAGGCAGTATGCAAAATATTGTGATTGATGACAATGAATATGAAACGGTCTTTGTGAGACTTCAGGCTGAAAACTTGGTTCAGCATAGATATGCCTTAAATAAGGAAAAAAAGGAGGGATGAATAAGGAGGGGGCCAAATCCATTTTGCTAAGGAAACTGAGGTACAGATAGGGAAAGCCACTGACATTGGGAACCACCAGGGTGTTTGATGGAGGTAAGGACAACAACACATGTTTATTAAGTATGTATGGTGAACAAGGTCCCATGCTGAACTACAAAATCCCTCTCTTAATATAGATCCGGGGAGGGAATAAGACATGCCTATATTACTATGTTACAATTTTGTACATGAGAAAGCTCAAATGAAAAAGAACAAAAGATTCAGGGCTAGAGAGATCAGTTCTAGTGAGAGCTGAGTAAGGAAGATGAAGGAAGACATCATGGAAGAGGTGGTGCATCTAAAGAAAGACATGATTTCTTTTAGGGTGGAGATTAGAATTTGGGCAGTGTTTCTTCCCAGGATGGGAGAGAGTGTGCAGACGCATGGAGTCAGGAGAGGGAGAGCAAGGTAAGACTGGAAATAAAGAACAATTTAGTTTGGTGGGAATATAGAGTTATAAAGGGCAAGTAGTATGGGATAAGCCTAGAAAAATCAGTTGGAGTAAGACTATAGAGAGCTTGAATGACAGCCTAAAAAAATCCACATTTTATTCTGTAGGCATTATGAGCTAAGTCTCCTGGTAACACCTTAGGGCAGGGGTGGGGAACCTGCCACCTGGAGGCTACATGTGTCCTCGAGGCCGCCCACCCCTGAGTGAAGTTTGGATCCATTCAAAGGGCCACACTTGAGGACCTGGAAGGCCACACGTGGCCTCGAGGCCGCAGGTTCCCCACCCTGACCTAAGATTTTTGTTGGAGGTGAGCATAGAGAAGTTGGCTGCTCACTCATCTGGTTGGAGTATGACAAAGAGGCTATAGCTTTCAAGAGCATCTCAAATATCAATGAGACATTGTCAAAGACTTGGGACTCCTTTGGAGGAACCACCCTCAGGGAGGAGGGAAGGTCTCAGTCAGATACATCAGATAGACATGCAGCTGAGCTGTGGGCACTCCCTTAATCACTGGTCTTTCCTCTGGTGTGTGTGTTGTCCCCATCCCCAGGTTGTCACCTGTTCTCACAGTTTTTAACAAACGCGAGCAGTGACAAGGCTACTCCCCCTAGGGAACACAACCGCTAGACACAGCCTCTGGGTGTTCAGCTGAGCTGATCAGATCCCTTGGGGTGCCAAGGAAAGCCACATATAGAGGAGAGAACTTAGGAATCTGTGACTGAGTCAACACCCTACAAGAAAGGGCCACTTTCAAATGTCTCTGATATTCACATTGTTTGGCTCCCTAGTTTCTCAATCACCAGTGGTGTTATGCTACTGAAGCCCTCCAAAGTAGTATTGCTTAAAGGTGGCAATATCTGTGCTCTGCTCTTTTCCTCTGTGCTGTGCCCCTGCATGCTGCTGGCAGATAGAATTGGGAAGAAGTATTGTGGTGCAGGAGACAAGCTGCTGCATATGGAATCAGAATGTTGTTGTTCAATTGTTTCAGTTGTGTCTGACTCTTTGTGACCCCCTCTGTGGTTTTCTTGGCAAAGATACTAGGGTTCACTATTTCCTTCTCTAGCTTCTTTTACAGATGAGGAAACTGAGGCAAAAGTGACGACCAGGGTCACACAGCTAGTAAGTGTCTGAAACTAGACTTTAACTCACTCCAGACCCAGCGCTCTATCCCCTGTGCCACCTTACTACCCCTATAGAATCAGAACACTTCTGTTCAAATCCCAGTTCAGCCCCTTGCTAGCTGTGTGATCTTGGGGAAGTCACTTTTCCCTTCTAAGCCTTAATTCTTTCACCTATAAAATGGGGAGAAATGACATTTGCAACATCAGTCTCACAGGGTTGTTCTGAGGAATGCACAAACCATGAAGGTCCATAGAGATAGCGCCAATTATCATTAAAAAAGACCAGAATACCCTCAATCCAGGTAAAAACCAAGAAGACCTCCTCTCTTTGGCCTTTAAAGTCCTTTACAAATTGGCTTCAGCACACATTATGCCGTTTCACACACTGCATTACAACTAAAGCAGTCTATTTGCTGTTCCCTATACACAACATTTCATTTCCTGCCTTTGCATAACAATCCTCCATGCCTGGCATTTGTTACCACCTCCCCTCTAACTCATAGAATCCCATTTCCTTCAACATTCAGTCCAAGTAATACACCTTCTGCCTAAGGTCTTTCCTGGTCTCTCATTCTCTTCCAGCTATTAGACCTATTTCCTCATATTGTATATATTTGGAATTTACTTATGTATATACACATGATTCCCTGTTCCACCCCCTCCCCCAATTGATTATAAGCTCTTTGAAGCCAGAGACTATTTTAATTTTTGTGTTTTGTGCCAAGTGCCTAGCACGAGGTAGGTAATTAATTAATGCTTATTAAGTAAATACATGAACACTTGTTTAGACTGGTTTCTGAATTTTATATCACTGCTCCAAAATGGAATTTTCTTGTTATAGGCAGTTCCTTAAGCCAGCTACCAAGGATCTATTTAATTAGCTAGGAAGGACTGGTATCAGGATGGGAGTGTTGTTATCAGTGGTGAAGGAGATAAGTGGCACAGGGGAACATTGCTCTAGTGTAATGTGGACCTGTCCATGGATAGATTTCAGGGAGTCCACTAACTTGAGTGAGAAGCAATTACAATTTTATTTCAATATGATTGGCTTCCCTTGTAGTCCTACATATATTATTCTATGCATTTAAAAACCTTTTTTCCTGAGGAGTCCATAGGCTTCACCATACTGCTAAAGGGATCCATAACACATAAGGGGTCCAGAACCCCTGCTATAAAGGATCTGGAAAAGTGGATACGTTAAAGAGTTTCTTGGGCACAAATATCAGCATGATCCAAGCTGATAATGACTGAAATTAGCTTTCTCAAGATAGTTCACCAGTCCTAGGAAATAAGTTGGATCATCTATATATTTGCTTTTCTCATTTCTCCTGCTAAGGACCCTAAAATTCTGGGACAGAAGATATGAATACCTTGGTTATAGTCCAGGGCTTTGCACAGGTGAGCATGAGCATCTTTTGAGAAGGGTAGTGTATTATTCTCCCCATTTTCTGGATAAGAAAATTGAGGCTCAGAAAACTCAAGTGGCTTGCCCATAGCCACAAACCTGGAAAGTGGCAGTGATATCACTTAAACCAACATTTCCTAATCTAGTGTTCTTTCCATTACACTGAGCTTCCTCTCAAAAGATGCTCATGCTCACCTGGACATGTTGATATTATGTGTATATTCGTGTTATAATATATACATTTGTATACTTGTATGTATGATGTATACACTTGTAAATAGTATTGTATATACACTTGTATATATTATATGTGCCAGCTAGCTACCTGTAGAATATATTATACATATACACATGCATATATGTTATTATACATATGCACACGTGCATTTATTTATTTGCATGTTATCTCTCCTGTTAGAGTGTGAGCTTCTTGTGGGCAGTGGCTGATTTTCTTTTCTCTGTATCTCTAGGGCTTAATAAATGCCTGTTGACTGCCTCACTCTTACTCAGCAGATGGTTGTGAAGATCCAGTGAAATAATGTGTGTAAAGTTCTTTTGAACCATAAAGTGCTATAGAAAAGAGAACTCATGTTTCTATTATCTGGATGCTGAATGCAGAAGGAGGAGAAAGGGGAAGAAGTCCCAGATGACTTAAGGAAAATACTGGGAAAACTAAGAAGGTGCCCAAGCCAGGTCTCCCTGACAGCAGCTGGATTGAGAAAATAGCATGAGCTTGTTCCATGGTGGTTGTGAGCAGTTTCTATGGGCAAGTCACTGTCTTAGTAGCAGGGGCTGATCCTGCCTTCTTCCCACATTCCAGGAGCTATGCATGCAGCTGCAGCAAACCATACCTGATTCCACTGTACTGCTAGAGAACCTGGTAGGAATTCTTTGCCTGGTGCCCTAGCAGCAATGCATTTTGAAGCTTTAGTCAATGGGCAGGCAAACATTCCCTAATGTGACTGACTATGCTAGACAATCACTATGCCCTTTATTTTGCTCATATTTAGAGGGAAAATTGATGTAGAATAATATGCTATCATTTGGATGAAGTAAGAGGGGATGATGTCAGAGCTTTGTGTGACACTAATATATGAAGGTAACAAGGGACCTTGGAACATAGAATATTGGTGTTGTAACAGAATGTAAGAAAATAAAAAAATAGGATATCAGACCTGGGAGCGAAACCATAGAATGTTAGAACATGATAAGAATTGGTAGGGACTTTAGAACAAAGAACATCAAACGTCAAAATTGCACTACCTCCTCATTTAAAAGATATGGAAATTGAGATTCTCTGTGGTGACAGAGATGGGACCTAGGTGTCCTGACTTCCAGTTCAGCATTGCTTCCATTACACCAAATTGCTTCTCAAGTGGCTTTTCCACAGCTGCAGCCTCACAAACTGCAAATTTGTAGTATTTTGAAGACTGAAGTAATTTTAGCTGTGCTACAATCAGGACAACAGTTTTCTATGGTGTCAGGACTATGGGAAGAAGGCTGAGAGATGATGTAATATTACACTGGCAAGTGAAGTCATAGCACTAGCTACTGAGGCATTTGCACAAAGGCATTTTTCCAAGTGTGAGAAGCACATCATTAAAAACAACAATAGCTAGTATGTATATAAGCCTTTAAGGTTGTCAGGGGGTGGGGTGATGAAAGGAAGGTGGACAGGGGCCATCTAGCCAAGTGGTATAGTAGAAAGAATACTGGATTGCAAGCCAAAAGAGCTAGATTTTAGAACTATGCTGTCATTAACCATCTATGTGACAACCTTGGGCAGGTCACTACCCATTTTTGGCTTTAGTTTCTTAATTTATAAAATGGCTGTGTCTATGTGTGTGAGGAGGTCTGACTCTGGGATCCCTAAGGTTGCTTCCAGCTTTGATATTCTGCTTCTGTGCAGCAGTGGTATCATATAATGGAAAAATTCCAAGTCAGAATACCTGGCTCTGCTACTAACTTGTTGCAAGACCTTGGACAAATCACTTCCTCTCTCAGGGTCTCAATTTCTCCATTTCTAAAATGAGGAATTTGGACTGGTGGATTTCTCAGATTCCTGCAGCTTTATATTTGGTGCACCTGATCTCTTTTCCCATTGATAGAACTCTTAAAAATTGCATTACTTTAACAAACCTCCCTTCCAAGTCATTCATAAAGCTTTTATACTCACTCAGTAAGAGCAGCACAGTTGCCATGTTGGACTCTCATCAATATTCTGAAACGGCTTTATCCCTGCCTTATTAATCACTCACTTGGTTTGAGGTTTTTATTCATCACTATTGGTAAGTTACACACAAACAGCAACGCAGACATTTTTCAGTTAGTGGGTAAATGCCAGTCATTGAAAAATCAGCATAGAAAACATGTGGATAGAGAGAAGGAAGAGACCCTGGCTTTCATAGATTCAAAGGATGTTAGATATAGGAGGGACTGTTAGAAATGAAAGGTACCTTAGAACACATCACATCAAATGTCGGACCCAGAACAGACCCTTGAACATATAGAACATAGAATGTCAGCTGGAATAGACTTTAGCAGTAAACTAGTCCCATCCCCTCATTTTGAAGATGAAAACTGGGGTCTAGAAAGGGTAGACCACCTCTCTGGGCTCCAGTTTCAGGAGCTTCTTCAAGTGTGCCCATTACTATAGCTGTTGCTCCAGGTTGTTGAAAGATTCATCAGTGAGTCTGAGAGAACCTCAATCCTGGCCTTCTATTTTGACCAACTTCCTCCATCCCCTGATCCCTAAAGAGCTTTTATTTTCTACATGATCTGCCTAACAGGTTTTACTGGCACTTGTACACTGCCCTATTCCCCTTCAAACCCCTTTTCCTACAGTTAGAACAAGTTTCATAATAAGAAAGATTAACCAGGACCTACTATCACAGCCAAACAAATACCTCTGGTAAGGCAAATATTTGGCCTATATTCTTAATTACAATTTGGAAGATACCCTTCTAGTTTAAGTCAAAGACAAATTTTGACTTAGAAAAACCAGTTGCAATGCTGCTGCGTTTGAGAAATCAGTCATGGTACCTTAGAATCATCACATTTTAGATTCATAGAATATTAAAATCATATAACCACAGAATCTTAGAATCACAAAATATTAGAATCGTAGAATCATAGAATCACAAAAGCAACCTCATAAGACCATCTAAAGTAACCCATACACAAAGCATTAATTCCCTAGATGACGTACCCAACAAGTGGCCATGCTTTAGCTTCCAGTGACAGGCAGCTCACTACCTAGAAGGTACCCCATCAATCTAAGGAGGCCTTAAGGAAAATATATCTGTCTCTCTCTGTGTGTATGTGTGTGTAAGGGTAGGATTTGAGGGAAGAAAAAAAACTCTTCTTTTTGGCAATAGATAATGCTGAGATTTCAGCTTCCTTTGATGTGGCAGTGGGTGGTAGATATCCTGATGTGAAATAGGGGGGAAAGACAGTGAAGTTTTCCTTAGCTATTGTGTGTGTGTGTGTGTGTGTGTGTGTGTGTGTGTGTGTGTGTGTGTGTGTGTGTGTATGCCTGGGTTTAGTAGGAGTGTACCATGATAGTGTATGTTTTTGAAGTGGGGGAGGATGTGGGAATATTGGGAGGGACAAGAGGGTCTATGGAAGGCACCCACTTTGGAAAAATTTAGACTAGCTAGGGTTTCTGGTAAGAGATGTGTAAAAGGATAGAAAACTGTCCCTGTCATACGTTGCACCCAGTGTGGTGCAATGTAAAGCATGTTAGCCTTGGAGTCAGAAGTCTTAGATTAGTGTGCCCAGTTGACCACTTATTAGTCCTGTGACCTTGGACAAGTTACTCCCCTCTCTGAGCTTCAATTTCTTCCTTTGCCTGCATCCCATGACCGTTGAGAGGAAGGCACTTCATAAATTGTGAAGCGCTATGTAAACGTGAGCTTTCAGGAGAATTCCTGCTCTGGATAACTCCTGGCAGGCGAATGCGGGTGGCAACTAGTACAGGGAGAACCTTGGAAGCCAACACCTCCCCCTTCTCCCTTCTTCCCCCCCCCCCAAACAAGCTCCAAGAAGCCTAAAAGACGTTGGAAGGCTCTGAGCTTTGGCAAATGACTTCCTTAAACACCGTTGCCACCTACAGTCCTGTGGAGTCCCAGGCCAGCACGAAACCATTCCCTCCACCTCACACAGCTACACATCTTTTGATGCTATTCGGAGTCTACGGTCTCAGTTAGCCTGAGTACTGGACACCTAAATCTTCTCAGCAAAGCCCTGAACTAAGCACTCCCCGAATCCCCCACCTCCCACTACACCCCCGCCCCCATCCCTTTGGCTCGATAGCACTTGGGAAGCCTTGAGAGTCAGTGTGAGGAAAGATGTAAATACCTTCCAGGCAGCAGGTCCTCCAAAGCCCTGAATGGGTCATGACTTCCTCGTTCTTCCGACTGGTTTCGTTATCACTTGTAGACTTAGTCCTACATACGCCTCGGGAATACAGCCAGTAGTCTGTGCCCACCGCAATGGTCATTAAACTAAACGCAGCGAAAGCTCCTACAGTGGTGATCAACATCTGGATACCTCTGTCACACATCCTCATAATTCTTCATGGTACGCTGCTAGATTGGGGGGTGGGTGAAGAAGTGGAGGGCGGGGGTCCGGGGCGGGGATGGGAAGGAGCTGAATTACCCCACAGCTAGACAGCTGGGGCAGGCTGCTACCCTGGGAGATCCCGGAGCAAGCTTTTCAAACGAGCAGGTTCTTCCCTTGCCTGGGGCTTTGCCAAGGCTAGGATTGGTGCTGCCTGTCCGGGAATGGTCTCTCTCCAGCCCGCCGCCTTGTCTATTCCCCTCCGAGGGGGGCGGGCTCCACCGGGCTTGCCAGCATCTCCTGGTCCTCCCCAGAGTACCCGGGACTCCTCTCATTCCTCTCGGGCCTCGGGGCTGGGTTCCGTGTGGGGCATGGCCCCTGTGGCGGGAGTGGAGGGTTCCGGGATGCTTGGCTATCTGGGGAGGATCCAGGCGAAAGAGAATCAGAGAGGTGGCAACTGGACTGTGTGCGTGCGTGTGCGCGCTTGTGTGTGTGTGTGTGTGTGTGTGAGAGAGAGAGAGAGAGAGAGAGAGAGAGAGAGAGAGAGAGAGAGAGAGAGAGAGAGAGAGAGAGAGAAGCGTGGGGAGGTGGGTGGGTGGTGAGGGCGGATGGCAAAAAAATAGCTGTTATTTCAGCTGTGGGGACCAGCCCTTGAAAGGAGTGCCCTCGCCTTTCCCAGCCTCAGGAAAAGCTATCTGCATGTCCCTAAAGCCCCCGCCCAGTTGGGGAGGAGACGCTGTCCAGGGGACATAGCCAGCCGGACCAATAGGGGCTAGAAGAAGGCAAAAGGATCTATCTGTGGTCCTGAATGTACAGCTCCCACGACTCTGTCATCCAACCACTGGCCGAAGTTACAGGGTGTTAGGGGATGGGTTAGGGGTGACTAGGTGACTGTGTGCGTGTGTTTGCATGGTGTGTGTGTATGTGTGTGTGTGTGTGTGTGAATATTTTATTGGTGATAGCTGGAATAGCGCAGATTGCTTTGGTTCCCATCCCCATAGGCCAGCAACCTCAATCCCCAACAAGACACCAAAGTTTCTGAGGCCAAAAGGGCAGTAGAAAGCTCCCTCCCCTAACCCCCTGACTTACCAGTGAAGTTTACATCTTGCTGCGGGCTCCACCAGAGCCCACTGATGCGGAGAGAATGAAACCCAGGAGAAGACTCCTGCTTAAAGGGACAGGCTGCTCTGGGGCACTCTACCAGCCCGGCAAGAAGTGTTGTCAGCACAGCTGTGTGTAGTCTGTCTCAATTTGTCCCCACAAAACAAACCAAGATGTCTACCCTTCTTTCTTTGGAGTTCTGGCTAACACCAGATATGACAACAAAAACCTAAATGGTATGTGTATATGTATACACATGCACACATACCACACATACACACACACACGTATATACATACACACATACATACAACATACACATACACATAAATATATAAGTATATAATACATATATGCTTGCATCCTTACATGCACACATGTGGAATGGCCAGAGGATTCTGTGTCTTTGTAGAACACCTTTGATTCAGTATCTCCTATTCTCTCACACTAGAAACTAGTTAACAGAATATTAGACCTTTGCATCTGATGTAATCATAGTTAACAGATTATTGAAAACCCTTTCTAGGTTCAATGAGGATAATAGCTTCATCGAACCGATAATGTCAAAGCTAGAAAAGACCTTATAATAATAATCACAACATATTTAAAGAGGCCACATTAAGGCTTATATGGTCCTTTTTTTCTAACAACCCTGAGAGATAAATAGTAAAAGTATCCATTTAACATATGAGGAAACAGCTTTATTGAGCTTAAGTGACTTGTCCAGGATCAAATGAAGTAGCCAAATTACAAGTCAGGAATCCCTCCTGACTTCAGGTTCAAAACTATTTCCACTGCATCATGTTACAGTTCTATGCTGTTCTTCAGGGCATAGAATATAAGATCTGAAAAAGACCTTAATAATAATCCAGTCCAAACATGCCATTTTACAAATGAAGAAAATGAGATCCTGATTTGGAAAATACTTAACAGAAGCAAAGAATAATCTAGAACCTAGGTCTCCTGACTCTCAATCAATTGCTATTTCAGTCTAGTGTAAGCACCATCCTAGAAATATCATTGTGGCTGTTAGAGCCTAGGGACAATCAAGATATGAAGCTAAGGAAAGAATGAAGTAGGTTTGTGTTAATGAGATTTTTGTAGGGGGGAGGAAGATGTGTCACCTTTAGAATGATAAATAACTTACTATAACATGGTTAATCATTTTCTCTTAGAATAGTGCCATGGGAAAACAAAATGACCCAGGAGTCAGTTGAAGAATGTTAATGATTCCAAAACTATGCTTGTTGAGTGATCATACAAACCAGATCAATAGGTTACTAAGATCCTCTAACAACAACAACAACAGCAAGACCTTTGGAAAACTTCCTAAAATAATCTTGTGAAATAAGTCCTTTTTGGTCCATACCAGTCCATCCTACTTCCCAAATGTTCCTCAGTTATCTCTGTAAGATAAAGAGATTGGACTGGCTGATCTCTAAGCTCTCTTGAAGCCCTAACCTGTGTATTCTAAGGTTCTTTTCAGTTCTTTTACATTTTTACATCTTTTACATTTTATGTTTTAAGGAACTTTCCAGCTCTAACAATCCATCATTGAAAGGTTTATTCCAGCCCTAAGAGTCTTCAAGACTCTCAGAAAGCAAAATCAATAAATCCTGTGTTTGTTGTTACTGGACCAACTTAAGTTGCTACTTTCCTAGCCCAGCCTTCCAGGATATTAGGTTCTACTTCCTCCTTGAAGCTATCTACTACTGGTGATTTCAGCCAATTTTTGACCTCTCCTTTCTCTAGCTCCATTTGCATTTATTAGCTGTACCATGAAATTTATACCTGATCACAGGCATAAATGGAAGCAGCTAGATGGTGCCACTCACTGGATAGAATGCTAAGATTGTAGTCAGGAAGACCTGAGTTCAAATCTCGCCTTCCTTACTTACTACCTGTGTGACTCTTGGCCAGTTACTTAACTCTGTTTGCCTTAGTTTCTTCAGCAGTAAAATGGGAATAATAATAATAATAATACCTACTTTCCAGCATTGTGAGGATTAAATGAGGTAACAGTTGTAAAGTGCTTAGCACACAGTGCCTGCCACATAAATGTTAGGCTATTATTATCACAGACCATCCTGTAGGTAGAAGATAAAAATGCATAGCAAGTAGATAGCATTTTGGAGAAGGAAAGAAAGAATGACTGAGAGAAGATAGTGAAGGCTATAAAGTATAGAACGGGTTATGATATGAAACACAGAATGTTAGGATGGTGAAGAGGGGATAGGGTAGCAGGAAAAGTAGGAGGTAGCAGAAATTATGATGCCAAACCAACTGAAATATTAAGAATACCTTTGGGGTAACAACTGGATGGGCTTCCCAAAAAAAACTCAGTGAGCATTGGTAGCCAGAGGAGACCTCAGCAGAAGTCCCAGTGCCTTCTCAGGTGGGCCCAGGTGTTTATGAAGATGCTCCTCTGGTTAAATGAGAAGCTGTCACAGAGGGGATAAATAGTCCATTTCAGTAGTGCAAATTTACCCTCTCTGTGCTGGAACTAAATCTGAAATGATGATGGTGGGGACCCCAGGTGTTTTCCTGATGTACCATCCCCCTCATCCAGACCTGAGCCTTTTATTGCCCAGGAGAAAAATCTCAAAGATGGAGCCTATTCAACTCAATTCATTTTAATAAACATTTATTAGATATCTATTGTGGCAGACATTGTTTTAAACATTTGAGGAAGTTTGGTCCCTGAACTCACAGAGCAATCCAATAGCCCTAAGAAACAATGTGGCAGCTTGGCCTATGAAATAGGACAGCCTTGGTTCTAGTCCTGCCTGTAATGAATATTTCCTATTACTTAGCTTCTCAGGGCCCTAGACAAGTCTCTAAAACTATGAATTGCAGAACAATTGCCAATCTGAATGACAGAGTCTCCTGACCTGGATCTCCTGTCTCTACACTGGTCACTTCACATGTCCATGTTAAAAACAAAACAAAACACATCTTCCTAAGATGCTTCCTCTTTTTTTCTGTCCCTTTTTTCTCTGTTTCTTATATTCCCACTCCTCTATCTACTATCTTTTGTTTTTTCTCTTTTCTCTTCCATCTTCTCTGTCGCTTTTCTTTTCTCTTTGTTCTGTGTCATTTCTTTCTAATCTTTCATTTCTTTCTATTTTATTCTCTCTCCCTCCTTTTCTTTTCTCTTTCCTTTCCACCTCTTTCCTTCTTTTCCCCTTCTCTTTTCCCTGTCCCTTCCTGTTCCCTTTCTACCCCTCCAGTTCCCTTTCTCCTCCTCTCCTCTCTTTTCTTCTCTTTCTTTCCCTTTCCCTTCCTCTTTGCCTTTTTCTTCTCTTTTTCTTCTCCTCTCCCTTCATTCTTTGTCCCATCTTCCATTTGTGAGCATATCCTACCTTATTGTCCTGGGCCATCTTCTCATCTCACTCTCTCTCCAGACAAACTCATCAATTACCATCTCTATACTGAACTCCCAGATCTACTTATCCAGCCATAATCTTTCTCCTGAGCTACAGTCTTGAATTACCAAGTACTTATTGGACATTTCCCACTTCATATCCTATAGGCATCTTAATATCAACATACTCAAAACAGAACTATTTGTCTTTCCCAAAAAAATCACCCCTTTACTTAATCTTCCTAGTTCTGTTACTTGGGTTTGCAATCTCACTGTCATCCTTAATTCTTCATTCTTTCTCAATCCCCACATCCAAACAATTAACAAATCTTGCTGATTATATCTCCAATACCTCTTGTATTCTTCCCTATCTGTGTGTTCACAAATCTATCATTCTAATTTAGGTCCTGATCACTTTTCTCTAGACCAGTAGTTCTCAATGTGTGGATCAAAGACCCCTAGGAGTCTCCTTTCAAGTTAAAACTATGCTCATAAATAAAATATTATTTTCCTATTACAATTCTCCTCCCTTTTACCATTAGGTAGATATGTGATGCTAGGGTTTTTTTGCCTATATTTCAACTAAAACATATTGCAAAAGATTTAATGCAGAAGCAGATATGGAATCTAGTTATTATTAAATAAATAGCTATTGTTAGATATTATTAAGCCAAACAACAAAGAGATTTGCCAAAATATATAAAACAATGCCATTTTTGTCACTTTTTTTGGTTTTGGAAGATATAGTTATTTTTTCATAAAATACATTATTATGTTATCATTGTTAATATATCATTATTTTAAGTGAATTAATAAGTAATTTCAATGTATACATTTTAATTTTCAACATTATAAATATCAATAGATATAACCTACATATTGGGGTCCTCAATAATTTTTATAATCATAAAAGGAGCCTGAGACCAAAAAGTTTAAGAATTAATGTTCTAGACTCCTGTAATAGTTGCCTAATTCGTCTCCTTGGCTCATGTCTTTTCCCTCTCAAATCCATCATTCACAATGTTGCCAAATGGACATTTCCTAAAGCACAGGTTTGACCAGGTCAACACTCTGAGTCAAAAATATCCAGTGGCTCTCTATTGCCTCTAGACTGAGAGATTAATTCCTTTTATTTAAAGCCATTCATAATTTGGCTTTGTCTTATCTTTCCAAGCTCATTACATATTATTTCCCTCCACACCCTTTACTTTTCATCTCAGTTGTTGTTCCTTGTACACCTTCTTCCATTTCTGGTCTTTGTACAAAGCACAAGCTATTCCCCTAGACTAAAGAGTACTCTCTCCTCTTGGAATCTCTAGTTTCCTTCAAAGTTTAGATTAAGTCCTACATCATAAATGAGTCATTTCCTAAAACTCCCAGGTAGTGCCCTGTACTAATTAATTTTATAACCTTGAACATATTTTGAATTTGTTTGTAAGTATATGTGTTGTTTTTAAATTTATTTTTTTTCAGTGAACAACAATTTATTTTCTTGCCACTCCCTGCAATTGGGAGGAGAAAAAGAAAAACAATCTTCTTGTAGCAGACCTGCATAGTCCAGCAAATGTCCACATTGGCCATATCCAAAAACGTGTCTTAATCTTCTTTCTAAGACTATCACCTCTGTGACAGGAGATGGGTAGCATGTGTCATCATGGGTCTTCTGGAATTGAGGCTGGTCATTGTATTGATCAGAGTACTTAAGTCTTTCAGAGTTGTTTGTTTTTACAATATTGTTGTTATTGTATAAAGTATTCAAGTGATTCTGCTTACTTCACTCTACAATCAGTTCTTATAAGTTTTCCCAGGTTTCTCTGAAACCATTCTACTTTATCATTTCTTACAGTACAATAGTTTCTCATTACATTCATATACTATAATTTGCTCAGTCATTCGCCAGTTGATTGGCACTCCATGTGTATATATTGTTTACCCAGATAAGGCAGGTACTATTTTGGTTTTTTCCCCTTTATATGCCAAGTGCCTGACACAGAGTAGATACTTAATACATTTGCTTTTTTATTGATTAAGCTAAAGTCCTACCCCATATATCTCCGAAATATCACACTAGTTATTGTTAAGTACAATACTTGTTTAAGTACTAAAATGAAATTATTACATAGTTTTCTTAAATAGGAATAGAATGAGTATAATTGGGCAGGGGAGACAAATGTAGAATGAGACAGGTGAAACAAGAGGTGACACCAAAGACAAAATGTTTTCCTCAATGATTTGCTCAAGGTTGTCTGTGAAGAAAAGCAGATACTGAGAAGAAAGACCTTCAGTAGATTGGACTTCCCTTTCTCGGTCTCAGGTTCTCCATCTATTAAGTAAAAAGGTTGGGATGAATGATTTCTAAGGTCTCTCTAGGTCTAAAGTTCTAAGAATCTATGGTTCTAAATCCTTAAGAGCAGGAGTTGAATGGGGCAATTATTCAACACTATCAACCCCCTTCTCTCTTCTTCTCGACAATATTATCTTTCCTCATCCCTGCCCTACCCCTTGACTTCTACATAGCATTCTTTGTCATGAACCTACTCAATTCATTTTCTCCTTTGGACCTCATGGAATCAGTTCATTTGGTCTCTAACTCACAGCACCTATAGCTTTTAATGGAGTTTCCTCTGCAAGAGCAAGGCAGAACAGACCTTTGTCTCCCAAAGCTGCCTATCCATACTTTCTATTTATTCCCTGAACCAAGCCCAGTCTTTATCAGAGTTTCCAAGAGATTTTTATGACTCAAAGTTATATAAAAATAAAAATACAATAAAATGACAAATGTGGGAATAGTCACAAAATTTCAAATAAAAGTTATCCATGGACTATAAACAGAAGTGGGCTTTACTTCTCTTAATTCCCTGGTTCTATAGCTACATGATTATTTTTGTTCTTATGATAAGTTCTAAAGGTTCTTTTGTATATTATTATTGTTTTATGTATGCATATATATTATTGTTACTTTCATCATCATCATCATTATCATCAAACATTTATTAAGTACCTAAAATGTTCTGTGCACTATGTTAGGTGCTAGGGTTACAAAAGAGTAAACAGTCCCCACCCTCAAGAAGCTTATATTCTAATAGAAGAGAACCAAGAAAAAATATTAAGTATATACTGAATAAATATAATGATCATAAATACTAATAAACAAGTCAGGAAAGGAGGGTATTAGCAGTTGGGGAAATTAGGGAAGACTTTGTGTAGTAAGTGATACTTGAGCTGAATCTTAAAGGAAGAGAATGATTCTAAGGTGGAGTTTAGGAAGGAATGCATTCCAAGCATGGAGGGTGACCAGTGCAAAGGCACAGAGATGGGAATGCAGAGTCGTACCTGAGAAACAGAGATGGCAGTTTGGTTAGACCATAGCATGCAGAAGGAGAAGTAATATGCAATAAAGTGGGGAAGATAGTTCCAGGACATGTTGTGAAGAATTTTACAGGTTAAACAGAGGGTTTATATTTTATTCCAGAGGCAATAGGGAGCTACTGAAATTTGTTGAGTAGTAGAGTGACATGGTAAGAAAGAGTGATGAATAAAGGATAATGCTCAGGTTAAAATCTGGAGAAAGGAAGAATGGAGAGATCTTCAATAAAAATAGGGAAGTTTGGAAAATGAATGGGTTTGAGTGGAAAATAAATATGATCTATTTTGGACATGTTCAGTTTGTGGAAGATGTGTATAGGACATCCAGCCTGAAATGTCCAATATTTCATACCGGACTGAAGCTCAGGGAAAAGCCTGGGGCTGGATAAGATCTATGTGACCTCTCCATAAAGGTGATATTTAAACCCAAGGAAGGTTATGAGGTCACCAAGAGAGATTAAAGTGAGAGAAAAGAACAGGACTTTAGGGACACTCACAGTTCGTTGGTGAAATATGATGATATGGCAGCAAAGGAGACCGATGAGGATTGGTCACATAGTAGAGGAGGATCAGGAGACAGTGGTCTCAGGTTCTGACCTGTGAGTCAGATCCTGTAATTATTAATATCCTCATATTATAGATGAGAAAATTGAGAATGTGAGGCATTAAATGATTTGCCTAAGTTTATACAACTGGGGTTAGAGTAGAATCCCTTAAAATTACACTTTCCCATTCCAAGTCCACTGTTCTTCCTCCTTTAGTTCCCAAGCTAGTGATCATTCTTCTCCTTTCCTATTCATGAGAAAGTCCCCATCCTAGCTGTCTTTTTCTCTTTTTCATTTGCAAACCTTGTAAGAGGAGGCAAAAATAGAGTATGATGGCAGGTCTTTCGGTTCAGGAAGGACAGAAGGAAGATTGACCTCAAAGAAAACTTTGGTATTCTGTCTCTTCTTTGGGTATCTTCCTTCTTCACAAAGTAAGGTTAGCAAACATTGTCTTACTGTGACTCTTTTAAGTTTCTATTTAATGGTCGATAGCAGTCAGGGCTGCTGTCTAGGGAGAACTTAAGGCTGTAGTCAGCTTTAATGAGGGTGCTGGAACTGGGGGCTGTCGTTGGGTTTCTGTGAAGACCCAAGGCAATCCCTAAGGGGGAGAGATACAGGGATATACTTGGCAGTGTGAGTCAGGAACTCAGAATAGTTTGTAGAGGAAATGTAGAGCCTAAGGTAATCCTTAAGAGGAGCTATGGAGTCAGGGACTGTGTTGTGAGTTGTATGAGAGCCCTGGACAATGCCTAAGGAAGAATGACCTGGAGTTTACGTTCAGGGTAGAGGTTGAGGGGTCCAGACCATCCTTAATAGGATTTAAGGTATTGTATCAATCACCTGTGGCATTCATCTCCCCCTCTCCACACACAATTTGTATGTTTAGTGGAAGAGGTTGAAATGAATATCAAAAGAATCTTTGAAGAGAAAAAAGGTCACCAAAGGGAAGCTTGATGTATCAGAAGGGAAGAGGGACAGTCACTGTCCTTTCATTGCTTTGGTAATGGTGGGATCTTAGGGAATGTTTGCACACCCATGAGGCTTAGGCCTTTTTTTATTTAACGGATCCTCACACAGCCCCAAGAACAGCCTCAGATCCCACTGAGGTGGAGCCTGGGAGATCACTATTACCAGCTAAGGCCTGGGTTATTTGTCTAATTAGCTGATTGGCATGATGCTGGCCTGGTGTCTTGCACCCTCAGATAAAGCAAGAAGAGGAAGATATATCTGGATGGTGCTTTCCTTGCTAGTATTAGCATCAATGCAGTCCAATTTAAGCTCTTGCTCAAACTAAGAGTATCAGGCTCCCCATGCCACTAGATTCAGGTACCTGTCTGCTGTGTAGAGATGACTATTTGCTATGGAAGATAATGAGGACAGCAAGGGTAGCAGAAACCCTTCAGATGAAAAAAAACATCAGTAGAAGCTAGTTGCTGGGGCCTGGTCACATATAGATAAGTTAAAAAATCAAATGCACTCATAAAATGCTGAATGCAACAAATCATAATGTGCTTTTGAAAAATAAGTATTTAATTGATTTTTAAATGTCATATTCATCTCCCTCCCTCAACAAAACCCTCCTTCATAACAAAGAAAAAGTGATTCAACAAAAGAAACTGACCCAGTGATTTTGTTTAGTTGTAAATGAAGCATTCTGCACCTATAGTTCACCACAGGGGTGTGCCGGAACCAGCTCTAACCAGGAAGCTACTTGTTAAACTTTCAGTGTGAGTATTTACACTTCAAATTAGCCAACTATAAATCAAGGCAAGATTTATTGGGGGGGAGGGTTTCTACCTGTACTCAAGTATCAATAATATAGATTAAACTTAAAAGGACATGTTCATTTGTTCCCTCCCCCAACCAGAGCCTGGTGGTTAAATATTTACCAGCATACCCCTGTTTTGTTCTCTAAATAATACTTATCTTGGCAGGAATGTAGTAGAGGGTTCAAGTCATCACCAAACTGGAGGTCTTGTGACTGTAGGCTAATAATAATAATAAAAGCAGCTGACATTGTACAGTTCCTTAAAGTTTGCAAAGTGCTAAATTTACATTACATTATATACATACCTTATCGCATTTGAATCTCACAACACCTTTGGTTCACCACCTTTTCCATATGGAGAGAAATGTATTTCATTATCAGTCCTCTATATCAGATTTGGTTGTTACATTTAATACAAATTCTGATCTCTTTTAGTGTTGCTTTCATTTACATTATTATAGTTATATTGTTCTCTTGGTTATCTTGTTTTATTCTGGATCAGTTAATACCTGTTTTCTCAAGTTTCTCTGATTTTCATCTCTAGCAGGTAACAGTAGAATAATATCCCATTACACTCATCTAACATAATATGTTCAATCATTTCTCAGGTGTTGGCATTTTGTTTCTAGTTTGTTTGCTACAACAAAAGTATTGTTACAAATATATTGATATATTTGGAGTGTCTATAGTTCTGCCTTTAACTTCCTTGGGTTATATTCCCAGTAGCAGGATCAGTGAGTGAATGGGAGTAAGCAGTTTCTTTTTTGTTTGTTTGTTTTTACATAATAAAATGGATTATAGTTAGTTAGGCTCAGTAGCCTATGGTCCCAGATGGTAGTGCTCCTCTGTGTTGTTACTTTTTTTTCCCTAAATAGCATTTTAATGTATCTTTTCCTTTGGCCCCATTAATACCAATGTTCTGCAAACAACCTACTTGTAGGTCAGTGTAAGCTATACCAAGAGTCACCATTAGGAAAAGAATCCATTCTTCAACTTTGATACCTTAGGAAAGCTTTGAGCCCATGTAGACAGAAGAAATGGTATTATTCTCATAAAGATCTGTGTTTAGGGACATATTTTTAAAATTCAATTTTTATATATTTTTAGTTTTGAATTCTCTTGTTTGCATCTTGCACCTCCCCCATCCATTGAGAAAGCAAGAAAAATAAAATTCATTACAAATGTGCAGAGTGAAACAAAAAAAAAATTTCTGCATTAGTGAAATTTAAAAAAAATATGCTTCAGTCTACATTCTGAGTCCATTACTTTTCCATCTGGAGGTGGATAGAGTGCTTCAATATGAGTGGTCTAGAATTGTTGTTGATCATTGTGTTGATCAGAGTTAAGTTTTCTAAAAGCTGTTTGTCTTTGCAATATTGCTATTATTACATAAATTGTTCTATTGCTTCTGCTCACTTCACTTTGCATCAGTTCATGTAAATCTTTCCAGGTTTATCTGAAATCATTCTACTCATCATTTGTTATAGAACAATAATATTCCATTATATTCATATACCACAACTTGTTCAGACATTCCCCATTTGATGGGCATCCCCTCAATTTCCAATCCTTTGCCACCACAAAAAGAACTGCTATAAATATTTTTGCCATGTAGGTCCTTTCCCCCTTTTTGTGATTTCTTTGGGATGCAGATGTAGTAGGGGTATTACTGGATCAAAGGGTATGCAAAGTTAGGTTGCCCTTTGGGAATAGTTCCAAATTGCTCTCCAGAATGGTTGGATCAGTGCACGACTCCACCAAGAACGCATTAGTGTCCCCATTTTGCTACATTTATCATTTTCCTTTTCTATCATATTAGCCAATCTGACAGTTGTGGGATGGTACCTCAGAATTGTTGCATTGTTTTAATTTATATTTCTCTAATCAACAATAATTTGGAGGTTTTTTTATATGACTATAGATAGCTTTGATTTCTTCATCTGAAAACTTCCTGTTCCTAGCCTTTTATCATTTATCAATTGGGGAATGGCTTGTATTCTCACAAATTTGACTCAGTTCTCTATATATTTGAGAAATGAGGCCTTTATCAGAGATACTTGCTATAAAGATTGTTTCCCAGATTTCTGCTTTCTTTCTAATCTTGGTTGCATTGGTTTTGTTTGTGCAAAAACTTTTAAATTTAATGTAATCAAAATTATCTATTTTACATTTCATAATGTTCTCTGTCTCTTGTTTGGTCATAAGTTCTTCACTTGTCCAGAGATCTGACAGGTGAACTATTCCTCATTCTCCTAATTTGCTTATGGTATCACCCTTTACGTCTATATCATGTATCCATTTTGCCCTTCTCTTGGTATATGACCTAAGATGTTGGTCAATACCTATTTTTGCCATATTGTTTTCTGGTTTTCCCAGCAGTTTTTGTCAAGTAGTGAGTTTTTATCCCAGAAGCTGAGGTCTTTGGATTTATCAAACACTAGGTTACTATAGTCATTGACTACTGTATCTTGTGTACCTAATCTTTTCCACTGATCCACCAAGCTATTTCTTAGCCAGGATCTGAGAGGTTTGATGGTTACCATTTTATAATATAGCTTGAGACCTGATATGGCTAGACTAACTTCCTTTGCATTTAATCTTTTGTTCTTCCAGATGAATTTTGTTATTTTTTCAATTAATTAATTTTTAGTTTTCAACATTCACTTCCACAAGATTTTGAGGTCCAATTTTTCTCCCATGTCTCCCCTCCCCTCACACCAAGATGGCACATATGCTGAATACTCTCTCCCCCCAATCTGCCCTCCCTTCCATCACCCACCCCTTCTCTTATCCCCTTTCCCTTCTATTTTCCTATATGGCAGGATAGATTTCTGTACCCATTGTCTTTATATCTTATTCCCCAGGTGCATGTAAAAACAGTTTTTAACAGTCATTTTTAAAATTTTGAGTTCCAAATTATCTCCCTTCCTCCCTCTCCACTCACCCTCATTGAGAGGGCAAGTAATTTGATATAGGTTATACATATGTAGTCATGCAAAACACTTCTAGAGTAGTCATTTTGTAAAAGACTATATTTCCTTCCATCCCTATCCCACCCCCCATTTATTCAGTTTTCTCTTTTGACCCTGTCCTTCCTCAAAAGTATTTGTTTCTGATTACCCCTTCCCCCAATCTGCCCTCCCTTTTATCATCCCCCCCCTTATTCCCTTCCCCCTTATTTTCCTGTAGAGTAAGATAGATTTCCATATCCAATTGATTGTGTATATTCCTTCCTTAAGCCAAATCTGATGAGAGTAAGATTCACTCATTCCCTCTCACCTCCTCTTCTTCCCCTCCATTGTAAAAGCTTTTCCTTACCTCTTTTATGTGAGATAATTTACCTCTCTCTTTCTCTTTCTTCCAGTACAATCCTCTCTCATCCCTTAATTTTATTTTTTAGATATCATCCCTTCATATTCAACTCATCCTGTGCCCTGTGTGTGTGTGTGTGTGTGTGTGTGTGTGTATTCTCTCTAACTACCCCAATACTTAGAAAGGTCTAATGAGTTACAAATCTTATCTTTCCATGTAGGAATGTAAACAGCTGAACTTTAATAAATCCCTCATGATTTCTCTCCTGTTTACCTTTTCATGCTTCTCTTGAGTCTTATATTTGAAAGTCAAATTTTCTATTCAGATCTGGTCTTTTCATGAAGAATGCTTGAAAGTCCTCTATTTCATTGAATATCCATTTTTTCCCCCTGAAGGATTATACTCAGTTTTGCTGGGTAGGTGATTCTTGGTTTTAATCCTAGGTCCTGTGACCTCTGGAACATCATATTCCAAGCCCTTTAATCCCTTAATATAGAAGTTGCTAGATCTTGTATTGTCCTGATTGTGTTTCCACAACACTTGAATTGTTTCTTTCTGGCTGCTTGCAATATTTTCCCCTTGACCTGGGAACTCTGGAATTTGGCTGTAATATTCATAGGAGTTTTCCTTTGGGGATCTCTTTCAGGAGGTGATTGGTAGATTCTTTCAATTTCTATTTTACTGTCTGGTTCTAGAATATCAGGGCAGTTTTCCTTGATAATTTCTTGAAAGACGATGTCTAGGTTCTTTTTTTGATCATGGCTTTCAGGTAGTCCAGTAATTTTTAAATTATCTCTCCTGGATCTGTTTTTTAGTCAGTTGTTTTTCAGTGAGATATTTCACATTATCTTCTATTTTCTTGTTCTTTTGGTTCTATTTTATAATTTCTTGATTTCTCATAGAGTGATTAGCTTCAATTTGCTCCATTCTAATTTTTAAGGAATTATTTTCTTCAGTGAGCTTTTGGATCTCCTTTTCCATTTGGCCAATTCTGCTTTTGAAGGCCTTCTTCTCCTCATTAGTTTTTTGGATCTCTTTTGCCGTTTGGGTTAGTCTATTTTTTAGGGTATTATTTTCTTCAGTATTTTTTTGTGTCTCCTTTAACAAGGTGTTGACTTGTTTTTCATGATTTTCTTGCATCTCTCTCATTTCTCTTCCCAATTTTTCCTCTAGTTCTCTTACTTGCTTTTCAAAATCCCTTTTGAGCTCTTCCATGGCCTGAGACCAATTCATATTTTTCTTGGAGGCTCTGGATGTAGGAACTTTGACTTTGTTGTCTTCTTCTAGTTGTATGTTTTGATCTTCTTTGTCATCAAATAAGATTCTATAATCTGAGGGGGTTTTTTCTGCTGTTTGCTCATGTTCCCAGTCAATTATTAGACTTTTTAACTCTTTGTTAAGGTAGGGCTCTGCTTCCAATGTGGAGGGTGTACTGTCCCCAAGCTTTGGGGATTTTGTGTAGCTGCTTTCAGAGATACTTCTAGGGACCTATAAATTTTCAGTTCTTCCAAGGTGATATGATCAAAGGAGAGGTGTTTACTTCTTTTTTGTCCTGTGCTCTGGTCTATCAGTTACCACAAGCATTCTTTTCTGCCTTGGAACTATGAGGAGGATTCCCCCTCTACCATGGCCACAAGCTTTACCACACCAGTGCTCCTCCTTGCCCCAGGACTGCCACCCAGGACTGTGACCCAGATCCAATCATGGGCAAAGCAAGAGAATCCTGTCTCAGTGCCAACAAAGAGATCCTTGCATCCCACTCTGATCAGCCACCCCCCATCTGTGGGCCAAGAGCTCTAGAAGCAACCACTGCTGCTATGGCCACTGCCCTGGGACAGTGCTAAGGCCAGGGCTGGACCATGCTACTCTCTTACCCAGGTCTGACAGACCTTTTCCACTGACCTTCTAAGTTGTCTTTGGTGTTTGTGGGTCAAGAAGTCTTTTTTTTTTCTTTTAGGCAATTGGGGTTAAGTGACTTGCCCAGGGTCACACAGCTAGTAAGTGTCAAGTGTTTTGTCTGAGGCCGGAATTGAACTTGGGTCCTCCTGACTTCAGGGCCAGTGCTCTATCCACTGCTGCTCCAGATTGAGGAGTCTTGAAACCATAACAGCTGCCAGTGATTCATTCTCCTGAGGCCTGCTTTGGGTTTGCTCTGGCCCTGTCTTTGCCTGCATAGCCCATGTGGAACTGCACTTCTCTCCCAGTCCATTGCAACAGACTTTTCCCATCAACTATCCAGGTTGTCTTGGTCCAGAAATCCTGTCTTTTTGTGGATTCTGTTGCTCTAGAATTTGTTTAGAGTCATTTTATACAGGTATTTGGAGAGGTTGGGGGAGAGCTCAAGGAAGTCACTGCTTTTACTCTGCCATCTTGGCTCTGCCCCCCTGAATTTTGTTGGTATTTTTTATAGCTCTATGAGGTAATTTTCTGGTAATCTGATTGATATGACACTGAATAAGTAAATTAATTTAGGCAGAATTATAATTATTATTATGTTGGCACAACCTACTCATGAGTAATTGTTATTTCTCCAATTGTATAGATCTGGCTTTGTGTAAAAAGTATTTTGTAATTGTGTTCATATAGTCCCTGGGTTTGTCTTGGCATGTAGATTCCCAAGTATTTTATATTGCTTACAATTATTTTAAATGAAATTTCTCTATCTCTTGCTACTGGGCTTTGTTGGTCATATAGAGAAATGCTGATGTTTTATGTGGGTTTATTTTATATTTGCCACTTTGCTAAAATTGTTAATTATTTCAAGTAGTCTTTTAATTTATTTTGAGAGGGGAAAGTTGAGGTCACCCACTAGTATAGTTTTGCTATTTCTTCCTATAACTCATTTAACTTCTCCTTTAAGAAACTGAATGCTATACCACTTGGTACATAAATGTTTAGTACTGATATTATTTCATTGTCTATGGTACCTTTTCACCAAGATGTAATTTCCTTGCTTATTTCTTTTAATTAGTTCTGTTTTTGTTTTTGCTTTGTCTGAGCTCATGATTGCTACCTGTCTTCTTGTTTCACTTCTGCTGCTGAAGCATGATAGATTCTGTTCCAGCCCTTCACCTTTATTCTGAAGGTTTCAAGTGTGTTCTTGTAAAGAACATATTGTAGGATTGTGGTGTTTAATCTACTCTGCTATCCACTTCCATTTTATCAGAGTTTGTCCCATCCTATTATGAATATTAACTGAGTATTTCCCTCCATCCTATTTTTCCCCTTGTTTATACTTTTCCCTGTCCTTTCACCCTTTCCCTCTCACCAGTGTTTTGCTTCTGACTACTGCCTCCTGCAATCTTCCCTTTCTTCTGTTCCTCCCTACCTCCTTTACTTAACTCCCTCCTCTCCCACTTCTCTGTAGCTTAAGATAGATTGCTGTACCCAACTGATTGTGTATGTTGTTATCTCTTTGAGCCAATTTCAGTGAAAGTAAAGTTTAAGTGATGCACTTCATGCACCCTTCCATCTTCCTCTTCAACGGAATAGGTCTTTCACACCTCTTGATGTGAGATAATTTACCCCATTCTACCTCTCCCTTCCTTCTGCTCCTAGTATAATCTTTCTCACCCCTTAATTTTTTTATGTCTTCCCCTCAAAGTCATCTTATACTCACACCTTCTGTCTATGTATACTCCCTCTAACTTCACTAATAGTGATACAGTTCTTAAGAATTACAAGTATCATCTTCCCATGCAGGAATGTGAACAGTTTAGTCTTATTGAATTCCCTGTGTTTTCACTTTCCTTTTTTTCAAACCTTTTATGCTTCTCTTGAGTCTTGAAATTGAAAATCAGATTTTTTATTCAGCTCTGGTCTTTCCTTCAGGAAAGCCTGAATGGCTTTTATTTCACTGAATGACCATTTTATCCCCCAGGAGGATTATGCTCAGTTTCATTGGGTAGGTGAGTCTTCATTGTAGTCCTAGTTCCTTTGCCTTCCAGAACATCATCTTCCAGGCCCTCTGATTCTTTAATGTTGAGGCTGCTAAATCCTATGTAATCCTTATGGTGGCTCTCTGATATTTGAATTGTTTCTTTCTGGCTGCTTGCAATTTTTTTTTTCTTGACCTGGGAGTTCTGGAATTTGGCTATAATGTTCCTGGGAGTTTTCATTTTGGGATCTCTTTCCCAAGATGATCGGTGGGTGTCTATTTTAGTCTTTGGTTCTAGGATGTCAGGGCAGTTTTCTTTGATAATTTCTTGAAGTATGATTCTCCTGCATAACTCTAATTTCTTTTTCCATTTTTTCTTCTATTTCTCTTATTTAATTTTTAAATTCCTTTTTGAGCTCTTCCAGGGGTTCTTTTTGGGCTTGAGACCAATTCATACTTTTCTTTGAGGCTTTGCATGTCGGCATCCTGACATTATTGTCCTTGTCTGAGTTTGTGTCTTGATTTTCCCTATCACCATAACAACTTTCTATTGTCAGGTTCCTTTTTTGTTTTTGGCACATCTTTTCCAGCCTAATTTGTTACTTTTAAAGTTGAGCTCTGCTCCTGAGGTAGAAGGGGCACTGTCCCAAGTTTCTTGTGCCATTGGCTGCAGGCCCTGGCTGTTTGCCTGGTGCTGCATTGGGGCAGAGTGAGGCATCTGATGGCTTACCTGGTGCTGCACTGAGGCACATGGGGAGACCTGGTGCTATAGTCAGCCTGTTTGCCTGGTGCTGTTCTGGGGCTCAGGGCCTATTTCTGGCTTGCCAGGATGCTGCCTATCTGGACTGCACTCCTCTTTTACCTGAGGGAGACAGAACTTTTCTGCTGACCTTTCAAGTTGTCTTGGGCAAGAAAATTGTTTCGCCCTCTCTTTTCCTTGATTCTGCCATTCCAGAATTCATTTTGGGGAGCTATTCTATAGTTGTTTGGAGGTGACTATAGGAGAATTCAGGTGATTTTCTGCTTACTTCACCCTCCTGGCTCCCAGAAATCCCAGTTTCCTTATATATAAAGTGAATGTGTTAAACTGAAGTATATCCACAGGCCTTTTTGGTTATGATGTTCTTATGATCTTCTAAGGTCCCTTTGAGCTCAAACAGTCTATGTTCTACAAGGTCTGAGAAGACTGTGTTCTTTCCAGTGCTAGACTTATAGGGCTTATTTTCTAACATCCTTGGCAGCATCCTTAGTGTATGAGACTCAGCGTTAAGGATTCTGATGTTACTAGGAAGCTAATGGATGAGATTGGGATACAGAGAAGATATGAGATGAGAACCAACCAACTACTACACAGACACATTAGGAAGAGTGATCTGGGGGTACAGAAAGACTTACATGACCCCAAATCTCCCTGTCCTGGAGCCATGAGTTACTGCAGCATAACACCTAAAACATAGGTGTGTCCCAGGTATACACTGATGTCTCAAGAAAAAAAAAGTTATGACTTCCACTTCCAGGAGCCAAGATGGTGGAGTAAAAAGGTAGTTGCTCTCACCCTCCCCTATCAACCTCTGAAAACCCTGAAAATATCACCCCAGAAAAAAAAACCCTGGAACAGCTGAACTAGAAGAAAAACAGGGAACAGCAGTGCAGCAGCAGCCCAGCAAATGGGTCTCCCAGTGCCTCAGCAAAAATAAGGGAAGCAGCACTACAAAGAGCCCCAGGCATATAAGCACACTACAGCATTCATCTGAAAGGAGCTAAAGAAAGCAACCTAGAGTCTCCCTAAAGTACCAGCCTTGCTGATTCCAACCCAATACCAGGTAAGCTGTCAGAACCCAAGGGCCTCCAACTGTCAACCAGGAGAAGATCCTGAAGCCCAGGTGGTAGAGCAGGCAAACACCAACACCTGGACCTCTGAGTGCCTCAGTGAGGGTGGGGGAACAGGTGGAAACCAGCTCAGAAAACCACCAGGTGCCTCGGCACTCTACCACAAAGGAATCTCCCAGTGCATTAGCAGAAACTAGGGAGGCAGCACTGCAAGGGGCCCCAGGCAGACAAACACCCTGCAGCACCCGTCTAAAAGGAGCTGAAAAAAGCTAAAGGAAAGGAAAAGCAGGCAACCTAGAATTGCCTAAAAGTTCTAGCCTTGCTGATTCCAGCCCAAACTGGAAGCTGCCAAAACGCTACAGCCTCCAGTTGCCAACATGAAAGGCCCCAGCACACAAAACCGGTGACCAAGACCTAGGCTCCCAACACAAGAAGCTTGGGTCAGTGCCCTCTGTTCCCCAGTGGGAGAGCTCAATCTCTTTAAAGGTCAGGGAATAAAGAAACCATGAGTAAAAAGAAACGTACCATAGAGAAGAGTGAAGATCAATACAGAAATTCTGAAGAGGACAACATTGTCAACAAACCCATATCTGCAACATCAAAAAGGAATATGAACTGGTCTGAAGCCCAAAGAGCCTTCTTAGAAGAGCTCAAGAAGGATTTTAAAAGTCTAATGAAAGAGGTAGAAGAGTCCTTAAAAAATACAATTGGCCAATTGGAAAAAAAGTACACTGAAGAAAACAAGTTCCTAAAAAACACAATTGGCAAACTGGAAAAAAAGTATACTGAAGAAAATAAATCCCTTAAAAATATGGTTGGCCAATTGAAGAAGGAAGTACAAAAACTAACAGAAGAAAACAATCTGTTAAAAACTGGAATTGGACAAATGGAAACCAATGACTCTATGAGAGAGCAAGAACCAGTCAAACAGAAACAACAAAAAAAGAAGAAATAGATGAAAACATAAAATACCTCACTGATAAAACAACAGACCTGGAAAATCAATCCAGGAGAGACAATTTAAAAACCATTGGACTACCTAAAAATCATAATGAAAAAAAGAGCCTGAACAGTATCTTTCAGGAAATCATAAAGGAAAACTGCCCTGAAGTCCTAGAACCAGAAAGTAAAATAACCAAAGAAAGAATCTGCCGGTCACCACCTGAAAGAGATCCCAAATCGACAACTCCAAGGAATATAATAGCAAAATTCCAAAATTACCAGATGAAAGAGAAGGTCCTGCAAGCAGCCAGAAAGAAACTATTTAAATATTATGGATCCATCGTCAGCATTACACAGGACCTTGCAGCTTCTACATTAAAAGACCGCAGGGCATGGAACATGATATTCCATAAGGCAAAGGAGCTTGGATTGCAGCCAAGGATCAACTACCCTGCAAAAATGAGCATGATTTTTCAAGGGAGGAGATGGATATTCAATGAAATAGGGGACTTTCAAACCTTCCTCATAAAAAGACCAGAGCTTAACAAAAAAATTGATCTTTAAGTACAAGATTCAAGAAAGACATACTAAGGTAAATGGGACAGAAAAATACAAAATGTTGTTAATAAGGGTGGACTGTTTACAGCCCTACAAGGGAAGATGACACTTGCAACTCTTGAGAACTGTATTGTTATTACACCATGTTAAAGGAGTATACATAAAGGGGGTGGATATTAGTTGACTTTGATGTAATGATAAAAAAAATCTAATCAAGTGGGTTAAATGGATCCAAGTAAGTGGATCAGTCTGATCTTAGAAAATGTACTGAGAAAGGAGGAGACTGACAAGGGTAAATTACATTACAGGAAAAGGCAAAATCCTATTACAGCAGAGGGAAAGAAGGGAGGGGGGTGAGCATTGTTTAAACCTTGCTCTCATCACATTTGGCTCCAGAAGGAAATAACATAATCAGTTAGGTATAGAAATCTAACTTGCCCTATAGGCAGTAGGAGGGGAAAAGGGAAAGAAAAGGGAGGGGGGATAGAAGGGAAGGAAGAAGAAGTAAGGGCAGAGGGAATGAAAAGGGAAAGGGATAATAGAAGGGAGGAGAGACTGAAAGACGAGGTGGTCAAAAGCAAAACACTGGTGAGGGGGGGAAGTAGAAAGGAGAAAAAAAGTCATAAACAGGTGAAAAAAAAGGATGGAGAAAAAGACACAGGTAGTAATCATAACTGTGAAAGTTGAATTGCTATCTTTTTTTTTCTCTTCTGTTGAGTTTTGTTTTCTCTTTCTGATGGTTCTTCCTATTGGTTTTAATTTTTACTTACAACTCCATTAATGTGAAAATATGTTTAATAGGAATGTAAATGTAAAGCATATATCAGATTGTGCGCCATGTTGGGGAAGGTGGGGAGGGTGGTGGGGAGGAAGGGGGAGAAAAATTTTAAACTCAAAAGCATATGGAAGTGGTTGTTGATAAATCAAAATAAATTAATAAAAAAAGAAAAAAGAAAAAAGTTATATTTTGTTTTATTTTTCAAATAAAGTTTTAGTCATTAGTTAAAAAATTATTTCATTAAGTTTTGGTTTCTTTAGTTTCTTATGATAAATAAAAAAATACCCTTTGTGATTGAGCACTCAATAAATGATTGCATCAAAAAATAAAAAGTAAAATTTACTGGCTGCATAGAGTGCTTGTCTATGGCATGGGATCATGGTTTTGGACTTGAAAGAGACCTTTAGAGATTATGAATCCAATCCTCTTATTTTAGAGATGAGGAAAATGAGGTCCATAGAGGACTTGTCCAGGCTCACATAGTTAATATTTGAGATAGAATTGGAATCCAAGACTTCCTGACTACAGGTCCAATAACCTTAGCCAGAGGCTATGGTACCTTATCTAACCTTAAGGTGCACCTGGGTATGTGAATTTTACCTTGGTTAAGATATCAGAGTCACAAAATCTAGGAGTTGGAAGGAGCCATGGAGATGATCATAGATGGTCACCAAACCTTTGCTCTCCTGCCTCTATGTCTTCACTCATCTCTTTTCTAAACTTGTACTATTTTTCTCCTCTCTCTCTCTTCACCTATTGAACCCCTATTGAAAACCGAACTCAAATCTCTTTTGTTCCAAGAAGACTTCCTTCATTTTCTTGTAAGTAACGACCTTATCATTCCTCTTTGGATCTCACATAGAACTTCATTTTGCACCTTGTTAATATACTTATTGTGTGTTCCTGTGAATTATAGCTATTTATGTATTTTTAAACCAAGAGGATCAAGACTACTTCTTGTGCCCAGTCTATGACAGAAAGTTGGATGAGTTAGTCCATAAGCAATGTCTATTTTGGACAGAGACTGTAGATAGACAGTGAGCACATTAGACAGTGGAAACTTGGAGTCAGAAAACCTGGGTCCAAATTCCGATGCTGACATTTATCTGCCTGTGGAACCTTAGCCAAGTTGCTTAGCCTCTATTCACTCATATAAAAGACTTCAGTTTGTGCATATAAAAAATGAAAGGGATTGAAACACCTATCTGACTTTGAAGGGTCCCTATACCTCTAAACTTGTGATTCTATGACAGTGATCTCATCCCTGAATTGAGTAGGAAGGGGTAGAGGAGAGGAGTAAGGCTAGTTTGCAGTCAGGAAGTTGTATGTTGCTCTTTGGTTGACTCTCAAAGTTCACCCTGACACAACAGCCCATGTTTTTTAAACACAATATCCTCCCAGGGATGCTTATATGCCTATGAATCAGTAAACATCATGATTAAAACTTTAGGTGAGCTCCAAAGGGCAACACACACACACACACACACACACACACACACACACACACACACACACACACACAGAGAGAGAGAGAGAGAGAGAGAGAGAGAGAGAGAGAGAGAGAGAGAGAGAGAGAAGAGACATAGTGGACATAAATAGATTGCAACATTATACCAATGACAACTTGTACATAAGAGGGGGTATAAAAAGATTGTCACCCAGCACATGTACAATTGAAATGGAAAAGGATGTGGGCAGACCATGTTGTGAGAGCAAGGAATAACAGATGTACAGTCTGAGTAATGCTTGGGTACCTAGAGAATGGTAGAAGACCCAGAGGAAGGTATCTAGCATATTGGGTGTATTGATCTTATTTGGAGAATTTGGGGGTGAATGTGGACAAGAATTACCCGTGATGAGAAGGCATAGATGGGATGCTGTATCCACATCAGTGAGATCACAAATTGATCTAAGTACTTGAAAAGTAATTACCTGTATATATGGCTGACAAGTCACCTATCTTAGTAGTCTGTCTAAGGTGTTCTATAAGGGCATAATTATACTGTTTATTATCTGAACAGAGAATCTTCCAAGCCCCTCATGTTTTAGGTGAAGAAACTGGAACCCAAAGTGGTAAAGTGATTTATACTCATGGGCACACAGCTAGACAGTGAGAGGGATAAGTAAACAAGCGCTGGTTTATTTGATTTACCTGTTATCTCTAATTAACTATGTGACTTTGACTGAATTCATTTATCTCCCTGGGTCTCCAGCTTTGTGAATGATGGCAGAACATTTCAAGGTTTGCAAAGCGCTTTACACGTATTATCTCATTTGATCCTCAAAACAACACTATCAGATAGGAGCTGTTATTATCTCCATTTCACAGATGAGAAAACTGAAGTTGAGAGAGTTGAAGTGACTTGCTTAGGATCACATAGCTAGGGAATGTCTGAGGCAGGATTTGAGCTCATCTTCATGACTCCAAGTTGCTTAGCACTTTATCCACTGAGCCATCCAGATGCCTGAAATTGGGGGAGAAATAGCAGAGATTGGGAGAGAGGCTGTGGAGAAGCATCTTGATAGAGTGAAATTAGCGCATTGGACTGGGAGTAGAGATCTAGGTTCCAGCCCTGATTCCATCACTAACTAGCTGCATGTCTCTGAGTGGGTCATGTCCCCTCTTCTGGACCTCAACTATATCCTTTGTAGAATGACAAGAGCTGGATTAGATGTCCTCCAAGATTTCTTCTGACTCAAAGGATAATAGTAAGTCAATAGCTGACATATTTAAAGCACTTTCAGGTTTACAAAGTGTTTTGTATTTTGTATTTGTTATATCTATTTCATAGAAATAAATATAGCAATAATAAATATCAATAATTAATATCATATATGAGAGAGAGGGAGAAAGAGAGATTGTGCAAACTTCATTTTATCTTCATAATAGCCCTGGGAAGTAGATGCTATTATTATCACCATTTTACATGTGGAGAAACTGAGGCTGACAGAAGTTAAAGGACTTTGCCCAGGGTTACGCAGCTACTAAGCATCTGAAGCAGGATGCACTAAGGTCCTTCCTGATGCCAAGTGCTGCTCTCTAATAACTGTGTAGCACTAGGTAACTATACCTATGTATGTATACCTACATACACATATATTTCTACACATATGCATATATAGTTATACATAGTATACTCACATATATGGTCTATGCTTCTAAATGATTATACAAAAATCTTTAAAATCATATGTTATAAAAACCAAAAATGAAAATTTGAGAGTCAAGCAGGGACAAATGGGAAAATTTTTGTGAGAAATGAAATAGAAATTATCCCTAGGTGACATGGTAGGCAATTAGTGGTAAGAACTAGGCAACATGGGTAATCCTTAGGAAAAATAGTTTTTGTCTTTGGTTTCTGAAATCTGTGGTCAAATGGTCAAACTCAGACAGAACAAGGCAGAGACTACAATAGCCACTGCAGTTGACCCTTCCCCAGGGGTCAGACTGGGTGCACTTGACCCACACTCTATTGTACATCTATGTTTTAGGGATTAAACCAGTCTTGGGCCCTTAGATGTACAATAGAGCGTGGGTCAAGTGGCCTCCAGAGGCCAACAGTTATTGCAACAATGAAGTTGCTGGCCCAAAGGTGGTAGGTGTTCGTACCAACCAAGTACACCAAAAACACCAACCAAGTCCATGAAGTGAGAGAAATATTGAAGTGTGATTATTGATGGTCATGTTCTCTGCACACCTTTTCCAGGGAATCCTTGAAGAGCAAAGTTTAAATTTGTCTGCTTGGGCCTTGGTAAAAGCTATATAGTGATGATAAATGGGTCACTTCATCCAGTTTGGAGGCAACCTTACAGCAGACTGCTGAACTATACTGTTTATTATGCTTTTATTACTACTATTTCCTGAAACTGTCCTTGACTTTCATTACAAAAGGCTGGTCCTTTATCTAAAAGGACAGCTAGCCAGAGCATTTCTTTTCTTATCTGTTCCTTTGCCTTATCTTGAGCCCAGGCTGGGAACCTGGCCTCCAAACTACTTCTCCTGTAGAGAAATTTCTCCACCTGAGTTCTTGGAGAGCCCAGGGAGAAACTTGCCTGGAGGTCAAATAAAGTAAGTAGCCAAACTGAAAAGAAAAGAAACATGTTTAGTGAACGGTTGTTCATCCACAGGTGAGAGTTGGATGAACGTGGACACCAAAGGTGAATGGGCAGCCCTGAAAAGGGCTTGGCAAGCCCTCATGCTAGAGGTGCTGGTTCTCCCTGAACACCTCATATATCCCTCAGCACGTAGTAGGATAGGGGGAGGGTTCTGAAGTTCAGTCAAACAACAATTTCCTGTCAAGATTGTTTTTTCTTCCTCTGTGCTAGGGCACACGTCCCTCATTCTTCCTCTTCCTAAGATTCCCTTCATGTATTTTCTTTCCCATTAAAATATAAACTCCTTTAGGGGCAAGGGCCAGTTTGCATACTTTTATTCGTATCCCTAGCACTTAGAACAGTAGCCTGGCATATTTTTATGATTCTTCAGTCATTTCAGTCATGTCCAACTCTTCATTGATGGGGTGCTCAGACCCCAGGCCTAGGATCATAGCTCTCCTCAGCCCAAAGACCATATCTCTGGTAATAACTCATGAGTAGGCCCCGGTGAGGCAAACTGTCACTCCTTCTTACAAGCTAACCTCTGTAGAATTTCCCTTGTGTGAACAGGATTATATTGTACCAGCAGAACTATCTCACTGATTCCCACAGTTACCATATACAATCCAGAGGTCAAGCTATAGATGTCAGCTCCCAAGGGTATCTTGTTACAGATGTAGCAGACCAAAAACATACCCCTTCAAAGCCCGCCTCCCCCAAATCAGGGTTTTCAGTAGTGAATGAAGCCTGTGCCCAAGGTACAGAAACTGTATGTTCCTTTAAGAGCTGACCATTCCCTAATCCTGCCCCAGACTACCTAATTAGCACACCTGGTTGCACCTTTCACTATACTTTTTCTGTTTTAGCTAGGCAATGGGGTGACTTGCCCAGGGTCACACAGCTAGTAAGTGTTATGTGTCTGAGGCCGGTTTTGAGGTCAGGTCCTCCTGAATCCAGGGCTGGTGCTCTATTCACTCCACCCCCCACTATACTTTTTCTATATTAGCTTTAGCCTCACCCCCATTAGGTTGCAAGTTCCCTAAGGAACTCTACTCACTTTAGTAGCATTGTAATAAACTTTTGCCACTTCACTAGAAGACTACTTGAGTCTGTGAATTCTTTCCAGATGACTCTGCCCTGTACCTTGATAGTTTTGGCTCCCTGTACTCCTAAATCACATTGTCATGACCCCATTTGGGGTTTTCTTGGCAGAGATACTGGAGGGGTTTGCCATTTCCTTCTCCAGTTCATTTTACAGATTAGGAAACTGAGGCAAACAGGGTTAAGTGACTTGCCCAGGGTTACACAGATAATAAGTATCTGAGGCCAGATTTGAACTGAGGAAGATGAGTCTTCCTGGGTCCAGACCTAGCACTCTGTGCACTATGGTGCCACCTAGCTGTTCAGCCTGGCACATAATAAACACTTAATAGATGCATATAATTTCATATAATATAATTTCTCTGTCTATATGTGTACTTACCAACCTACCTCCCTTCCCATCCTCCTGGATAGCAAACCTAGCAACCATAGTACATCACATGCAATCTTCACATAGTTGGCTTCTCCTAACACATTGCCTTGGATATGCCTGACAAAGGTTTGTTGAATTGGGTGTTTAGCAATTGCTTCTTAACCACCAAAGCCTAGATCCTCTCTGCTCTTTACTTTGGAATTTGCAGAGATTCTGGATGTTTGAAGGTTCTGGAGTTCTCCTCTCTGAGTAACCCAGGGTTTGACCGTGTCTCATGACTTTTTCACATTGTGATAAAGTAGGTTGACTTCCTCAGTGGCTAACTGAATGTAGGTGGCACTGAAAGGGATACTGAGAAGAAGGGGGTACCAGAGTGAACTAAAACTTAACACAGGACTTTTCCCCTAGTATGAGTATTAAGTCAGTGCTAAATAATAAGGCAATGATTGGGAAGGGTGAGGTCCTAGTATCGAGGAACATAGCAAAGCTGATAAAGTGAAGGAAGTGGTGGTAATGGGTGGAGGGAGGGGAAAAGTGACTAGCAAGCAGCCATAATTTAAAAAAAAAATAAGAACTTAGTGGGAGAAATTGCTTAGGACCATCATTCCACTGACATCAACCACTCTCCATCATGATGTATTCTCCTTGATTGTTATCTGACTTCTCCAGTTGTAGGCCACTACTCTCACCTTTTTTTGCTTCCTGTCTCCTGGAACTCTGTCTTATCTCAGTGCTGTTTACTCTCTTAGATCAGGACTCTGACCTTGCCCTCTTTCCTCACGAAGGTTTTTTCATTAGATGCTGTTAATTGTCCCCTAATCACCAGCATGAGTCTAGTCTAGCTCTTACACTCTCCCCACTGGGTGATAATTTAACATTCAGAGGTGAAATTTAAGGAGAAGAAGGCACTGAACACTTGGGTTATGACAGCAGACAGTGTGTGAGAGAGCCTCTTATCTGGGGCCTGATGTGGGGTTTCAGGTGGTGGCTTGGAGATTCATCTGTGCCAGAGAAGACAGTGGTCTCAGCAGGCTCCCTGCAGCATCCTCACCACTCAGGCAGCACAGAAAGCTCAGAAGATAGTGGGTGGAGTAGGCTTCTTCAGCCGTGAAATTAAGAGAAGAGAAATAGTTACATTCCTCATTCAGCCAATGGGGCTCTGGCTCAGCTCCCCCAGTGAGAACTCTAATCTGCTAAAGCCCATCCGTCCATCCCCCCTCTTCCCTTCAGTCCCCTAACACTTCCATTGCAGTCCCAGGAAATCTCTGGGTTTTGTTATGATGCTTCCCCAAGGCAAAATGATGTAATGCTAGTTTTATGCAGTCAGAGCAGATCAGTCTGAACCCCCTTTGATGGTGTTAAATGGAGAATGACAGGGGATGTGATATAAGCCTCTGGCCTCAGACACACCCAGGTTCTCCTCCCACATCTCTGCTCTCCTGAGGCCCTCCAGTCTGAAGGACACTGGTGACCTTCCTTTCATTTTACATTTTAGCTTTGCAAGTTCAGCACTTAAGGGACTGCTTCCTGCTTCCTGGATACTCTTGTCTTCAAACCAGATGCCCTGTCCCCCAGTAAAGTAGGAGGCTGCGTCTTGTAAGCAAAAGGACAGAGGCAATGGAGAACTGGTTCTGTTCAGTTGCATCCAACTCTTTGTGACCTTGTTTGGGTTTCCTTAGCAAGGATACTGGAGTGGTTTGCCCTTTTGGAAACTGAGGGAAACAGGGTTAAATGACTTGCTCAGGGTCACACAGCTAGTAAGTGTCTGAGGCCACATTTGAACTCACGAAGATGAGTCTTCCTGACTCCAGGCCCAGCATTCTATCCACTTCTCCATCTAGCTGCCCTTCTGGATTTTCGGTTTAATATTTCTTGACTGTGTGATTGTGATTAAGTCACTTCATATCTTAAGACTGAATTTTCTCATCTATAAAATGAGGACCATAATGTTTGTTCTATCTACTTTTCGGGGTTCTAAAGAAAGTGTTTTGTAAACATTAAAATGCTGTAGAAATGGGACTATAGTAATAATTATTATCATCTTGTTTACGTCTTCCTATGTCTAATACATAGGCCTTAGCTATATGTATAGTTAATTGGGAGAGGGAAAATCATCCACTCACTGCTCATTATTTTTTTTAAACACATAGAAAAATAGACCTCTTTAATAAAGCAGTTAAAAATAATTGCTATTACTAAATTCACATCAAATAGAGTAGGATTTTAAAGAAATAACCAAATACAATTTATACCATTCTCAATAATCCTTAACTATTAGCAACTACCATTTTATCTAACTCTAGTTTTATCCTTTGGTGTTAGCAAAAAACTCACTTGTAACTTAACCAATGATCTCACAAACCAAAATACCCCCTGTTTTGTTTTTTAACTTAACTCCTAATTGCCTTTGCTGTCATTGAGCAGCAGGAGATACTTCCTCTTTTGGAGGCCAGCTTTTGGGTCCCACTTGTCACCTCTCTCTTCTTCCTTGACTTACTTTTTCCAGTTTTAATTTTGTTTTCATTTTTAAAATACATTTTATTGATATATTTTGCTTTTATCTCACTTTGATTTCTCCCAGTATTTCTGCCCCACTGATCCCACAGAGCCATCCATTATATTACAGATTTTTTAAAAAAGAAATATCCAAATTAACTACATGATAACTTTATTATATATTTAAAAGGAATAGTAAGTCGTGCATAATAGATTTGCAGTTTCATATGCAATTATCTTTTTTTGGTATACTATTTTATGGAAATGCTTGTTTTATTCCATAAATTAAAAATAAAATAAAAATTTTAAAAGAAAGAAAGAAAAAAGAGGAAAAATTCAGCAAAATCAATTAATACAATGGAAAAAAAATCTTATATGCAACAATCCACACCTGTGGGCTCCCTTTTGTTCAAAGGAGAAGTGAGAATTGTCATCTCATATCTCTTTTTTGGGGCCACGTTTATTCTCTATAATTACAAAACATTCATTTTTTATTGTTTTGTGGCTTACTCACCTTTTAAAACAACATTAACCACATAAGGGTGAAGAAACTTCATGGATAAATGCAGAGAGGTTCTTTACCAGGATGGAGAAGTCATCTTTGTTGGTCACAGTGACTCACAGAGACTATTTACTAAGTTATGTAGGGCTAGGATTTTTAAATTTGTAGATGGGTGGAGTGGCACACCTTCACTAATGTAATCATGAATCTTTTGAAACACTGACATATACTATTGCTATGTGAGATAGCTGGCTGAACATCTGGACCTAAAGAGGATTGATTAATGGATTGCTGAAAATTTGGAGGGAGGTCTCTGGTGGATACAACAGGACCCTCTCCTTTGCCTTGCTTCTGTTCAATGTGTTAATTAATGATTGGGATGCAGACATGCATGGCATGTTTATCAAATCTGTGTGTGATGTACAGCTGGCAGCAATAGCTAATACATTGAATGAGATGTGAATGAATTAGGATCTAGAAAGATTTAGACAGATGAAAGATGGGTGAATTGAATTAAGATAAAACTGAATAGGGATAATTATAACACCTGGGACCACTGCAGAGGGACAAGATGGGAGGGAGACATGGGTGGGCAACAGTTCGTGTGAGAAAGATAGATCTTGGTGTGGGGGGTGGGGAGTAGGGCAGACAGGGACAGTATTAGTGGATTGCAAGCCCAATATGAATCAACAGTGAGATGTGGAAACTGAAAGAACTAATACTCTCTTAGGGTGCCTTAACAGAAATGTAGCATTCTGAACAAGGAATCTGGTAATTCCATTGATGAGACCAAATCTGGAGTATTGTATCTGGTTCTGGGAATTATAATGATAAACCATAGTCTGAGCATATTCTGAGGAGAATCACCAGGGGTGGTAAGAGGACATCAAATGTATTAAAGATGAGTCTAGAGAAAATGTAATCATGGTCTTCCAATATTTGAAGGTCTGTCATTATTGTCATCTCGTACCAAGTTCATATCATGTCAAGTTCACCTAGGCAATAAGTGGCAGAATGGGGATTAAAACTCAACTCTTTGATTCTAAAGCCAATGCCCTTTCCATTAGACTATGTTGCCTCTACCTAGAATGTTGGAGCTGGAATTGACCTTAGAATACAAAGTATTAGAATTCAGAGTGATCTTAATACAAAGAGTATAGAATGCTAGAGCTGGAAGGGATCTCAGAAGTCATTTAGCTCTATCCCCTAATTTTATAAAGGCAAGGGTAGCTAGATGGTGCAGTGGATAGAGTGCTAGTCTTGGCATCAGGAAGACTCACCTTCCTGAGTTCAAATCCAGCTTCAAACACTTACTGGCTGTGTGACCCTGGACAAGTCACTTAACCCTTTTTTCCTTCAGTTTTCTCATCTATAAAATGAGCTGGGGAAGGAAATGGCAAATCACTCCACTATCTCTGCCAAGAAAACCCCAAATGCGGTCACAAAGAGTCAGGTATGACTGAAATGATGCAACAAGAACGACAACAATGATTAATGAGGAATGATGAAATTGAGGCCAATTCCCCATCACTGGGAAGGTGTTAAAAATACTTATAAAACCAGGCTTTAAGGATCATATATTTAGAACTGGAAAGGACCTTTGAGATGAAGACAGTGTGACCGTGGAAGAAATGAGAGCTAAGGAGATGGTGGTCAAAAAGGGCTGAGATAGGTTTATTAAGAATAAATAATGCCAGATTAGCCATGGTTCCTTTTCTGACAGGATTATTTGAATAGTAGGTTAAGGTAAATCCAAGGGTGTGGTATGTCTGAATTTTGGGTGGGTATTTGCCAGCGGTGATAGAGAAGATGGAGAGATGTGGAGTAGATGATACCAACTGGTTAGGGAAGGACTGGAATGGTTGAATGACTAGGTCCAAAGAATGATGACCAATGGATTAATGTCAATTTGTGGGGAGACCTCCTGTGGGGTATCACAAGATTCTATCTTAAGGTCAGTTCATTTCACCATTTTCATCAGTGTTATGAGTGAAGACATTGATGACACATTGATCAAATGTGTATGTAACGAAAAGTTAATAGGCATAGCTATTATATAGGATAGCAGAATTGTGATATAAAAAACTTTTGACATGCTGGAGTGAATAGGTAGGATCTAATAAGAAGCATTTTAACAGGGATAAATGTAAAGTGTTTCACATAAGCACACACACACATACACACACACACACACACACACACACACACACACACACACACACACATACACATAAAACCCAACCCCAACTGGAAATGTGTGGCTATGTAATAGTTCATGTGAAATTGGATCTGGGGTTTGGAGTAGATTGCATATGAGTCCTCACTGCACTATGGCTGTCAAAAAAGGTGAGGCAATCTTAGGCTGCATCAACAGAAACATAGTATTCCAAATAAAGGAGCTGATAGATGTTAGTTGATTGACTAACTGACAGTTCCCTTGGATTTTGCCTGATTGGACATCATCTGGAGCACTATGTCTAGTCCTAGAAGACAGACTCCTGACAACATGGAATGCATAGAGGCAATGATGATTAGAGTGGTGATGGGGATTGTAACCCTGCAGCTGAGTAACACAGTGGATAGGGCTCTGGGCCTGGAGTAAGGAAACCTGAGTTCAGTTCCAGTTTCAGACCCTTATTAGCTGTGTGACCCTGGGCAAGTCACTTACTCTCTGTCTTAGTTTCCTTAACAGTAAAATGGGGATCATCACTTCATAGGGCTGTTGTGAGGATCAAAAGAGATAATGTTTTTTAATGTCCTTAGCACTGTGCCTGGCACATAGTAGGTGCTTCTTAATTGCTATTCTCTTCCCTTCTCCCTTGCTATTTGGGAAACAGTCAAATTTCTGACCTAGAAAAGACTTAGGCAGCCCATGGTCACTAACTTCTTTAAATAAATTCTGCAGTTCCCAAGAAATGCCACACGGAGTCTTAGATTTCTATAAATTATAGCTTTTATTTATTTTCATACATGCAGCAAGTAGAACTGAGGTTATATATCCATCTATGATGCAGTCTTTAGAATTCCTTTAGTCAAACACATTAGATTTAAGATAATGTATCAAAATTATCAATACTTGCAGATGAAAAGAAAGTCACAGTACACACAAAATGAAAAGGTGGATCATGGCATTTTTGCATTCCCCATGAAACATGATCAGAAACAATGCTATGTGGAATCCAACAGCCCCTTGAGAGCCCTGCCTCTTGGGGAAATAGTGAGGACAACCACTATTTCTGGGCAGGCCAGGCTCTTCCCCCTCCCATGGAGATGGGTGCTTTGTAGGTTCATTTTAGAAAAAATAAACCACAAAGACCAGCCAGCTTGGCACAGCATGGCCCAGTACACTAAATCTAATGTACTTATGGCCCCCTCCTTTGGCTGGGCCAGCAGCGGATAGTGTTTAGGTTTTCTGGAACTTGTGAGAAGAAGCAGGACCCCAGGCAGGAAAGAAGACTGGCTAGAATTAGCCAGCTCTAGGGTTTTCAGCCTCTACAACTCTGCATGCAATCTTTACAGGCAGGTCCCCAAAGCTCTAGGGTAGGAGTAGGCCCTTATATATCTTTCTACCTCCACCATCAACCTTGATCTGGTTTGGCCTAGATATTCTCTGCTGGAGACAGAATTTGGTGGTTGAGTTTTTTTTTTTTTAAAGAGCTTCACTAGTTCTTAGGGAAAGAAAGTAAAAGTACAACAAATTTACAGATCTGTCAAGCTATAAGCCAAAAAATCATAGGTTAAGAAACCCTAGGTTAGCCAAAGTGGCCAGCATAAATTGCCTGGGCTAACCAGTTCTGAGAGGGACAGGTAGAAGATCTTTCCTTTCCCTTTCCCTTTTCCTTTCCCTTTCCCTTTCTCCTTTCTCCTCTCCTCTCTTTTCTTTTTTTCCTCACATGCTTTAGGGCAATCTTCCTGGCCTGTTTGAAATAAATTCCTCAGTCCTAGAATCTGTTCATCACATTGATTTTGAGGCCTCGGGTCACTGCTACTCAGGGTTGGGATAGGGGACCTTAGAGAAACTCCCTGAGAGCATTCTCACTTCATCCCTCAAAGAAGCCCTCATCAATAGAGTAAAGCCATTAGGTAGACTTGGCTTAACTGTTCTAAGTCACATGGGAAATTGGACTCTGGTAGTTGATCAAAGGTGTTCCATCTTTCAGGCATCTAACTTGCATTTACTTTTCTTTGTACATGTTACTTCCTCCCCCTTCCCTCATCTTAGTAGAATGTAAGTTCTTTGAGGGCAGGGGCTGTTTTGTTTTTGTTTTTGTATACTCTGGTCCTTACACAGTTCCTGGCACATGGCAAGCATTTAAATACTTATTGCATTGAATTTGATTGGGACCATTCAAGAGTTCAGTCTTCAGCAGCACTGGGAGAATTGGATTTCAGTCTTGGTAACATCATTTTCCCTTTCATAGATCTCAGTTTCCTCCTATGTGAAAGGAAATGGCTGAACTAGATAGCTCTTCCCAGTTCTGGCATCCTGTGTTTAATGTTCTGGGGTCCCTCCCAATGCTCATCACATGTGCCCTTGTTCTAAAGCTCCTTCCAGCTCTGACATTCTTTGTTCTATAGGCAAATTTCTAAGGCTGTAAGTTGTGTTCTAAGACTGTGTAAGTTGTATAAGAAGATGCTGATATGGATGGGTGAAGGGAGTTCCTTTACTCAACTTAGCTTGAACAAAAGTCAGCTGAGCCTTATAGTTTCAAAGGGCATTGAAAGTGTGCCATGGCTGTATCAAGGGGCAGTAAAAAGAGACTGGGAGGATGATATCTGACATAAGCCAAAAGGACAAATAGCAAGGAAAAGTTTGTTTTTTCAGGGTATCGACAAGTTTCCTTTCTCCCTGTCATCTGGGAGGAAGGGGAAACATCTAAAACAACTGAGGCCTTCTCAAGACTCTACATATCTTTATGTTGATCTGCCTGATAGATCTCTCATTTTTTAGGTGAGGAAATTGAGTCCTAGAAAAAAATTAGTCCCAGGATTACATGGCTAGATGCTCTTTATTCTATTCATTTCATTTTGACACATTCTGTGGATTTTTGTTTTGTTCGTGTATGTGTTAAGATATTTTTGCCATGAAAAAAGTGATTGTGGCTGGTAGAGGGACATGGGAGAGAATAAAGTCACCAGGATTGCTATAGCTTGCTCCCTTAATATATCATTTCAAAAGAAGATGTGTCCAGTGGGAAAACACTGGCATTCATGAAAAATGACAAAAATCTGTTCTTTTTTAATAGCCCACAAGGAGAATATATACATTTTCTTCTCCCCAACTTCTATTCTTCTGATCTTGATGGGTACAAATTATAATAGGCAACATTGCCAAGTCTTTGAGAAGATGACCCTAACTGTGGCGTGTATGTGTGTGTGTGTGTGTGCGTGTGTGTGTGTATCTATCTGTGTCTGTGTGTCTGTGTAGACAGAAGTACAAACATCTCAGTCCAGGTCTTAAGTCATGGAAGCTGTACTGGTCACGAGGTGTGTGAGTGGTGGGGGTGGAGAGGATCGTGAGTCATCTTTGGAGAGTATCACAATTCATTCGATCTGACAGCAATGCTCTTTGCTACTGCCTACTAGCCTTGGCAGGAGCAGAGACCTCTTGCATTGGTACATCCAGGCTGGGATTACCATGTCTTCACAAACAGAATCAAAGAGGAAAACCATATAGAAAAAAATAGAAATGAATAGCAGTAGGGCTGAATTTTGAGCAGGGCTAGAAGACTGTTGAGGAATGTAAGGAGGCCAGGTAGGCCCTAGCTGGAAGCTCCCACCCTGCTTACTTTCATTTTTACATGCTACATAAGAGTTTATGGAGTCCTTTTAGGACTCATTGGAGAAAGGTGGAAATAGGCCAAAAGGAAAAGAATCCATAAGATTTGTCAGAAAAGAATATAAGATCCAGAGAAGAAATGTTAGAACAGAGAGTGTCAGAGTCACAAGGCCCCTTCTAGCTTACCTAGCCCGAACCTAACATTTCACAAAGAAGGAGAATGAGGCACAGGCTCCACTGCTTGCCAATGACCTTTAGAGACCACTACTTTACTGTTCTCTGCTGAGTTTTATGGGCAAATATGTCTTTGGAGAGAGTAAGATAGATGTATACCCGTTATAGAGTAAGGAAACCTTCACAGAGAGGTGTGCGGGCTCAGTTCTGTGATTCTTGCTGTCCCCTCCCCCTTGCCTTCCTAGGGTGACTGCAAAAAAGGGAAAGTATTCTTTTAAACAGAAATGTCCTATTTAGCCAATTTGCAGATAACCAATACCCCAAAGCCACTAGGAAGTTGGCCTTCCCTTTTCTTATTTAGTGCTGCGTAGACTTTTTTGCCTGAGTCATTAATAAACATGAAAAACAGTGAATGAATGGCCAAGTGGATACATTTCCTATGAGTGAAGGAGGAAGACATTAGCTTCATCAAGCTTGTTATACTATATACAATGCACTTAAAAATAGAAATGGGTAAAGCGTACATCTTCAATACATTAATCAGATTTAATTATCTCAACTTCTTGAGCAAAAGGTTCCTCTAAGAGATACTAAGTTCACAGTAACAGCAAAGCTTACTCACAACTCTTAAATATACCGACCATGCTTAGCATTCGAAGGGGAAAAACAAACAAACAAAACAAGAAATCCACTGTGGAATAACTGTAAAAACTTTACCAGAATGTCAGTTTTTTGATTTTAAAAATTACAAAGACAGAAGCAATTTTTGGGACCAGACACAGGAGTTGTAATATATATATATATACATATATATATATATACATATATATATATATATATATATATAATATATGTATATATATATATATATATACACACACACACACATATATATATGTATATATATATTTTATATATATATATATATTTTTTTTTTGCTCATTCAATGCATAACTAAGGTTGGATTAGAGGTTGGAAAAGTTAGACCTCTTGCTATTAGGTTAATGTATTTTACTCCAAATGAAACATTTTCAAATGTAGAAAACAAACTGGCAAGATACACGTACAAAGAGAGGCCCCAGAAAACAATCTTTCCATGTGGTGAATGGCGGCTTGTGCACCGCAAATCCAGGAAGACTAGAATTCCTATTTACAACTTGATCTAAAGTCACCGACTTTGGGCATGACCACAGGGTTACACGTCTCATCTACACATTAATAACAAATTCTGGGTTAGTGTAGGAGAATCCAGCAAACTCATTTTGGTCCAAGTTCATGATGAAGAGTTTATCAGTGGGAGTGAGTTCCACAGGCTGTCTGGTGAACTCTTTATCGAAGTTGGACGTATCACGCTTGTCCCTCTGTCAAACGGAAAGCAGACACATTAACACAGAATGAGAAGGGAAAGAAACAAGACAGAGGAATGCCCCATCACCATGATCCTGACACCTTCTTGGATGCAACAGCAGGAGGTATCAGTGTTTTTGTAAGTGGTAACGGATACAGCAGCATAATACTGGAACTTCCATTCTACATTCAGGATTCACGTCAATACAAGACACCCAAGCAAACATGTTTGGAAGTTTGAAAAATAACAAACAAAGAAAGAACAAACCACAAACAATAACTGTTCTATAACAGATTCTATAATATGATAGAATCTTCTTGGATTATGAAAGGTTATAATGTGATATTTTTTGTTTTCATATAATTGTCCACACATAGAGACAGAAACACACACACACACACACACACACACACACACACACACACACATACCCCTTTTTGTTCTGTCCTTCCAGTGGAATTATTTTTAAACTTTTTTTTTTTTGCAACATGCAAAACAGTCACTGGAAACAATCATAGGTCAGCAATCCCCAGGGGAAGAAAGCATTTGATTATTGCCCTGAGGGCTGAGGAAGGAGGTCTTGGTGCCCCTGTATTCAGCCATTCAGAGGATCCTTCCCAGCTTTAGCGCCATGGTTTTCCTTTCTACTGAGGCTTGCCCAAGTGTCCATATGGGAAACCAAGTGATGCCTGCGCTGAGCTGCAGCTGGCAACTATAGGGAGGGCACAGAGCAGGAGATTTCCTCCAAGGGCGTTCAAGACTAGATAATACCACTCACATTAGTAGTAACAAAAGCCCCAAATGGAAATAAGCTACAGATGTGTAACCTTTACCAAATAGGGTTGTCTTCAAAATTGGCCCTTAAACAAAATCAATCACTGAGCTGATGTTATTATTTTAATTAGGTTGATAGCCTCCTCAGAGTCATTAAAATTCAGTCGGTTAACAAAGAGCTATAGTTTGCTCCCTGAGTTGTACCAGAGAGTATCTCAGTTGGAGCTAAAGCCCCTAGCACCTGCATGGAGCTTTGAACTCTCCCAAAGCCCTTACATGACTAATATCTATTTTCCTTTTTAGGACAACTCTGTGAGGATGGTAGATCATTTATTAACACTCTTGTTTGATGGATGAGGAAACTGAAGATAAGGAGAGAAGTCAAATGACTTGGGTAGTCACCCAGTGGAGTTAATGAAAAAGCTGAGACTAGATTTCATGAATTATGTTGACTCTAACAGCCAGGCTTGCTCTAGACTCCAAAGATCTGGAGTCACTCAAATCCTCTGGGTAGGGGCCAGTATGGTGGTAGAGCAATAGAGGTAGACCACCTAGGGTCAGGAAGCTGAGTTTCACTGCTGCTTCTGAGAAAAGAGTCTCAGCTAGTGTATGGTCAGTGATGCAAGGTGTTCTCAGAATTATTTGAAATGGAAGGCTAGGGCAATTCAATTTCTTGTCAGAAGTTTGGCCTCTAAAAGAACCCTGCTCTGGAATGGGGCCTTGCAGGTCACCTAACTTGATGGCAGCTGAGAATAACAATTTTTCTGGTGAATATGACCGCCTGCCTGTTCTTTTCAAACTTTTAACATCCATTGTTTATGTGGTCTTCCTCAGGCTCTCCTTTCCCTACTCCTCTCATACCACTAGCCAGGAAAACTCCCAAGACTCATGGATTCCATTGTGAGATCAAATGAGCTAATAGCTGTGAAGCATATGGGCTGGGAAAGATGATTGTCTACAGTCACAGGATGGGAGGAGTTAGAGAGGGTTATGCAGAGAAACGCCTGGCATTACATCATGGAAATGTGACTAAGGGTTGGGACTGCCAAGCAGTTTAACAATTACTGTTCCACTAGCCCATTCCACCCCATGTGATATCACACTGTGAGCCTGGGCTTGGACTATGGCTGGGAGACCCTCTTTCCCTGGCGCTGTTTAATTGGTATGAGACACCAACTCCCAATTATTCTATACAGACTTGTCCTGAAAGATCTTGAGGGACTGAACTGTAATCAAGGCAAAGAAGCTGCAGGGAGCTACATTTTTATATACATTAATATAAGACTTAACTCTTTCTCTCTTTCTTTCTCAGTCAGCATTAATTGACTTGCCCAGGGTCAAACAGCAAGTTTAAGTGTCAGAGAGCAGATTTGAACTCAGGCCCTCCTAATTCCAGGGCTGGTGCTCTATCCACTGTTCCACCTAGCTGCCCCATAACCTTCTAATCATTAAGGTTGTCTGATGATAATTGGCTATCTCTCAGGGTAGTGAATGGTGAAGCAGAAACTAGGTGACCACTTGGGATGCTTTAGAAGGGATTCATCATACAGTTAGGGGCTGGTCTATTTGGTAATCCATAAGTTACTTTCTAATTCTGAGACAAAGGATTCTATTTGAATGGCACTGAGATGTTCAAGAGGACCCACTTCAAATTATTTCACATGACTTGGTGTCATATTGTGAGCCCTTAACCTTGGTCCAGATATAACAATACCTCTCAAAAGCAATGGGTCTAGGTTAGGATTTTCCTAGAGTCTAAATTCTGGCTTTTCTTTAGTAGCTCAGGTTTGTCATCTTATTGGCCAGTGTTCATGGTACCCAGATCTTTCATGCATGTTCCTGATGGGACACAGTTCTAGTGGGAGCAGCCCAGAACAAGCCCTTTTAGCCAGAGGAACCACAAAAGAGTTTGGCCTCTGAAAAGGTCTCTGTGGTTTTTTAATGGTCCATGAACTCATCCATTCTATTTTTGGGCCTCCATTCACTAACTTTCCATTCTTAAAGAAATCGTTAAATGTCTGAAAGTTGGAAGGAATCTTAGAAATAATCCTGTCCATTCTGAAGAGGAGGAAATTCTGACACAAATATGCTAAGTGATTTATTTAAGGTCACATAGTCTAGACTACTGACTTTTAAACCAATGTTCTTTCTATCTCACGATGCTCTCGTCTACTTCCCTGCTCCCTCCCTTGAACTGTTTTGTTGGAAAGCAGTGTAATGTGGTAGAAAGTACAATGGTTTAGGGATGAGAAGATCTACTTTTAAGCCCTCTGTATAATCTTGAGGAAGGCACAGCCGCTTTCTGGTTCTCTATTGTAACATGAAGGGATTGGGTTCAATTATCCTAAAGGTCAGCTTTCATCTTCTAGGGTTCAAGGATGTGCCCCTGTGAGCATCTCCATCATAGGTTGTTCTGCCCCTTTAGCTGTATTGTTCCCATGGCCCACTAATGCTCAGGGCTCTGGCTCATTTCATAGGATCAGGATTTCCAGTTGTCCAAAGCAAAGCCTGCCAGTTTTTCATCATTTTCTCTTCTTTCTAAAACAAAAGAAAGATATATTTCTTGCTGGAGAAATTTGGGGAACTGTTCTTAGGAGACAGTAAGGGATACCGGGGCCATAAGATAAATGAATTGCTTAATCTTTTGGAGTTTTGGCTTCTGTATTCATAGGAGACACTTTTTTTTTAAAGATCCAGTAATAATGCCCACATCTCTAGTGCTCTGTACATAGATGTATGAAGTGTGGGTGATAAATGAAGACCACTGCATATCCTAATACAAGGAGACAAATTTGACTTTATAGCTATCACTGAGACTTGATAAGATGTGACCAGCGGCTGGAACCAGAGACTCCAATAAGGTACAGAATGGATAGAAAAGAGATAGTAGCAGAACAGCCTAGTAAAATAAGAAGGTATGTTCTTGTAAGGACTATCCACAATCCTGAGTGGGTGAACCATAGTGGGAAGCCTTTGGGAAAAAGCAATAGAGAAAGAAATAGAAACCTGGATAATAATGTTCTACTTGGTTCCAGAGGGCACAACCAGGAATAATGCGTGGAAAACGCAAAAAGAAAATTTAGGTTTAGTGTAAGGGAAAACTCCCTAATAATTAAGGCTGTTCAAAGGTAGAATAAGTGGCCCTGAGAAGTGGGGATTCCCCCTTCCTTGAAGGTCTTAAGGAGAGGTTGGATAAGCTGTTGTTGAGTACATTCTGTTGGAGATTCCTTTTGCGTATGGAGTGGACTGGAAAGCTATTGAGGTTCCTTCCCATTCTCAAAATCTGTGATTCTATAAATGAGGAAATATAAGAGTTGGGAAGCATCATAAACCCGACGCAGAGAAATTACATGACAGTATGGTGTGTGGGGGGAGTCTGCTACAATTATCTGGATATTTACTAGACTAAGCAGAGCTTTCAGTAATTTCTTAAATGTGCCTAATGATGATTTCATCCTGCAAGAGGTAGAGGAATAAATGAGAGAATTTCTATTCTGGATCTGACTCTTATAACAAGGAAGAGATAGTTGCTTTAGAAAAGATGAAAACCTTGCTGGGAAGAGACAATTCTGTCTCAGAATTTGTGCTAGAGAAGAATGCCAAACACAGATAGATATACATCCAAGATTTCAAAAGTGAGTTTCAAAGGATTCTGAGGAAGGGGTCCTATGGGGAAAGTCTATGAGGGAAGTTCATCTAGAAGCCAGAGGAAACTCTTGAGGATGAAGTTTTGAAGACATCATTCTGATGAGAAAGAATAAGAAGAACTGTTTAAGGTGGATTCATCAAGCAGTTAAAAAAAAAGGCATGTAGAAGGTAGGAGCAAAGGCAGGTAACAGAGGAGGAATACCAAATGTGATGTGGTCCTGTAAGAATTCTGACAGCTGTGCTAAAGTTCAGAATGAGCTGAAGCTGGTAAGGAAAGTTAAGAACAACAAAAGGGATCTTTTAGCTGTATTTGGGGAAAAGACTAGGATCAATAAAAGTTAGGGGTGAATGATGAACGATGTCAGAATATAGAGCTGCTTGATTTTTATTTCTGTTTCCCTCCCCACCCCTCAAAGAGAATGATCTTTGGCCTGAAAAGGACAAAACAAAAATGGTTAATTAGGGAATTAATGTCCAAGTTGGAAGATTTGGGAGAATGGAAGGAGTGCTGCAGATTTGGAGAAGGCCAAAATTTTTCTTAAATGAAGGGAAATAGAATGATACCTGAACATCATAGGCCAGGTAAATTGACTTGTATGCCTGGAAAAATCCTAGAGCAGAATATCAAAAAAGGATGATTAGTGAACATTTAGGAAAAGCAGCCTCCAGCATGGCTTCATCAGGAATAGGTCATATCAAACTAACTTAATTTTTTTTTTGACAAACCTACTGGATTCTGTAGAACAGAGTACTGCTGTACATATGGTTTATCTTGATTTTAGCAGAGCATTTAACAAAACCTCATATTATTCTTATAAAAAAAGTGGAGATAGGTGGTCTAGATGATCACACAGATGGGAGAATTTGTAACCTGTTGAAAAGGCAGACCCAGAGTCAATGGTTTAATGTCAGCTTGGAAGGAGGTCTCCAGTGTAGACCCAAAGAGTCAGTGGTTTAATGTCAGCTTGGAAGGAGGTCTCCAGTGTAGACCCAAAGAGTCAGTGGTTTAATGTCAGCTTGGAAGGAGGTCTCCAGTGTAGACCCAAAGAGTCAGTGGTTTAATGTCAGCTTGGAAGGAGGTCTCCAGTGTAGACCCAAAGAGTCAGTGGTTTAATGTTAGCTTGGAAGGAGGTCTCCAGTGTAATGAATCAGAAATCTGTGATTGACCACGTGCTTTTTTACATTTAGAAAAAAATCACTGACTGGTTAATTATGTAGATTATACATGCTTATCAAATTTTAGAAGTGTGTCATCTAAAAGCTGGGAGAGATAGATAACATCATGGATGACAGAGGCAGGATCTACAAAGCTATGGACTAGAGATTGCATTGGAACAAAACTAACATGATTCTTTTTAGTAAGGACAAATATAAATGTTGACACTTGTGGGTCATTATTAACTTTACAAGTATTAGATGTGGGAGATCTGGCTATTTCTGAAAGAAGACATGGAAGTTTTAGGGGCTTGTGAGCTCATCATGAGTCACCAGCTTAATAAACAACCAAGAAAGCTGATGCACTGTTAGTCTTTGAGACTGATATAGTGTTAAGGAATGATAGTCCCACTGTTTCTTCCCTGGTCAAATTACACGGAGCATATTGTGTTCAGTTCTGGTTGGCTCATTTCAGGAATTGATAAACTGGGGAGCATCCAAAGGGAGGCATGAGGGTGGTAAAATGCCTTGAGATCACAGATGTTAAAGGATGTTGAAGGAATTAGGAATATTCAGACTGAAAAATTAAAGGCAGGAAATTTGCATTCCAGTGTTTATGGGGCTTGTCACATGAATGAGGGATTTGACTTTTTCTGCTCGATCCCGGACAGCAGAACTGGGAGTAGTATGTAGAAGCTGCAAACAGGTAAATTTAAGTTTAAGAGGAACTTTACAATTATGGTTACCCCAAAGAAGAAAGGACTAACCTCAAGCCACAGTGGATTCCACCTCAATGGATGTCTTCAAAAAGTGGCTTTGTGACCACTGGTTAAGAATGTCATGGTGAGGGTCCTGATTCAAGTACAGCTTAAACTAGATAGCTTCTAAGGTCCCTTTGAATTCTGAGATTCCCATTTCTTTTTGCACGTATTTACAGATTTTAATGTGAAGGGTAGATATTTGCCTGGTATGAATCCTTAATCTTCTACTAAAGTCATACATCCTTTCATGCCCCATTGGCATGGAGGTGACCCTGGGCTCTTTAAACCATATTCAATAGAGTTCAACAGATATTCCCAACTCTTCTTCCAAAACAAGTCAATAATCTTATGCCCTGAGGAGTATTTGGAAAGGGCACAACTCAGCCAATTCTCCAGGACCTTTGGGAGTCTTTTAGCTTTAGTTGGGGTTTAGATTATGTACCTGTAAATTTCAGATACTTGTCATCCAGGGAATAGCTTAGCTCACTTGGAAAGGCTCATTACTAGAAATGTGGCTTACATGTATGAAACCAGGATCCTTGAAAAAAAAATTCCTGCTAAGATTCCCTAGTTTTTTTCCTCTTAAAATTCATTGGCCCTCTGACAACAGTACTACTAGTAAGACCAGGAAGAGACTGAATGATAGGATATGCTGAAGAAGAAAGCGAACAACCATAGAGATTAATTCAGCCTATATAGATATTCCTAAGAATAGAATAATTAAGGCACTGGTTAAATTTGGGAGGGAACATGGTGAATCTGAAAAATGATTCTGAAGAAATATTTATTTCTCCCAATGCTGTCCACAAGATAGTGGACATTTGCAAGGGTGAAATTGGTTCTTTTGTTACATGTTTCATATGAATCAATGGAGATCATCCTTGCCAGATGGCCACTCTAAAATCAGAACTCTCAAAGGAACTAATGATTCAAATAGTCTAATCAGAATGAACAGCCAGGTGAAGATTCTAGGAGCTCCAAGAACCTGTCAGCTGGTAGATGTGGCCCAGGGCTAAATCTGAAATTCTGTTTTGTGTATTTTGGCCTGGAAGTCAGGAGACCAAGGTAGTCTTGGCAGTCTTAATGACTAGCAAATCACCTCTCAGTTCTGAACCTCATTTCTGGACTAGATGACCTCTGGGATCTTTTCTAGTTCTGACATTCTATGTTGAAAAACATAGAACAGATATTTCACATTTTGTGAGTCTAAATGAACTTTAAGGACTAAGGACTCTAAGTTCCTCCAGGGCAGGACTATTTCATTGTTCTCTTTTTATCCTCCATACCAATACAATGTCTGACACATAAAGTAGGTGCAAATAAATGCTTGTTGATTGATTGATTCTAAGGGATGCCAGAAGTTTATGAAGACCCAAGCTAAGGGCTGCTGGGGCTGGCAGGGAGGTCATTTGGGAGCGTTAGCTTAGGTTTTCTATCCCTAGTGAACAATCATTCCTCTTTGATATTTTTGGGTCCCTTCATTCATCAAAGGAAAAAATGCACTTATTTTACTACTTTGGGAGGTAACAGTAAGAGACTTCACCCACAGGCACTCTTCCAAAGCTCATGGGAATACTACCTGTCTGACTAGTGGAGGTTTTTCTATCCAGTCTCCTTCATTCTTCCTGATGTACACATGGGGGCTAGGGAATGGTTTTCTTGTATCTACTTTGGCTTCATGATTCAAAGTTTCTCAAGAGAATAGTGAAAAGAACACCTGGTTCTCTCTACTGGCCCACATAGAAGAACTAGTTTCAAACTGTGACTCTGCCCCTAGCTATGGGACCAAAGACAAGTCACCATCTCTGTTTGCCTCTACTTCATCTATATGAGAAGATTCGGATCACTGCTTTGCAGGGATCCCTTTCATCTCTAAAATTTGGTGATTCTACTCTTTCCAACAAGTTACAGTAGTCTCCTCTCCCCACATGCTCCCGGCCCTGGGAAGCATTTGGATGGGGCATAGCTCAGCAACATCTTCAGGGCCCTGGTTCAGCTAGAGATTGGGGGCTGGTGCCTGATCAACCACAGACCAGAGGCAAGGAGGTGGTGCTGTGGGAAGAACACCGAACTTGGGAGTCAGAGAATCTGAATCCTAGTCCTTACTCTACCACTGATTAGTTTAGTAACCTTGGACAAGTCACTCTCCCTGCTGGTTCTCAATTTCCTCATCTTCAAAATGAAAGGGTAGGACTAATTGAGCCTCAAGATCCTTTCTAGTCCTAATTCTATGTTTCATGATCTAAAGTCTGTTGCTAGTCTAATATTCTGGTATCTTTGCTTCCATCTCTAACATTCTAGCTATAAGATTCAGGCCATTTTGAAAAGCATACTGGAATTGGAATCAAAAGACCTGGGTTCAGATTTTGGCTCTTCCATTTACTAGCTGTGTGACCATAATAGGGAAGAACCTTTACCTCTCTGAGCCTTTTTCCTCATCTATAAAATGGGTCTAATAATATACCACCTAACTTATGGGCTTGTTGTGAAGCTCCAAAGAGATTGTATATTTCAAAGTGTTTTGAAGACTGAAAAGTGCTATGTAAGTGGCAGTTGTAATTAGCCATTATTATATTCTAAGATCCCTTCCAACTGTGACATTCTATCCTCTGTGATTCTGAGGAGGAAAAGCAAGGGTAGCCTGTGAAAGGACAAGTCTGAGGGAACAAGAAAGAAAACCAAGAAGAGAGGAAGGGGTCATGCAGAAGAGAATGGAAAACAGGGCAGGAAAAAGGTGAAGCAATAGAGGGTGGAATGAGAAATCCACATAAAAAGGAGCAGATGGGAAAAGCAAGAGCCCATGGAAAAGGGTCAAAGGAGAAGTGATATGAGGCAGAAGGAGGGGAAGGAACACAGAGGGCTTGGCTGGCTTATCTTCTGCTTGATTTCACTGTGGAATAGAAACATTTCTGTCTGAGTTTTCCCTCCAGCTGAGAACCCCATGTACCCAGTAACTGGTCTTTGAGGTTGCTGGGTCATTCAAGAAGCATTGTGTCTACCTGGGGCAAGAGGGGTAGGGTAGAAGGAGAGCTCTCTTATAACCACTAAATATGCCTTGGAATTGGAAGAAAATGCTGAAACCAAGGCAAGCTGAGAAAACTTGGGGAAGGAAGCATTGAATAGAGGATAAAATTAGGGAATTGGGTACTCTAGTCCCTGGTCTTCCAACTGCTGTGGGAAACATGCTATCAAAAGGGACAGAGCTAGGAAAAGAGAGGGAATCTTGGTGACTGATGCCTATTTTTCTTTTTGTGAGCTTTTTAATCCCACTCTTTCAATTTTACCGTATCTCTGAGACCACAAGGCCAAAGCCAGTGCCCCTACACAAGGGCCCACTGGACCTGAAAAATCTCTCCTTTAACTTCTGTCGGCTGTTCTGTCTGACCTTTGTCACTGGTTGAGACTGGACCTGTGATTTCACAGGCATATGGGACTCTGAGGAGTAAGCTCCTTCTACCAATGCATGTTAACACCTTGTCGGCAGTGTACTGTCTTAGAGAGCTGCCTAGAGCCCTAAGAGGTTATGTGGCTGGGAATAATTACACTGATGGTGATGATGATAAAGCGTATTTGATACTGACATTTATGTAGCACTATATGGTTTACAAAGCTCTTTCATATGTTTCCCTCATGTGATCTTCACAACAGCTCCATGAAGGTACACAGTATTTCCTTTGTTTTTTTACATCTAGGGAAACTGAGACTCAGTGAGACTAAGTAACAAGAAAAGGAAGAACCTAGTTTTGAGGGAATTGGGGTCTTTATCTAACTCCTATATGATTCTCCTGTGGCGACTTAACCGTGCTCTGATGGTGAGTGTCCAAATTTCTTTCCCTCCCACTAAATGCTAGATGACCTTGCACCTTTTTATCTCATCTGGCTTTCTGCTGGTACATGACATCAGAGAGCCCCAAACTATAGCACAAGTCAGCATTTATCAAAGAGAGTAGTTATCTTTTGATTCTCTTTCTTTCCATTTTTATTATATCTCAATACTGAAAAAAAAATTGGCACATTACAGATATTAAGCATACCAATACAAACTGACGCTTGCACAAACATCTCACAAAACATCATAAAAGGAAATGATAAGACTGTTTCAAGAGACTTGTCCTTCCCAAAGCTCTTAATTATCTTCCCAACGGCAGAAACAAATCCAGACAAATCCTACATCCAAAGGCAAGTATCTGCATGAATATCCATTCAGACACTTTTTTTTTTACAGGTATGGTTAGATTTCACACGGTTCTTCTTTTTTAAAATCATAGCAGTTCATTGTTGTTAATAACATTTTGGACACATTTGAAGCACGCATAACAAAGTGAATAATTGTTTTGGCATTTGAATGACAATCACCCCCTTCTCCCCCCAAGAAAATCAAGTCTGGAATGTAATGTAAAACCATGTAATGTAGGGAGCTAACTAGAGTGACCATGAGCTTTCAAGAGTTTGTTCCAAAGTGCCCTTTTCAAGTAGTTTGGAGATGGTGGTGGATATGTGCTATTTGGAAGCAAAAGCATCATGACAGTAATATAACAAGCAGCCATGTTAGATCACCAGCAGCAGGATTTGTTATCTATATGGCAGAGGATGGGCTAGAGAATGACAATCTAGCTCAAATGCCTGTCTACAGTTGATTCTTCCCTCAGTTCTACCGTAGAAATAGAAAAGCATACCCTTAAAGGAGAATATGTAATCTTAGTTCATAGATAAAAAAGGAACATGGTTCCTTTTGTGGTTTTAAGATCTCATTATTTTCTTTGGAAAAAAGGGAAATTTTCCAATATTAGGATACAAATTCTGTTCTGGATCATGGGACAAGTTTAGTGCTAAATGATTCAGTCTTCCCTGCAAGGACAAGAAAAAGGCTAGTCTACTAAAGTGGTCTCAGATTGTTGAGTTAAATATCTTACCCACTGGTCAACTGGATCCTTAGCTGGCTTGGAGGATCTATTAAAATGATGAGGGAGAACAAGGGATATGAAATGAAAGGTAAGTTTCCTTTCTTTTGACCAGTTTGGTTAGCTAACATACAGATAGAATCAACTCTGAACACAATTTGATAATGTGCATTTAAGTGCTGTGCCATTTTACTCACCACATCTGCATGATCCCAGACATTAGAGATATTCTTAACTACTTGAAAACACTTATGGCTCTGAAATATGGTCACTCTAGTCTGACTACAAAAAAAAAATCACAAATGCAACTTTGCAATGAAAAAAGTCACCAAGACAGCTGTTTGGGATTGCATGATAGAAATGGAGGACGGAGATCTACACAGCTACTTAGCTCTTGACTTCAGGTTTTAAAAATTCAGAGTTAACAAAGGAAAATCCTTCGAATTCTGATTGGTCAATGTTCCTGATGACTTCCTGGTCAGGAGGTGTTAGGACAGGTGGATGGCGGGTGAAAAACCGGTCGAAGTTTTCGGCATTTCGCCCACACTATGAGAGGGGAAGAAAAGAACTTGTGGTGGGTGGAAACCAAAGCAAATTAAACAAAACAAAACAGGGGTGTGGTTCTCTTTCATCTCTTCCCAGTCACTCTTTGTCCAGATTAGTTCAATGATTAGACATGATAGAAAAGAAAAGCAAAAGCAAAACATTTATGACTTTGGGTTTCTGCTGCGCTGGGTTAGCTCATGAGTAGCTCTTATGATTTTGCAGCCCAGCCAGGGATTGTGGAATAGGAATGAGATGGCAGGGCCAATGACATGTGGCGTAGCCCCCAATTCCAGCTCACTGGGAACAGTGAACTGAGCTTTAGAAAGAAAACTTGTTACTTGAATAGCAGCCTCTGTCCAACATGCTTCATATTTTTGGTATGCAAATTGACTTCTGGAAAATCATTTATACATCACCTGTGATCTTCCAGTACCTTGCCGTTGAGCAGGCACAATCCTGTCTTCCTGTTCTTCGTGAGAAAGCAACAGATGTTTTCCATCTTAGTAGAACATATACATTTAAAAACTCCCATTACCTGATGGTATTGAGGGACCATGGAGTGGCAGGGCATGGGTCTTAAGGTTGGCAGGTTAGGTCAATTACCCAGGAGATCTTTGGTAAATATTTATTATCTCAGTAAGTTAATATGTCAGCACTTTATAGAATACTTACTTCTTGGACAGAGTAATTTAATGAGCAGATATGGGGGGAATCTTTAGAGTTATACTCTTAGCCAAGAGCCACTTATTTTACTTAGTCTGGGGCCAGGTTTTCTCAGCAATGACTACCCTTTGTAAAATCTCGTTGGGTCTTCCTATAGCCTATAAATAGACATTCTCTCCCATTCACACAGAAACAAGGCTCTGTTCCCTGGATTCAGACCTGAATGGGCCAGCTCCTAGGGAACATTCATTCACACAATTGAACAAGAAGGGGAGAAGCATCTCAATACTGCACATGAAAAGGTTTCAAGGAGCCAAACAATAGTTTACCCAGTGACCAGATCCTAGTACCAAATGGTAGTGTCTTGGAATAGCTGCTGGCTCTTATAAGTGGGTTGCCTTGAACTTGTCCCCATCGTATGCCTACTTATACTGTTCTTCCCCTGTGCCATGCCTATACACCGGTGTTTTTCCTATCTTGACGTGTCTGATAGTTGCCTCCATTGCTAGTCCTTATCTCTAAAGCTTTTGACTTTTATCAAGTACTTGTAGTTGTGCTGATAGTTCATCGATGTGTAAGCATACCTTGCTGAAACCCTTTGTGGCTGGGAGAACTTGGCAGGAAACACTTCAGACGGCTAAGGGAGATGTGTGCCAAATAATGTCTAAGAATGAATTTTCCAGACCAAAGGCAAGAGTCATTGATCATCTCTAACCTCCTCATTCTTTCATTCTCTAGGTTCTCCGCAAAGATTAATACCTGCTGGCCAATGGCAGGACTACAGAAGCATCACTATACTCACAAAACAGATCTCTCCTGGGGAATAGTGAAAATCTGAGATCTCAGAAAGGTATGAAGCACAGTGTTCTTTGCTCCTCCAAGCCATTGTAAGTAGTATTCAGTAGAACACAACAGAATAATTCAGCTGTGGACATCAGTTGTATTCCTAGACTCTGTGGCTCCCACCTTGTTTCCTTCCTCAGATCAAACCCTGAGAACTGACAGCAATGAGGAAAAGGGAAAGCAGGAACTATCTAAAAACTACTATAGAAGCCCTGCAGCCCTTTGAACGTTTTTTATCTTGTTGGTTATAAAATATACTGTCCTCTGTAATCTATTCTCCTCAGCAAATTAATCTTTGTTGTGTAAAGATAAAATCATATCACCCCTCCACTCAAAATATTTCTGTGGTTCACAATTGCCTATCAAATTTGTGTTCTTGGCATTCAAGGCTCTCCCCAGCAGTGCACTACTTTGGTTCCTAGACTTATTTCCTATGCTCCATGCAGGGGAACTGGTCATCTTGCCAAAGATTGGTATCCGTCTGTGTCCTAACTCTGAATGTTCCCTCTATCCTTCTCCTTCTTCAAAGAAGCCACATGGGGTGCTGGCTTGAGAGCTGGGCTTAAAATCAAGAAAACTCCTGACATATACTGGCAGGCAGGTCATCCTCTCAGTGCTGTGGGCAACTCTAGATTTCAGAGAAGGTGTTGACCTGCATTACTAGAGATATTTTCAACATAGCAGAGCTACCAATGAAATCATAGTTAGCAGCTGATGGTTGAGGAGGTGTTTTCCTGTTCCAGATATAGGGAAGAACCCTTTTGATTTGGTACTATGGACCTCAAGGAGGAAGAAAGATCTCTCTTCATTTAATGGGGAGCAGCCTCTGTGTCTACCAAACTTAGATGCCATCTAATCTAACCTCCTCATTTTACAGATGGGGAAACTGAGACTCAGCAAGGTGAAATAACTTGCCCAAGTTCACACAAATGGTAAAGAGCAGAGCCAGGATTCTAACTCCAAACCCAGTCCTCCTTCCCACTCTACTACTATGTCTCCCTGGGATACATGACTGAGCATGTGTGGCCAGAAGGAATGGACAGGGCTTCTGGAGGCAGCAGAAATCCCGTAACTCTTCTACTTTTATTTTTTTCCCCTTTTGATGTCCCAGGAGAACTCTAAGTCTCCATCCCTCTTGACTTTACATGCATGCCTGGATTATTACCCCCATTTTTAGAGTTGAAAAAACTGAGGCACTGAGAGGTTATGAGACTTGTCCATGGCCACACAGTTAGTAACTATCTGAAGTCTCTTTATTCCAAGGCCAGCAGTCTATCCACCATGCTAATGTGACTCTCAGCATTTAAGTCCTAAAGTCTGCTTCAATAAATTTATTGTAGAGACTTCTATACATTCAACAAATGTACTTACATCATTAAATCCAAAGTGGCTAGCCTTAGGCAACACGTGAGTTTAAAGGAAGCCTTTCCTGATTTTCCAGAATTCTAGTGTCTTTCCTTGGCTGCATATTTCCAATTTATCTTGTATATAGCTTGTTTAAATAGTTGTTTGCACATTGTCTGTCCCATTAGATTAAGAGAAGGGACAGTATTTTACCTTTCTTTATATGAATAGTGCCTGGCACATAGTAGGTGCTTACAAAATGTTTCCTGACTGGTGATCCTGGTGATACCTTTTCCCAGTCTTCTCTAAGCAAACAGAAACTAGAATGTGATGTGGATACCAGTTAGTATCTGCTAACAGGTGAGTAAGAAAGAGTGAATTTTGGCGGGGAGACTTTGTCACAATTGTTTATTTCTTTACTGCCCCAGGAGCAGTTGTAATGCAGTTACATAAAACTCAGCAACATTTCTTGCTGTTTAAAATGGGCCTCATGCACTCGAAGAGCCTTGGTGTGAATCAACATTTTCACACATGACTCGAATCAAAACCATGGCTGTGATCACAGATGTCAGATGCTCATTTGGAAGACCAAATGAAATTGAATTCAAGAGTGTCACACCAAGTTCTGAGTTTACAGGCAGATGCAAAAGGGGTCATTAAATGGTCAATGCTTCTTTGTAACTTGTACTTAAATTTTGGTAAACATGAAGGACAGTACTAAATGATTGGCCAACAGGAGATGACTTTTTTTTGGCAATTCATGTAGTCTAAAAAGGGGAGGTGCTCATCTCTACTGGTAGTGGGACTACCCATTCTGATGGAATCTTTGATCTTTTGAAGTACTGAAATGAATGTAAAAAAAAATATAAGCAACCTTAGTAGGGAAGGGGACAAACACATATAAAGCACCTACTATGCCCCAGGCACTATGATAAGTGCGTTACAAATATTATCTCATTTGATCCTTGAAACAACCCTAGGAGACAGGTGCTTATTCCCATTTTACAACTGAGGAAACTGATGCAGACTGAGGGCAAGTGACTTGCCTAGGGTCACATAGCTAGTCATACCTGAGGCTGGATTTGAACTCCAGTACTCCTGACAAGAGGACCCAGGTACTATTTTGGGGAGTCTTTCATGAAATCTGTCTGGATCATTGTGGTCACACCTATGCAGACTCAAGGCATGTTAGTGAACAATATTTCCCCAAAAGGAGTGTGCTCAGCTTCCCTGAAGTTTCAGACTAAGACACAAAATGCAGAACAGGTTTTATTTAACACAATAAAAATACACTAGGGACTCATACCTAACCTTATATAATAGTTGACTATATAACAGTCAAGAAACTCTCCTCTTTCTGGGACCTCTTTCACACGCTTCCAACAGGAACCTACAGTATTCTTTTGACTTATTTATGAGTGCCCTGCCCAATAAAAGAAAGGGAAAGAATTAGGCATTGCTAGAATCAAGTAACCCTCCCCTCCAATTTTGTGTATCTAAGTCCCTACACCTGCAGAATCTATGTAATCTTTCATACCAGTAAGGGTCAATGTCTGAGTTTATTTCTCCAACTGAGTGTGACTCCTGTGGCTCCTCAGTGACCCCTCCTCAATTCACTGGTTCCCCATCAGTCTGTGGTCCCCCACTGTGATGGCTCTCACCGGGCATCTCTAGGATGCCACGGCAATGCTCTGTCAACTCCCTTTCTACCCACCTTTCTGCCCCAGGTGTGACCACTGATGGTCATTCTTTGTACCTCTCACTGGAGTTCACCAGTGTCTGCCCTCTGCTGCCACTATCTCTGATGTTGCTTCCCAATGTCTTCCTCAAGAAAGGGCAACTCTTTTTAGCATGTGATAGCCATAGCCTCTGACTCATTTACTGCTTTCTGTTCTTTTTATTCAGTTCTCACCATCCTGTCTTTTACACAAAAGGACCCCAGGAGGTGGTTATGAAGAACTGCTGACTTGTTCTCACATGGAAGTCCCTGGCTCTCTCTGCTATCACTGTTGAAGTCGGGCAGCCTGGATCCATTTACCTCTTCCCCATTGTAGTCACCACCAACTCCTGGGTCTTCTGGGAATTGGACCAAAACATAATACATGCCCTTTTCCATTTGCCATTTTATTTCCTATCACACCCTAATTCTCACTCCAGTGACTGGAATCAGACTATGCAGACTCTGAGAAGCCTGGAGAAAGTACTAGAAACATCAGTGTAGTTCAAGTACCTCATCGCCTTTCATGTGTGCTATTGGAACAACCTCCTAATTGATCTCCCTGAATCCAGTCTCTCCCCTCTTCAGTCCACCCTTTACACAGCTGTTAAGTGAATATTCTTAAAGCACAGGTCTGACCACGGCACTACCCTGCCTCCCTATTGACTAGAGGATGAAATGCAAACTCTTGTTTGGCTTTCAAAATTAGGCTTTAACTTAACAACTGATGTCACATTATTTGCTATCATACTTATCTCTTATTTCCTACATCCTTTTTTTGTATTAGTTCCCCCTGTACCTGGAATGTTCCCTCCACTTGCCTCTTCTCATCTTGGAATCTCACTATGTCAAGGCTCTGCTCAGGTTAGACCCTCCTATGCAAAATCTTTCATAATCCCTCAGCACCCCCTTACCCCACCATTTGTTAAAACTTCCATCCAAATTACTTTGTATATTAATGCATATTTACTTTACAAGTGCCATCTCATTTATCCTCAGAACAACCCTGGGAGGTAGGTCTTATTTGTTATCCCCATCTTAAAGATGAAGAAACTGAGACAGATAAAGGTTAAGGACCTTGCCCAATCTAGTTGGTGTCTGAGGCAAGATTTGAACTCAGGTCTAGTACCCTATACACTGCATCACCTACTACATCCAGGCATAGAGATAGAGAGTACATAGATTTTATATTTACTTGTCTATGTCTGTATTCTCCCCGCCCCCCAAATAAAATAGGATATATATTTCTTTGAGGGCAGGGGCTGTTTCATTTTTGTCTTTGTATTCTAACTGCCTGATGCAGTGCATTACACATAGTAGGGGCTTAATACATTTCTTTTGAACTGAGTACTTAAAAAGTGGCCATGTAGCTTTACTGAAAGTCCTCTAGAGTGAAAGATAACATGTTCCTTCTTCAGTTAATCCAGTTCACTTTCAGACAGCTGTGATCAGTAGGAAACCTTTCCTTATATCAAACTCAGCTCTGTCTTCTGGGGTTCAAGGGAACAATCTTTCTTTCAGATGACAGCCCTTCAAATAAGAGGACAAATATCGGATCAACTCTCCCCCTACCTGAGTCTTATTTTCTTCAAGCTAAGGCTCCATATTCCCTTCATTTAAGCCTCTTGGGGCCTGAACTTGAACCTTTCATCATTCTGGTTGACCTCCTCTATCTAGAACAGAGGCTCTTAACCACTTTTGTTTCATGGACCCTTCTTTGGCAGTCTGGTGAGGCCTTTGGGCCCTTCTCAGAATAATGTTTTAAATGTGTAAAATAAAATACATAGGAAACTAATTAGATCTAAACGCAGTTGTCAAAATATTGGGGGAAAAAAGCAAAACAAGTCCACAGAGCCCAGGACAAGCATCTTTATGCTGGCTTATTAAGGTCCTTTCTAGGAGAGCTTGTATGGCAGATGCTTTAGGTCTTCTATTGAGAAAAGATTCCTCACCTCTGGGCTAGCTTTCCTTCACTAACACAGTGTCAGTACATGATGCTAAGAAATGGAAAACCTAACCATTTTATTCTTTCTTCTCCAAGGAGAGTATTGCCTGAGCACGGAATTCTGTAGTCAGTTTCCTTCTAACTAAGCTTAGACTTGACCAGAAGGGAGAATAAACTTATTGGGGGAGGGGGATGTTGAGGACTTGTACTACTCCAAGGTACTATTTCTTACACCTTCTCTTCCCCACCCCCTCACTTCCAGGACTCTGACCTTATCCCCTGTCTAGGGTACTCAGTTAAGGTTGTAATTATTGGAGGGCATATTCTCCAGGAGACACGTTTGGTGGAGATGTCCCACAGGACAGGGGTTCAATCCGCCTACTTAATTGGTACTTGAATCCCTACTTTGCCATGAAATAGCTGTATGGCCTTGGGTAAGTCATTTTACAGTTGAAGTAACTCACATTAGTATTATCTATCTCATGAGGGCTGTTGCGAGGATCAAGTGAGATAATGTAAGTAAATTGCTTTGTAACTGCAAAATGTCCTGTAAAATGTCCAATTCAGGGGTTCTTAACCTTTTTGTATGTGTCATAGACTCCTTAGAATAATTTTTAAAAATTCACAAAGTGGAAAAAATATTATTAAAATAAAAATTCATAATGGAAGGAAATGTTAAATTTCAGTTAGAGATTAGTGGGAATAAAGACGTAATTTTTTCCCATCAAAGTTCACAAACCTCCTGAAATGGATTCATGGACCCAAGGCTAAGAATCCCTATTCTTCTTCACTAAAATCTTCTTTTAAGGTGACCCTGTGTTGTTTAAGGTTTGGCCAGTGGAATATAAGTTCTTATGGTTTCTACCACACTGAAAAGACTGTAAGTATAGAGATGGACTGCATGCCTATATACCAAGGACCTGCTTAGCCAAGTCTGGACACATTCATCACTAGAAGATTGACCACTGAATGAACATGTTTGGCCAGAGATGCTTACAAAGACTGTCTGCTGAGGCAAGGAGAGAGTGAATGCCGTATTAGTAGAAAGAGTAGATCCCCACATTAATGAAATAGTGGATCCTTTAACTACTGACGTAAGTATGAGTGCTACCCATTCTCTTGACTTACATAGATGCCACCTTAGTTGAGGCTCCAATCATCTCTCATTCAAATACTCCACTAGCCTCCTAATTGGTCTCCTTGCCTCAAATCCCTCTATTCTCCCCCCCCCCAAAGTCTATCCTAGACACTGTTTATTGTTGTTCAGTTGTTTCAGTCATGTCCAACTCTTCGTGGTCCCATTTGGGGTTTTCTTGGTAGAGATACTGCAGTGCTTTGCCATTTCCTTTTCCAGCTCATTCATTTTGCAGATGAGGAACTGAGGCAAACAGGATTAAATAACTTATCAGGGGTCACATAGCTGTAAGTGTCTGAGGCCAGATTTGAACTCATGAACATGAGTCTTCCTGATTCCAAGCCCATGCCCTTATACACTATTACCAAAGCAATTTTCCTTAAGTTCTGACATGACCATGTGACTCCCCTATCCAAACAACTCTAATTGCCTGTTTAACTTTTAAAGACCTATAAAACCTATCCCCAATCTGTCTTCCCATCCTCACTGGACCTTACTATACTTCCTACACTCTGGGATGTAGTCAAACTGGCCTTCTTTCTGTTACTCACACAAGATGCTCCATTTTTTCAACTCTGCCTTTGCTGTCTTATGTACCTAGGAGATACTTTCTCTTATCCTCAGCCTCAGATAGTCTTCTTCCTTTAAGATACAGCTCAAGCACCATCTTCTCTCTGTACTCTTTATCCCCCCAAAAGCTAGTAGCTTCATTCCCTTACTACTTTGTATATATTTTATTTATTCACTCTGTATTTATGATGTGTATTATTTTTCAACATACTTGTCTTCCCCATTGGACTAGAAGCTCCTTGTAAGTAGGGATTGTTTCATCCTTTCTAGTGCCTAGCATAGTTTCTAGTACATAATGGGTGCTTAATAAACGCTGATTGTTCTAGACACAGCATGGTATAGTGCAGACCAAATCAGATTGGGAAATTGAGAAATATTTAACAAAATAAATAAAACACAGATAATGCTTGTTTTTCTAAGTCAATATGTGGCCCTAAGGGATCCTCGTTTATAGTTTATTGGTCCTGTTTATAATGAGTTTGATACCACTAAGTAATGGATAGAAAACTGGCCTTAGAGTCAAGAAAAATTGGGTTCAAGCCCCATTTCTAAAACACTTGCTGTATGCCCCTGGGCAGATTATTTAGTTTATTAGCACCCTCACATAAAGCTCTAATGCTAAATTATAGAGCAAGTGTTGATCTGAATTGATAGAAAGAGTTTCATCAACAGGAGTTCTTTATTCCAATGAAATTACAGGTCTGGTCCAAATAAGCTATAAAAATTGTTATTATTCTTACAGATTTCCCACCCTTCTCCCAGGGAGATCCATGATTTCTTTGTAAGTTTTGAGACTGAAAACAAAGCATGTGGAGTGGAGGTGAATTGATAAACACATTGCAAGTTAGAGTGGATGATACCAAAGATTTAAAAAAAAACAAAACAAAAACCTCTGCCTTCCTGGGGCTGTGAATTCCTCAAGGGTAAGTCCAAGTCTCAGGACCCAGACATATGTCTGCTCCCCATGAGCAGACAGCAAAGGTTAGAGCAGATTGTCCTCACCAAGGAGTATCATTTCCAATTCTCCTTGTTTTCTCTAGTCCCTCACTGAATCAGAGCTCCTCAAAGGGAGACCTGAGAACATCTAGATTAGTGACTTGAAAAAAGGTGCTCGCCATCTGTCAAAATGGTAGAGAATTGGACTTCATGATACAGATTACAGAATGGTAAAGCTGGAAAGGATCTTAGAGGTCATCTGGTCCACCCCCTTCATCTTATACATAATAAATCTCGGCCCAGAGAAGAGAAATTGCTGGTCCAAACTCACATAATGAGTTAGTTGGCTAAGCTGGTGCCTAATAAATGATTGTCTCATCAAATAGCTGTTGAATCTCTTGAAACCCTTCAGGGAAAGGGAACCTACTACTTTTCAAAGCAACTCATTGCATATTTGGTCAGCTGTTAATGGATCAAGTCTAAATCTGTGTTTCCACAAATTCCTAAGACTGTGCTCTACATCTAAGCCATACTAGCCTTACTGGGTATTCCCCACATACACAACATTCCTTTTCCCACCTCCAGGTCTTCAAACAGGCAGTTTTCTCTGCCTATGATATATTCCCTCCTTATATCTGACTCCTAGAATGCCCTAGTTTCCTTCCAGATTCTCTCATGAGGGCCTTTCCTACTCCCCACTCCCAAAGTTGTTAGCACACTGCCCCTTCTTTGCGTAGACTTTGTATTATTATATCTCCTAAGTAGAATGCAAGCTTCTTGAGGACAGGCATTCAGGATTTTTTTTTTGTATCCACAGTGCCTTACCTATTGTAGACAATGAATTCTTATTTAATTACTCTTAGTTCTGTTCTCTGGGGCCAAGTAGAACAATTCTAACATCTTATCCTCATGCCAGACTATCATGTTTCCCCTAAATCTTGTCCAAAATAAATACCTCCAGTCCTTTCAACTGATCCTCATGGTCTTTAGTACCCTCATAATATTGGTCCCACTTGAATGTGATTGACCTATTATCAATGTTCTTCCTAAAATATAGCAGACATAATGAAATATAGCACTCCATATGGGGTCTGTTTCCTGGAGTAGAACATTATCTCCCTCTCAATTTAGATACTATGTCTCATTCAATGCAGCCTATGACTGCATTAGCTTTTTTTTTTTTGGGGGGGGAGCTCCCATATCATATTGTTGACTCTCATTGAGCTTGTAGCCCACTTAAACCCCAATATTTTTTCTTACATGAACTACTGTCTACCCATATTTCTCCACTGCATGGCTTATTTCTTGAGCCAAAGTATAAGACTTTACATTTATACCTATTCTCATTTTATGAGATGTAACTTATCAGACTCCTCTTTAGATCCTGTCTGCCATCCAATGTGTTAGCTACCCCTCCCAGCTTTTTCATCTCCAGCTTTGATAATCATGCAGCTTGTGCCTTCATCTAAGTCACTGATAAGAGTTCCCAATGGCACAAGGCTAAGGGCAGATCTCTCAACTTGATGCTGACCAAGTAATGAATTCTATTTGTTTCTGTTACTTCCATTCTCCCTATCACCTGGCCTACCTATTTCCATCTCATCAGCAAGGATAGCACAATAGACTTTGCCAAATACTTTACTGAAATCCAGGTAATGATATGTTTATGGCAGTCCCTTGATTTAACAGTCTAGTAAACCTGCCAAAAACAGAAATGAGGTTATTCAAGCATGACGGATTCTTAATGAAGCCATTCTGGCTTCTAGTCCATACTGGTTCCCTTTCAAAATCGTCCTTTTAATCATGTGCTCTTGAATTTTTCCAGGAACAATAATAATAATAGTATCTACAATAATAGTCATCCCTTATATAGCACTTTAAGGTTTATAAAATGCAATATGTATATTATGTTTCAGATGACAAAAAAAAGCCAAATCAGTGATGATTCAGGGCAGTGCTGTCAAACTAAATAGAAATGGGACCACTGAACCGTATACAGAGATCCCTGCCAGCTGCATATTGACTTAGAAAACCACATATTAACATTATCTGCATTCTAGTAAATTTTTGTATATATTTTTTGTCAATCACTTTTTAACCTGGTTCAGGCTGTACTTGGGAGCGTAGGGACACCTCTGATCCAGAGAATGGCATCCCCACCTCCTTGAAGGGAGACAGGCCCAGGCTGCATAAAATAGGAGTTGCTCCTACTACAACCTTCCATGTTTATGATGTGTTTTCCTCACAACCACCCTGTGAGGTAAACAGAACAAATATCCCCATTTTACAGATGAGGGAACTGAGGATAAGAAAGGTTATACCAAATGAGACAGACAATATGTGTAAAAAGTGACTGGAACATAGTGGGTGCTATATAAATGTTCATTGTTTTCCCTTATGTAGCCCAGAGTGATATGATTAGTCTTAGAGCTAGGATTCGAACCAGGTTCCCGAGTCCAAGTTCAGCCCTCCTTTCATGTCACCATCCTGTTTGTAGGGAAGATAAGAAGAGGAAAGGGGCAGCTAGGTGGCTCAGTGCATAGAGCTCCAGCCTTGGAGTCAGGAGGACCTGAGTTCAAATCTGGCCTCAGACACTTGACACTTAACTAGCTGTGTGACCCTGGGCAAGTCACTTAACCCCAATTGCCTCACCAAAAAAAAAAAAGAGGAAAACTTCTCTCTTAGGTGCCTAACCAGCCCTAGATGAAGAGGCAGTTGTAAAATGTACCATGCAAGAAAATACTGTGCTGCCAACTTGTGGGAGTCCTTTATTTATAGAGAGAACACATACCCCCTGAGAATTAGTTTGCTCCATCCTAGTATTTGCCCCTGACTGTTAAGAGAGTCAATTTCTTCTTCTAGATTGTTCCTGCCACTCAAGTGGCCGATGTGGGTGGCATCTCAGAACAGGCAGGAGCTCAGATGAAGGCTAGCCTAGGGTGAACTCACACCACCTTGCTCAGACCCCTGCTGTCTTGATCAGTGCACAACCTGCAGCCAAACCTTTTCTGTTCCACTCAAATACACATAGACCAGCATGGAATTCTCATATGGAAATCTCGTTCTCTGAGGGACACAGTAGACAAACCACTCCTCTCCTGGGATGCAGAACAATGCATAGCATGGGATGTTAGGGATCTCTCAGAACAACATCCTAATTTTATAGATGAGGAAACTGAAGCCCAGAGCCAGTGTGACTTGTGTGTGATCACAGAGCAAATTTGTTGCAAAAATGGAACCAGAATTTGAGGCTCTAGATTCTTAACTTGTTACCCTTCTCAACACACTGCAGGGCCCTAATACTCACAACCCCAGATACCTTGGGGAGGGGACCCAGCAGAGTTCTCTTAGAAGAGGATTTTGTCATAAGCTTACCTAGTAGGTGGTTAGAGTCACTGCTTGGGAGTAGCCCAGGTCAATATAAGTAGTCTGGTATCTCTGTTCTGTGCTGGGCTTTATAGGTGCTGGGGCTGCAGCTATGTGGGTGATGTATTTACAGCTCCCACATCGAAACTCTGGGGCAAGTGGGCCTGTGAGTTACTAGGTAATAGCCTTCTTTCCTCAGCATGTGCAAGTGTGGATATAGCTAGACATACACACATGTATATGAATATGCACGCATGATGTATACACATGTGTATTGTGTAATGTATACCTGTGTATATAGACACATATGTATACACACATACACATGTGTACATATATATTGTGTGTGCATATATAATTTTTATATTTATATGTGAAAATCTAGTGGGATACTATTAGAACACTAGAATTGGCTGCCAAGGAGGGGTATGTATGTAGATTCTAAGTGGCAAACTACTGAGTTCTCTCCTGTGATATTACTTTCCAACTGGGGAAAGAAGGAGGTAATATCTCAGCAGCGGTTCTCAGGTACATGTTAGCCAGCAGGGCATGTGGCCAATTATCATCATAGACAAATTCCTGCTGTGTTCTTCGTGATCCAAAGCACATTCCTCACAATTCTAATTCTCTCCTTTAGCCCACAGACCCACAAAGGGCAGTTCTATTCTCTTGTAGCTCACAGAGACAGGCCCAACTCCCTATGGTTGATTTCTGTAGAAAAATACCAGTGAGAGCTACACAAAAGTCATACGTAGTAAGGAAAAGAATGGTGCCCAATGGTATTATGGACAGACAAGAGCACATATGGTTGGTTGGATCTCTATCAACTTGTCATCATGCAAATGTATTCCAATGATTCAGTAAGAAATAATCAGAGAGCTTCTCACTATACTGGTGCCTCTCTTCTCTGGACAAACTCCAGCTGGTCAATATCTTTTCCAAAATATACTACTCAGAACTGACATGGTTTAAGCAGGGCATATGACAGCCTACTGTAGTACTGAGTGGCAACATAGTTTAAATGGAAAGAGGAATGGCCGGGAGATCATAATAGCACCTACCACCTAAGATTGTTGTGAGGATTGAGTGAAATAATATTTGTAAAGTACTTATCACATAGTAGGTGATTAATAAATGCTCATTCCCACCCTCCCCTCAGAAAGAGCTGGATTCAAGAACTGTTTTTGACATATATTAGCCGACTGTCCACAGATAAATCACTTATCAGCATCTCTCCCAGATAAATGCTCTAAAACTAAATTATAGACAATATTCTGATCTTCATCTTTTCGTGGGGGCAAATATCTCCACTGGGGTTTTGCCACACAAACAAGGTCACACATGAGAAACAATATTAGATTTTGGGCTGCCATACTGTGCAGCAACTTAATACTGAATGTGCAGGCGACAATAAGCCATTGGTCTTTTTCACAAGACACATTGCCTTCCCACCTTTGTTTTGTACTTGAATAGTGTTGTTTGCAGGATGTTACATTTAGAAATGTCATCCAGTTTGCTTTGATTCGCCAGACTAGCTTATCAAAGTCTTTTGACTCTCTAATAGAATATATTAGCTGTCTCACCCAGGTGCCTGCCACTTGTACATTGGTAAGCATTCTTCTGTCTGTGTGTTCATCTCAATATTCAGGGGATCTTAACATTTTTGTGGATTGGACCCCTTCTCAGAATTACATTTTTAAATACACAAATTAAAATACAGCCGAAAACAATTATGTTGAAATACAGTTGTTAAAATATAAGAAAAAATAGTTCATGGGTCCTAGATTAAGAATCCCTGATCCAAGCCAACTGATAAAATGTCTTCCAGCACAACTGGCTTGTCCTGACAATCACCACCCTTACAGGAATTCGTGCACTACCTCTTACATGTTGCTCGTAATCACTCCCCTGGAGGACATAACTGCCCACAGCTGACTGCAGAACACTGGCTTGCATTTCCTTGTGCCTGAGTGAGTACTATTCATGTTGACATCTCCTATTTTGACATGGGAAGAGAGTGTACCCTGGTTTCTATGAGATTTTTTTTTTATCTGGACTTACTGGCATTTTCTTAGTGACAGCAAAACAGATGAGATACAATGGTTTCAGAGGACCAAGAAACACAAATCGCCCTGAAGGATAATCAAAGTCTTAAGACAGCAGTGGTCTTTCTCAGGAGACTTTCCTGGACTTCCCTTTCTCTCCAGGATTATCATTACGGCAGGAAGAACTAATTGTCCTTGAGAGAAAGTGTAAAGACAGAAACAATCCCCTCCTCTTTTTGCTCATTGGCAAGTGAAGACTGATTGAGAAATGAATCATCTGTGATGGCTAATCTCTAGCAGACAAAGGTCCAAAGGTGGGAAAAGCTAATGTGCCTTTGCCTTCACAAATGGAAATAGATAAATTACCTATTTACAATGACCATACCAATAAATGATATCACGGCAATGGGGGGCAGAACAACTTGACCTCACTTACCAAGCTCGATCCAAATTATGAACTTCCAAGACATTAACAATGTAACTGGCTCTGTGATACCCTGGTATTCTAGGTCTAATACTTTCATCAACTGAGGGAGTCAAGATAGCTTGAGGCTATTGTGTATTAAAAGAAACCAGTAAAAAAGTTCTACCTCCAGAGACGCCTTCTCTTTCATGCTATCCTGTGGCTACTGATTCAATTCTGTGTGGTCCTTTCTGCTTCCTTGTCTATTCACCTGCTAATTTTCATCAAGCCTACACACTGTATGACTCACAGTGGACTTGTTCTTCTCCTTTCTTATTCAAAATGAAAATAAAATAAATGTAAAGGAACTGCAGAAAGCATTCAATAGTGCATCAGATACTAAGCCCTTTAGACAAACTAAAAGTACCGCTAAATACAGCATTTGTTCAGCATGTCAGTCTGGGTATTTTTCCTACAGCAAAAGTTAAGAAATCATACTTCAAATTATGAAAATTCATTTCCTATACAAAGATATGGTACTAGTGTAATAGAGTTTTTATCTGACTCATAAATCTACTCTCATCAACTAAATTGAATCAAATCAATGAGAGTGACAATTCAATTCAAATATTTACTGAGTTCCTACTATAACGCAGGGCCCTCTGGAGATAAAAAGAAAAATAAAGCATAGTCCCTGCCCTCATGGAGTTTACAGTATATTAGGGAACAAGATAGAGAATAAGAAAAGACACAAATAAATATAATGCAAAGTAGGATATGCAAGTAAGCACATGCTAAGACAGCTAGATAATACAGTGGATAGATAGCTGGACCTGGAGTCAGAAAGACCTGAGTTCAAATCTACACTTAGACAATGAATAGTTATATGACTCAGAGTAAGTCATTTAACCTGTTTGCCTCAGTTTCCTCATCTGAAAAAGAGACATAATAATAGCACTTAGCTCCCAGGGTTGTTATGAGGATCAGATAAGATAATATTTTTACAGCCCTTTGCAAACCTTAAGATGCTACGAAATTCTAGCTATTATCATCATCATCAACACAAAGTGCTATAAGTTTGCTGGAACCCATGTCTCATGGTGATAGTCTTGAGCACTTTTCTACCACACCAGACTTGTTGGCGCCACTTAGGAATTACTTTTTAAAAAAATCAAAGATTATGGAGAAATTCAAATTTTACATAAAATATTTTCAAAATAATTTGGAACATCAGTAATATCCCATTTCATATCCCAGTCTAGAATTACATGTGCTTAATTAGTTGGCAAGACTATGACTTGCTCATAAGACAACAAATTGTTATTTAGTTGGACTCCACTAATTCAAAATTTGGCAGAATTTGAATATGGCCCAAGTGAAGCTTGCTCTTGTACTCCTTACAGGGGAAAATGTTTGTTGAACATTTAATAAGACTTTAGGATGGATAGTCAGCCAACTGAAGAACAATTGTTTCTGAGGATACTTAAAACCACTTCAGCAATGCCAATTCTGATGTTGCATATTACAAATGATTCTTGTATGTCTAGTCAGTGTCTGGAAGGGCAATGACTTTGTACCACCTTATTAGCTACTTTATTATGTTATATACTTCTTCAATGTGTCTATGACCTCATCATTGTGGATAGTGTAGAGGAAAAGAATCTGACATTGCATTTGGTTTTGGGAAACTTCCAAGATTATAAGGTAGATTTTCCACTAATTTAGACAAGACTCTTTATTTCCATTTCTTTATTCTTTCTTTAGGATCTAGTGAAGCCTGGAGATCACAGTGAAAAGAACATTTAACTGGAGTCAGAGGATCTGGGTACATATCCTGCCTCTGATGTTCGTGACTGTAGACAAGTTGAGCCTAATTTTCCTCATCTGCAAAATGAGAGGTTGAATCTAGCCTGGAAGCTAGAAGAGGAGGTGAAATGTAAAGTAAGACCAACATCTCTTAGGTTTCAACTTTAGTTGATGACACTGTCTGGAATCTGACTAGCAAATGGCACAGTAACCATCTCCTTTGTAGAGAGGATTGTAGAATCATAATATCATAGGTCTGGAATTAGAAGCTATTGAATCCAACCCCTTCATTTTATAGATGAAGAGACTAAGACCAGGAGAGGCCAAGTGAATTACCCTAGGTCACACAACTAGTGGATTTGAACTCTGGTCTTCCTGACTCAAGCCTGGCAGTCTATCACCACAAACATCTAATTGTTTTATCATCATATATATCATAGTGTTGGTCTAGATGATTCTAAGATTTTCTGAGTCAATGGTTGCCCTTCAAGGCTCATAAGGAATCCTTGATATGAAAAAAAAAATCAACACAACTGATCAACATTGAAAAAGTCTTTAAACATGTGTAATGTGTAATACCTGTGGACCTCCCACCTCCACAAAGGGGTGGGTTGGGGTGTCCTCATATCTCTTTAATTGAGTTCTGCTTGATCTTTATAATTTTGTTACATTTACTTTTTTAATGTTATTTTATTTTTCCAACTACATATAAAACCAAATTTTAACATTAATTTTAAAAAATTTTGAGTGCCAAATTTTCTCCATTCCTCTCTCCCTTTCCCCCTCCCTAAGACAGTAAGCAATTTCATATGGGTTATATCTATGCAATCACGCAAAATATATTTCCATATTTGTCATGTTATGAAAGGAGTAACAGACCAAAAGAAAAAATAAAGTGAAAATCATATGCTTCAATCGGCATTCAGACTCCATAAATTCTTTCTCTGGGTGTGAATAGCATTTTTCATCAACAATCCTTTATAATTGTCCTAGATCATTGTGTTACTGAGAATAGATAGGTCATTCAATGTTGCTGTTACTATGCACAACATTCTCCTGGTTCTGCTCACTTCACTTTACATCAGTTCATATAAGTCTTTCCAGGTTTTTCTGAAATCCACCTGCTTGTTATTTTTTGTAGCACAATAGTATTCTATTACAATCATATACCATACATTTCCCAGTTGATAGACATCCTCTCAATTTCCAATTCTTAGCCATCACAAAAAGAACTGCTATAAATATTTTCATGCAAGTGCCCCCCCCCTTTCTAATCTTTGGGATACAGACCTTAGTAGTGGTATTGATGGATCAAAGGGTTACATTTACCCTTGATAAAGACCCCTGAATATGGACTCCTCCATAAAGACTTACTGAATCTCCTTCAGTTAGAAATGATCTTTGCTCATTCAGAGTTTCCTTAGCATTTTCCTTGTACTTCCCTTGTGCATTTATCATACACTCCTTTGCCTTATTGCATGTTTTATTTCCATTAGTAATCTAGCAGCTCCTTGAAGAAGGGAACTGTACCTTATTTATCTAGGTATTTCCTTAGCACCTAGTACAGAATTCTTCACATTTAGTTTCTCCTTTACTTGGAGGCATGTAGGAGGCACAGAAGAAGGGTGGGTGAAGGAGCTCCTGTTTCTAATCTGTACTTAGGAAGTTGTCAAGAGGATTCAAACAAGGCTAGATAATCTCTAAGTTCTCAGGCCAGAATGACAAAATATGACATATAACAAAATTCCATTGAGTAGAAACTGGTTGTAGTAAGAAAAGAAACTAAAACAAGAATTCTGGGATCCCTTAAAAAATCCTTTGAAAAGAACAGCATTCATTTTTCAAATATATAGGGAACTGAGCCAAATTTATAAAAAAAATGAGCTATTCCCCAATCGATAAATGGTAAAAAAAAAACAGGTAGTTTTCAGAAGAAGAAATTAAAGCTATCAATAACCACATAAAATGCTCTCAATTACTATTGATTAGAGAAATGCAAGTTAAAAGAACTCTGAGATACCACTTCACCTATCACACTAATACAACAGAAAAGAAAAATAACAAATTTTGGAGGACATGTGGAAAAATTGGGACTCCAGTGCACTATTGGTGAAGTTGTAAACTCCTACTGTTCCAGAGAACAATTTGGACCTATGCCCAAAGGGCTATAAAACTGTGTATACCCTTTGACCTAGCAATAAAACTACAAAATCTGTATCCCAAAGAGATAAGAGAAAAGGACCTATTTGTGCAAAAAATATTCATAGCAGCTTTTTTTTATAGCGGTTAACAACTGCAAATTGAGGGGATGTCCATCGTTTGGGCAATAGCTGAACAGGTTGTGGCATACAATAGTGATGGAATACTATTGTACCATAAAAAAATGATGAGCAGGATGGTTTCAGAAAAACCTATGAAGACTTTCATGAACTGATGCAAAGTGAAATCAGTGAAATACAATGAAGAACATAGTACATAATAACGGCAATATTGTAAGGATAATCAACTGTGAAAAACTTCAATACTCTGATCAAGACAACGATCCAAGATGATGCCAAAGGACCCATGATGAAAAATGCTATCCACCTCCAGAGAGAGAACTGATGACTCTGATTGCAAATTGAAGTGTATTTTTCTCACTTACTTTATTTTTCTTGCCTTTTCTGTGGCAGTATAGCCAATATGGAAAAAATGTTTGGTATGATTTCACATGGATAGCGGATTTCATATTACTTACCTTCTTGATAGGTAGGGAAGGGGTGGGGAGGGAGAGAATTTGAAACTCAAAATTAATGTTAAAATTTTTTACATGTAATTGAGAGATATTTAATGAAATAAGTAAAAATATATTAGAAAGAAAATAATGGCATGTGTAGCACCCATTACATAATTTAGTTTTTAAAAAATCTTTTTTTTTCTTTTCATAGGCAGAAGGAGAAAGAAGGTTCATAGACCTATGGCTGAAAGGGACCTCAGAGACCATCTAGTATAACTCCTTTATTTCACAGATGAGGAAATGGAGGTTTGGAAATATGAAGTAATTTGCTCAAGGTAACTCAGGTTGTAAACATCAGAATAACAATTCAAATCTAAGGCCTCTGACTTCAGGGCTAGTGTTGGTTTAAGTTTCAAGACTATATTTGTCCCCATTAAAAGATTCTGGTAGAGTGCTTTCTTTACTTTTAAAAATAATTGGTAAGTATGGGTATTAACTATTCTCTAAAAGTTTGATAGAATACTACTGTGAAAAAATCATTGGGACTAGGAATTCTTTGCTTTGGTAGTTCTCTCACAGCTAGATTTCTGAGAGAGGATTACTTAAGATCTTTGTCTTGTCTTCTGATCGTTTGGGTATTTTAGAAAATGTATTCCTCTATTTCTTTCATGGTCTCAGTTTTATTAGCAAATAACTGTATAATATGTTCTCATTCTTTTTCTTCTGGTTTTGCTATGATTTCACCTTGCTTATTTGCTATTCGTTGATTTGACTTTCTGCTTTTTAATTAGATTAGCTAATAGTTTATCAATTTAATGGGTCTTTTAAAAAACAACTTTCAGTTTTATTTATCATTTCTATGCTCTAATTTGTTTCCAATTGATCTGTTTCTCCTCTAATTTTTAACCTTTTCTTTTGTGCTTATTTTAGGTTTATTATTGCTTTCTCATTTTTAAAAATGTACATTCAGTTCATCAATCTTCTCTTTTTTATATTTTGTTAATATATATTTGTAAGGATATGATTTATCCCCTAAAGACTGCTTTAATTTAATTAACAGGAATTTTGGTATGTTGTTTCATCATTATCTTTTACATAATTGTTAACTTTTTTCTGATTTGTTCTTTTACCTACTCATTTAAAACTTGATTGTTACCTCTTCATTTGGGTCCATATGTTTCATTTGTGGTCACTGAACCAATTCCCATTTTTATTGCATTATGGTCTATAAAGGATGTTTGAACTATTTCTACCTTTTAAAATTTGTTTGCAATATTTCCATTCCCTACCACATGGTCACTTTTTGTAAAAGTTCCATATGCTGCTGAGAAATATGTATATTCTTTTGCTGTCCTCATTTAGATGTCCTGAGTATTTTGACTCCAGGTTCTCCAGGAATTTGTTCAGTTCCATATTTTCCCTTTTGTTTATCTTTCCACTAGAATTATACAAAACTGAGAGGGATATTGAAGTCTCCTGTCACTATTGTGTTATTGCAGTACAGATAATGTTACCTTTATAAAATTGAATGCTAAGACACTTAAAGCATATAAGTTTATTACCGATATTTATTTGTTGCACATGGTTGCTTTAAGCATAGTTTTCTTATTCATCACTTTTTGAATATGTTTTTATTTTGTTAGCATGATTGCAACTCCTGCTTTTCCCCGCCCTGGGTTAACCAGACACATAGTAGAAAATTTCCCCATCCACTTAGTTTTATTTTTTTTATGTCTTTGTTTTTTAAGTGTGTTTCTTGTAATCAACAGATTGTAGAATTTTGTTTCCTTATCCAGTTTGTTACTCTTTTTCATTTTGTTGGGTTGTTTAATCCATTCATATTTAAAATTATGACAGGTTATATTTTCTTCCATCTGTCTCTAATTTTGGGGTTTTGTTCAAGTTTTATTTTTTCTCTCTTCTATTATAAACACAGTACTATGTTCCTTTAATAACTTAATCTTAGTCTTTTTTTAAAGTAGCTTTGTTCCCACTGGCTTTCTTCACTTATCCCTAATTCCCTACTCTCCATGGTCATTCCTTTCCCTTTGGGGTTTTGCTTAATAGTTATTTTTTTCTCTCCTGCTTTTATCTTGTTACATAATTCTATCCTCCTCTTCTCCCTCTCAGTGAGTCAAATAAATTTCCCTCTTTCTTTCCTCCCCTTCAACTAATCCGGTTCATTAGTTTTTTCAATTTCATTTTATGAGACCCTTTCCAAAAAGGATTTCTCTCACTCTCTTCATTATCCATCCTCTCTTTCTATCTTCTCTAGACCCTCATTCTCTGATTTATGGCCCCTATAATTACCTAGTCTCTCTCTTTTCTTTGTATTCCTCATGCAATCAAAGCTTCCAAAGTATCCATTCTAAGCTCTCCTTTAGGTGGTTTCTGCCACTGCCTTAATCCATGGGACAGAGCTTGTCCCATAGATTGCTTTTTTCCATTGTGCCTCATTCCCAGAAGAATGCTGATTATTTCAAATGTCAGACAGGATACTGCCCTGTGGTAGTACCTATCTCCCACCACATCCTTGAGTATGCAGCTCACCACTGATCTATGCTCTCCCCTGATTACTTTTTCCTCCTCCATTTGCCTTAAAATCTCCTCCCTGAGTTCGTGCTTTCCCACTCCTCTGGGTGCTAGTTGTCACCAGGAGTTCCAGGTCCCCATCTCCCTTCACCCATATGACATTCACCACTAAGGTCCCCTCCTACTACCAAAACAAGGCCAATTCCTTTTCCCCCTTTCCCGTCATTTCCCCTTCCTTCTCACCTACTGCATTCTAGTTTCTTCTCTAAGACCACAGGAGTTACTTTTCCCCCACTGTTATGATTGGATCCCAGCACATCACATGTTCTTCTCTATCCCCCTGCTCCCCTCCTCTGTTTCATGTACCCTCCCATGTGGTAATGTAATCCCACAAAAACCTTGATTCACTTGTAGGTAGCATGTCACCAGATTCTGTCTATAATGCCCTCTCTCTCCTTCTATTCATTGCTACCTCCACAGGACTTCTGCCTTCATCCCTGTCTCTTTGTTAGAAAGAAATTCTTATTGGTCTCTGTGCTGTCATTCTGTTACTACTGCTGTCCTTAGTTGTTGCATTTATCCAACCTTCCTACATTTCTGGTTTTTTGGGGGGAAGTGTCTTAGAATTTCTTCACTTTTGGTTTTCTTTCTATAAATGTTTCAAACACCTCTATTATTCGTGTCCATCTTTTTTTCACTTATAATTAAGCTCAGATTTGCAAGGTACCCAGAATTCTAAGCTTCATTGCTCTTCAAAACACATTATTCCATTCCCTCTTATGTTTTATGGAGGATGCAGAATAGTCTTGCATTATTAGAATTTCCTTTCCTTTGTATTTGAAGGTCTTTCTCCTCATCCTTGGCAGAACCTGTTATTTCTGAAGTTAACTGTTAAATTTACCCATTATATGTCCTGCAGTTTGGAGCCTTAGGGTTTTGTTTTATTTTTCCTGGAGGTGATCCATGAATTGTTTCAATTGGTATTTCATTTTCTATCTTTAAAAGTTCTGGTTAATTCTCTTTTATTATTTCTTGCATTATAGTGTTAAGGTTTGTCCTTTGGTGCTCTTCTGGGAGACCTATGATCCTTAGGTTGTCTCTACACATACTATCTTTGTGATCAGTATGTTTTGCATGAATAGTGAGTATATTTTCTTTTAAAGTTGTTATCATCATCATCATCATCATCGCTTCTCTCCTTCTAGATTGGCCTTCACTTTTGTACATTTGAATTCCCAATCTATTGTTTTCTCTTTTGTTTCTTTGGTGAGACTTGCCACCCTAGATTCCAAGTTTTCTCTTCTATCCATTATGTTTGTTGTGCAGGCCATAAATTCAGCTCTCATAATTCTCATTTCTCTATTGAGCCATTCAGGAATGACATGTTATGGTTCTGTGTTCTTCTCTCATTCCACAGGGTGTTTTGTCTCATCAAGTGTTGGATTGTTTCCCTTAATTTTGCAGTATTTATTCATAGATGCCTGAACTTGTTTACTAGATCTGGAGGCTATATTTCCTTCTGTTGTTAATGTTTAAGTCTTCTTCTGAGATCTCTGGTAATTTCCTTTTGTCCCTCTCGATTTTCCCCTGTTTACTTTCTCACACTGTCCTTTCCAATAGTGGTTTCCTTGGGGACTAGATCTTGAAGTGTCTCAGCCTCCTTCCATGCTTGGCAATTTATGGTTCACTAGCCTAGGTTTCTGCCCTAAGTGACTTCCGGATGGTCAGAACTGGCCCTAGCTAGAGGCTGTGCTTTTTTTCTTCAGGCTTAATGGAGTGATACATAGCCCTCTCCTCCCCCTCACACACAGTTCTGGTCCTGTTCTGTACTCCCTCTGTTTTTCAGTTCTCTAGCCTGGCAACAGCAGTTTAGAGAGTCGCCATGCTGGTGCTACAGGTTTGTCTGCCCGGCCCTGGCAGTTTAGAGCTTTGTAGTGCTGGAGCTATGGTGTTGTGACCCCAAGCAGGCTTTTGCTTCTGAAAGGTGCAGCCTGTCACACATGAGGACACTTCTGCAGCCTAGATCCAGGGTCTCCATAAGCACTGGAAAGAGGAAGGGGGTAGGGGACCAGCTTGTACATTTGGGTTTTGTTGCAAGCTTTGACTCACGTGTGTTAAGTCTTGGGTCGGCTATGGCAGCCTCACTGCCCATACTGTGGGGGTGGGGTGCTGAGTAAGTTCAGTGTCAGTGAGTGTAAGTTTTTTTTTTTTAACTTTTTTTTTTTTGGATTCTAGGTCTCCTAGACTATACAATTGCCTTATCCTTGGCATACAATTTCTGTTTGGATAGGTTGCGCCGATGAGAGAAAATGTCATCTTGTTGCTCACTTGACTTAGAAGTCCTGCCTCTTCATTCTTAAAGGCTAAGGCAGTGAAGGGCAACCAAGCTGGGAAAGCTTTGAGTATGAGTTGACTAAGTGTCTATTATCAAAGGACCAGCATAGCTAAGTTTAGAGGGACTCCCTGGAAGGGCTGTTACCAGGTGAATTGTTTTGACCACAGCAATGCATTAAACCATCTTCTAAGGCACAGAGGGGCAGCCATCCTTATAGCCATAGGAGTGCTCAGTCTGATGAAATCATAGCCTTTCTGAATTACCGAAATACCAGATAAGTTCAGAGAGATGCATGGCTTGTATGCCTCCATACAACTTGAGTTCAGTGGTCCTTCTTTAAACATTTGAAGACCACAATTATTCCCAACAAGTGGTGAATACAGTGTCTCCATAAGAACTTGGCAAGAAACTAAAAATCTCTCCAGGCAGTCCATTCCAAGCTGAAGTAGCTTTAATTGTCAGAGGAATGCCATCCTGCTATCAATGCCCAAATCTGTCTCCTTAGAATTTCCACCCACTGACCCTAGTTATACTCTCTTAGGCCAAGCAGATTCCATCTAATTCTTCTTTCACAATAGTCTTTCAAATACTTGGAGACATTATCATGCCTATTTCCCACTCTTTAGTTTTCTCTTCTGCAGGTTGACCATCCCTAATTATTTTAACTGAGAATATAAGGCTGTTTAGCCTAAAGGGGAGGAGGAGCAGGTGATCACTGATTTCAAACATTTAAAAAGCTCTCTTTTTTAAAACAAAATTCTTTTTTTTAAATTATGAATTTAATCATCAATTAAGATAAACCTTTCAATATACAAAGGAGAGGGTTGTATAATGGCACCATGAACTTTTGTTATGTTATCTTTACAAGAAAGATTAGGCTTATTCTGTTTGAGCTCAGAGAGAAGAATTGAGACCAGCACTTTGAAATATAAACGACAATTTCCTAACAATTTAAGCAGTGAAAAAAAGCATAAAGTAGAGGGACCATGGGCAGGCACAAGTACTTAGGAAGCACCTATTATATGCCAGGTACTGTGCTAAGTACTTTACAAATATTATCTCATTTGATCCTTAGAACAACCCTATGAAGTAGGTGCTGTTTATTATTTTCCCAATTTGACAGTTGAGAAAACTGAGGCAGATAGAGGTTAAATGACTTGCCCAAAGCCAAACAGTTAGTATGTATCTGAGGCAGGATTTGAACTCAGGTCTTCCTGACTCCAGGCCCAATACTATCCACTATGACACTTACTTGCCTACTTAGGCTGCTTAGGGAGGCAGGGCCTTCTCATGACTAGAATCCTTAATAAATTTCCAGCATAAGTAATTTCCTTCCTTTTTTTTCTGCCTAATGCTTCCCATTGAACTCCTTGGAGTCAGAGAAATCCTGAGGCACTGAATCAGATTTATTCCACCTCGCTGGCCATGTCACAAAGGCCTGGCACAAATCCTCCCAGCCAAAGAGTCGACCCAGCAAAATCAGCTAAATTGACTTCTCATTTTTCCTTCCTTCCTAACACTCATCCCTAAAGATAACATATGCTTCCTGCAAGGGGGCGTTTTCATGGTGCTTAACTTCTATTTACAGAGAAAATGGACTTGCATTTTTAATAAACTCCACGTCAGATTTTAAAGCACACATTCATTATTCAAATCCAGTTCATGCGAGCTTTAGTTTCACATGCTCAGGAGGGAGCTCCCTGAGAGCCAAGTATATACAATCACCTCTTGAAAGTATGTTTGGCTCAGTGCACTTGACCAATGTGCTCCTGAACTCTCTCTGTTTTCTCATTTGATGGAACTAGGGATAGTTATTCAGAAGAAAAAACCTAGGGGGCACAGGATTAGCCTGTCTTGAAATATTTGAAAAACTATGATGCAGAAGAGAAGACTTGGTTTACTTAGCCTCAGGGGTCCTAGCCAGGAGCAATGAGTGAAAGGGGAGGGGGAGGAACAGACATTTACTAAGTCCCTACTCTGTGTCAGGCACTGTGCTAAGCGCTTTACAAATATTATCTCTTCTGATCCTTACATCCAATGAAATGAGTGGAAGTCAGAAAGAGGCAGATTTCTGCTTTCCCTAAGGAAAAAAGTCTTACCTTCCTAACAATTAGAATTGTTCCTGAGTGAAATGGGCTACTTCCTAGTGCTGTCTGTCACTGGAGGTTTTAATTGGAAGTTAGATTGCTAGGTGTCAAGACTGTTATAGAGAGGATTCCTGTACAGTTATGTTGTTGTTCAGTCATTTTTCAGTCATATTGGAATCTTTGTGACCCCATTTGGGGTTTTCTTAGCAAAGATACTGGAGTAGTTTGCCATTTCCTTCTCTAGCTCATTTTACAGATGAGGAAACTGAGGCAAACAGGGGGTCAACACAGCTAGTAAGTGTCTGAGGCCAGATTTGAATTCAGGTCTTCCTGACTCCAGGCCCAGAGCTCTCTCCACTACATCATGTGGCCTAGATAATCTCTGAGGTCATGATTCGTGTCCAGAGCCCTAGATCTGGAGTTGGGAAGAACTGGATTTCAGTTTCAACTCTGACGTTAGTTTTAAGACCATGGGCAAACCACTGAACCTCTGTAAGGTCATTTTCTTGACTGGAAAATCAGGCTAGTAAAGCCTGTAGTGCCAACCTTATAGAGTTATTAGGAGGATCAAATGAAATAATGGATATAAAGTTTTGTAGACTCTAAAATACTGTTTGAATGTCAGTCACTGTTATTCTAAATCCAAGATTCTATGAATAGATTATGTCTCAAATTGGAACAGATCCATTAGGTCTAGCCTATGAGTCTTGACACCTACTCCACCATCCAACATCACAGAGACTCCAGAACATGAGGTCATTTTGAAATTACATGTAATATGGTGATGACTATTTTCCAAATACAGAAACCGAGTCCTAAAAGTAATATGATTCAAGGTCAGAGCATGTTAACATCCATGTCCTAATCCAAGAATAATGTGTCTGGCTAAAAAGGATAGATTAAAAAAATGTATTGATGAAGTATGAACCAACTCACCTTTAATGTATTAAACTCTATGTTAGATCTTACTTATGCTGAATTTTAGAAAAGATTTCAATTTGCAGATAAATTACATATCTTTGTTTAATCTCTCCCCCGCCCCAGAATATCTTCCCCCTTTTCTATCAAGCCTTGGAAGTTCCTTATTAGTTGTAAGGATTTAAATGAATTAAATTAATACAACATTTACTAAGAGCCTACTTGCCACTGCAGGAGAGATGCTTGGCTACAGATTGAAGGAAGCACATTCCAGCTCTAAATCTTATGACCGTGTCTTCCTATGCTTCCAGATAATTGGAATAGGGAAAAATTCCTCCTTCGCCTTTAGCTAGTTTCTCTCTTCTTGTGGGATCACTTGTCTTGAAACACAAGCTACTGATCTCTTTTGACCGCCTTTGTAAAGCAGGACTAGTGCTAACATCTGAATTAACATCTGTGGTTGCCTGTCTGAATATCTGATGGATATGGAAGAGTGTAGTGGAAAGAGAACTGAAATCAGAATTAGGAGACCAGGATTCTAGTTCTGATTCTTCTCCTCACTAACTGTGTGACCTTGGGAAAATTGCTTTCCCTCTCTGGGCCACACTTTCTTCAATCTGTGAAAGCAGGAGGTTGAAATAGATTAGATCACTAAGGTCACTCTTCCCTTTCTAATCTAAAATTCCATTTAGGAAATTAATCCTTGGTCCCTTATAATAAAAATAGTTCATATATTTGCTGCCCTTGGCAGTTAACAAAGAACCATATCCACGATCTTGTGTGATTTGCCTACAAGTCCTGTAAAGTAGGCAGCCATTCTCTATTGTTCCCATTTTACAGATGAGGACACAGGCTCTGCAGGGTGTCAACCTGCCTGAAGTTGCAGAGTTAGTAAATGAGGGAGTCTGGATCTACAGATTCAGTGCTCTTTCCTTTTCCTCATTCCTGACTTTGAAAGAACTGACTTCTGTATCAATAAAACAGTATACAGCCTCTGTTCCTTCCTCTCAATGGCCCATGACACCGAGGTCAACACCTGCCCTTTTGGATGAAATAAATACCATACTTCCAAAAAGTCAGAGAGGACAAGCAGGTGCTCTGGGGGATATTGTTTGCATTTTTAAAAATTAATCTTTGAATTTGACACAATATACTGCATGACACACAACTCAGAGGTTGGGACACAGAGAAAGGTCTGCTGGAAATATATAACAAAATTTCTCAATCTTTAATATCTGGCTATACAAAATAAAAAGGTCACCATGCACATTGCAGGGGGAGAGGGGGGAGAATTCTACTTCCTGCTTCTTTTCTTCATGTTGTTTAAATGAAGGTAATTAGGCCCCTAGGGTACCTCTCTCTTCCCCTCTCCAGGGAGTTGCTGTGCTGGCCAGCCCTAGATGGAAGAACTCCCTAATTCTGGGAGGTGTCTTGGGCCTTGTATAAACTGATGTCCAAGGCTTGATGTTTTCAAAATTGTTACCCAAGAACAAAAGAATTAATATTAAGTCACCCCAAGCTGAACAGTTACATGTAGGCAAAAGCAAAGGTGAAGAAGAGAAGGGAGAGGAGGAATGAATTGTATTGCAGAATCGATTTAACTGATTAGGAAAAGAAGGAGAGGAAAATGTGTCTTCCCTCTTGAACATCTGGGAGTCCCACATCTCTGATCAGTTATACATGAAAAACCAGAGTGGAAGCTGCTATGCTTCAATGTACTCATGTGTCTGGGCTTTACCTCCTTGTCAGAGCTGGCCCAGGCTGACCATCAAAGCCCACTCACCCCCTGACGCTTTTCTTACTGTCATCCATCTTTAGGAATCAGAACCACAACTAGGGTGCAGCAGCTGGAGTTTTGTCCATCTGCTAACATGGGCAGAGGAACATGCTTCCTACTTGTGGCTTATACTTTGTGGCTACCCTACTACCTCTTCGTAGTCACCTCCCTTCCCACCTTATCCCCATGAGCGTAAAGCAGGCCTGGGAGAGAATGAGAAGATTGGTTAGAGGCCAAGGAGGAGATTGGGGCAGGGTGGGAAAATAAGACTTTCCTATGTACATATTTCCCTCTATCATTATCCTTTGTGCTCACTGCCCCGTGCCACCCCCACCCCAAACTGTCTTTTCACTGCTACCCCAGCCCCTCTTAGCTCTTTCTGCCTCATTTAAAGAAAAATACCCATTCACAATTCTGCTAGGATCTATTTTTTATTCTGAATGATTGGTCAGGAAACTGCATACTTGGTTGATACCTAAGCTTTTCAAAAGGAAAACTGTACCTTTAGGGGATTCCCGTTCTGCCTATCTCCTTTCAGACATCTATTTTCTATCAAGGCGCCAATTGCAAACGGCAGATTTAAGCAGTCGATCCCTTTCCTTCTGATAGTATGAAGTGCATCAACTATTCCCTGTACGTGGAGCTGAGATGGGGTCCTTTGAATCTTCCCCTCTGAAATGCTGTAGCACACAGGCCTCCCTGACAGAAGGCCCCCCACAGCTGCCTTTTGAAGATGCCACAACAAATTAGAATTTCTACATCCTCTTGGAACGGGAGCAGTCTGTTGTCCCCAGGGACTAAAGTCTGTACAGCCATCCTCCATTAAACCTGTAAGCTTTAAACTTTTTAATTTAGCTTTGGCAGGGAGATATATCTGTAGCACTAACAGGGAGCTTTTACACGGAGGAAAAGATGAGACCTGTGGCTATAGCTTACATGCACACTGGACATGGGCTTCTTGACAGAGAGGAGCACAATGGGAGGATTATCCATCTAGCTGGCTGTAGGAAGAAGTGATAGACATAATCATGACACCAATAATAATAATAATAATAATAATAATAATAATAATAATGACTTATATAATAGTTTATGGTCTGAAGAGTTTTGTCACCTACGTTCTCTCATTTGCTCTGTGACAAGGAAGGAAGGTGGAAACATTTATTAAATACCTACTATATGCCAGGAAGTGTACTCAGTGCTTTATAACTATTATCTCATTTGACCCTAACAACAACCTGGGAGGTAGGTGCTATTATTATCCGCATTTAACAGTTGAAGAAACTGAGGCAAGATTTGAACTGATGCCAGGCTCAGCTCTAGACTCATTTTACAGGTGAGGCTCCTAAGGCTGAGGCAGGGAAGTGAATTGCTCCAGGATATATGGCTAGTAAGAAGAACTTGAACCAGCTTTTCTAATTCCAGGCCTTCTTCCAAATGAAGGATAGGTATCACCAGAGCTAGCCCATGACTATGGAAGGAAAAGAGAGAAACGTGGCAGGCAGCTGTGGCTGGTGATGGGCCATACATAGACTGCTCTAAGGAGGGTTCCATCATCCTGGCCATCATCCTGCTACAGAGCCAACCGACTGCCTTGGCACTTATGCCCAGGGCTTTGGGAGCCAGGGTAATTAAAAGAAGCAGGCAGAGTAAATAGATCAGGGCATTTTCATGACAACTGGCTGTGACCCCTATCCTCTACTTCCCAGCCAAAGTGACCCAAGTCCAAGTAGGACCGTGCCACATCTCTCCCCTTACCCCCACTCAGTACCTTCCCTGGCTGCTTATTACCTTCAAGATTAAATATAAAATCCTCAGTTTAGCTTTTAAAACCCTTCACAACTGGGTCTCTATCTTTTCCAGTCTTCTTAATCCTCTCCGAGTACTCTAAGATCCAGTGACGCTGGCCTTCATGCTGTCCCTCCAACAAAACACACTTATCTCCAACCTCCATTCTTGCCCCCTGTGTCTGGAAATCTCTCCTTCTACCTCCTGGCTTCCTTCAAGACTCAGTTCAAATCCCATCTTCTATAAGAGGTCTTTCCCTATTCTTTACACTGCTAGTGCCTTATCTCTGAGACGATTTTCCATTTGCACCGTTTATATTTTGTATGTATATAGTCATCTGCATATTTGTCTTCCCTGTTAGAATGTGACCTCCTTGAAGGCAGGAGCCCTTTTTTTTTAGGCAATCAGGGTTAAGTGACTTGCCCACAGTACAATGTCTGAGGCTGGATTTGAACTCAGGTCCTCCTGATTTCAGGGCCGGTGCTCAATGCACTGTGCCATCTAGCTGCCCTGCTACTTTGTTGTTGTTGTTGTTAAACTTTTCTTTGTATCCTTAGCTCTTAGTACCACACCTGGGACATAGTAGCAACTTAATAAAGGCTTGTGGACTGAATGGGTGGTCAAAAGTAGTGTGTGAATATGGAGTAAGAGTAAGGTTAGGGGGTGTGGCCAAACAACAGGGACACAGTAGCTGAGGCCCATACTGTGCCCCCTTGTGTGTGGCACTTCCATGTTCCCCTCAATTGCCTTTGGGAATTCAGCTGTCTTTGTGCCCTAGAAGTACAACCTATGGGATGAGGGGACCCTGCTGCCCATTGCCTGGGAGCTATTGGCATCTGCACCCTTGTCTGCCAATAAGTCACATCCAAGCATCTGGGGCTCTATCCCTCAGAATGTCCTTTCTGAGTCACTCCCTCACCTTCAGGGCATCTCTGTTTCTGCAACCCTTGTAGGAAAAGAGCTAAATCTTTGCTGTGGAACCTATAGAGGGCACTTCTCCATCACCTCTTCCAGTAAATGGGAGATCTGGCCCTAGAAATGGATCATGTTCCATAGGATCTTAGATTTGGAGTCAGAAGGGGCATCTGAGGCTGTAGGGTACAACTTTCTCATTTGACAGATGAGAAAACGGAGGCACAGAGAGCTTATGTGATTTGCCCAGCTTATGTCTCTGGCAGAATTTGAACTCAGGTCTTCCTGATTCCAAACCCAGTGTGCCACCAAATAGCCGCCTTTTCACCATTCTCCTCCTGCTCATCCTCACCATTACTACTGAATCCTAGGCCTGGAAACCACTGTGTCCTTCACTATCAGCCAGTACCACATCTGCCAGATATAGCTGAGAGGCTTCTAAAAGGAAATTTTTTAGGAGTCCTCCAGAGGAGACATTACCATAGATTAAAAATAAAAATGTTAGAAATGGTATTTATGTCTTGCTCAGAGGAAGTGGCATCTATCACACATTTCCATAGGTTTTCCCCCCACCCCACCCCTTTATTGATCTCAACAAAAAAATGCACTCAAATATGAAGCTTTTTCACATGTGTTGGGGTTTGCCTCAACTTCTTAAACAAACAGGAACATTGTGTCACAAACATTCTAGCCACGATTTGAGAAAAGATGTTGGCCAGCTCTCATAAATCCAGAGGACGCTGAGCAAGACAATGTGAGGAGTTCCAATGAAGGAACTGGGGATGTTTTGCTGCAGAAGAGCAGATTTAGGGAGCATATAAGGGTGATTTTCAAGTATCTAAATAAAGGACTGTTGCATGGAAGAGCAGTTAGATTTGTCTTGCTTGGCCCCAGGGAGCAGAACAGGAATGAATGAGAAGTCACTGAAGTGGAATTCAGCTTATAGGAGGAACATTTCCTCACTGGAGTTATCCAAAAGTGAAAAGGGCTACTTTGGAGGGCTCCCTCTTCCTGGAGGGTTGTCTTCAAGCAAAAACTAGCTGACTGTTTGTAAGGAATGCCACTATGAGTCGAAAGGGATGGGAATAAGCATTTAAATAGCACCTACTGTGTGCCTGACACTGAGCTGAATGAGTGTTTTACAAATATTATCTCATGCGATCCTCACAACAACCCTATGAGCTAAGTGCTGTCCTATTATTTTCCCCATTTTACAATTGAGGAAACTGAGGCAAACAGAAATTAAATGACTTGCTCAGGGGTACACAGCTAGCATGTGTGAGGCCAGATTTGAACTCTGATCTTCATGACTCCAGGCCCAGCACCCTCTTCGTTATACCACATAGCTGCTGTTGAACATTTGGCTGTTGGTGGTTTCTGAGGTTCTTTTTCATTCTGAGATTTTGTGGAAACGTTCATTTTGTTCCCTGTTATTTCTTCTCCCTTCTATGACTCCATGCTTAGCCCTTGGTGTTAAATTCTCAGTTGGCTCATTCTCCCTTGGGATAGCCGGGATTTTCTCTTTCCCCACAGGGCCTGGATCCTGATGTCTACAACAGAAATGTGCTTTTTGTCAATTTTTTTTGTGGGGGTGTTTCTACCTACTCTTTCTTTATGAATTTAATTTCCTAATTTCACCATTTTCATATACTCAGACAACTGGTCCCCAAATTCCTGAATGTAAATAGTTCTTTACATGTTGGTGTCTCCACGAGAACATGAGCTTTTTGAGAGCAGGGATTGGGTTTTTGTCTTTTTTTCACATCCCCCTCTGTCTTGTGTGGACATTGGGTTTTAAGGTCCTTTGGCACAGTACTTAACATATAGTAGGTGCTTAATAAACACCTATTGATTGACTCTGGCCACCGAGGGTGATAAAATGCTGAGAGAACAGGAAGAACCTTACAGATTATCTTGTCTAAGTAGGAAACTGAGGCTATCCTCACTCTTAGCTGTTTGCCTCAGACAAATTAAGACCTGGGAAAAGACTTTAATTTAGCAAGACCAAGGTTGCCCACTGCATCCTGGGCCGTCACCAGTCATCTTAGCCTTTGTCTTGCCACTGGACTTGGATAACTCCGGAGGAGAGAGAAGCAGACACCTCTGTGCAGCTCTGCCTCAACTTAAATCCAATTCACACACAAGCCAAGACATCACGTGACACTGGTCCTCTTCAAGAACAAAGGATGAACAACAACAAGGTTGTCCGCCTGGCAATGAAAGCCTTTCTGTTTCCAACCGATCTTTCAAGACTTTTTTCACATTGCTCCCTTTAATGCACTTGTATTCTACATTCCAACTAAATTAGCCTAATTATCATTGCTTCCTAAACTCATCCCTCCAGTTCCTTCTTCTCTACCTTACCTTTCTCTAAGTTTCCGCTTCAAGAACCCTTTCCTGATGTTCTTCCTCCCCCACTTGTTAATGCTATCTTCTCCCTCCAAATAATCTTACATTTCCTTATCTGTATAAAGGTTTCATGCCTCAAGAAGCAACAGTAGCAGCGGCAGCAGCAGCTGACATTTCCAAAGCATTTTAAGGTTTGCAGTCTTTTACACACATCGGCTCATCTGGTTCTCCTGACAGCCCCGAGAGGAAGGTGCAGGTGCTATTATAATCCCTGCTTTACAGATGAAGAAGCCGAGACTCAGAGAGGGACTTGGCTAGCATCACACAGCTGGTATCTGAGACAGGGTTCAAATCCAGGTCTGCTTGGCTCCCTGGCATGTAGTCTTCAGTCCAGTTCCTCAAACAAGACCCTCCATCTCTCAGCTCCAGGCATTCTCTCCGGCTGTCCCCCATGCCGGGAATGCTCTCCTTCATCAGCTCTGCCCACTGACCTCCCTGGCTTCCTTCAAGTCCTAACTAAAATCCCATCTTCTACAAGAAGGCTTCCCCAACCTCTCTTAATTTCAGTGCCTTCCCTCTGTTAATAATTTCCTTTTTATTCTATATAGAGCTTGCTCTGTCTCTATTTGTTTGAATACTGTCTCCTCCATTAGGTTATGAGCTCTTCAAGGGCAGGGACTGTCTTGCCTCTTTTTTGTATCTTCAGTGTTCAGCACAGTGCCTGGCACAGAGTAGGCACCTAATAAACATTTAGTGATTGAAGTGCCAGCTAAAACCCTTCCTTCTACAGGAAGCCTTTCCCAATCTCTCTTAATTCTATTGCTTTCTCTCTGTTAATTATTTCCCATTTGTCCTGCATATAGATAATTTGTCCATGGGTGGTTTGCATACTGCCTCCCTCATTAAATTGTAAGCTCCTTGAGGACAGGAACTATCCTTTGCTTCTTATTGTATCCCCAGCACTTGGCCCAGTGCCTGGCAAACAGCAGGTGCTTACTAAAAAATTCTTGTTGATGTGAATAATGATGATAGTAATAATAACATCTAATATTTATATAGTATTTTCAGGTTTACAAAACGCCTAACAAATATCTCATTTGATCATCGAAATGACCCTGGGAGATAAGTGCTATTATTGTTATTCCCATTTTACAAATGAAGAAACTAAGGCAGACAGCACTTAAGTAACTTGCCCAAAGTCACACAGCTAGTAAATGTTTGAGGCTGGATTCAAACTCATCTCCCCGGCTCCCCAGCACCCTATACATTGTGCCACCTTGCTGAATTAATGGCAGAAACAGGCCTTGAACCCAGGTACCCTTGTTTGGTGTTCCTCCTGTTAGCTCCGTGATTTCTTTTCTTCCTCTACACATGTTGCTGGTTTTGACTAATAACCTGCTGTGTGTACTCCATGGACCACAGACTGGATCTCAGTTCTGCTCTGCCCTGTTTATTTCATATCTCAGGCAGTCTTTTATCTAAAGGTTCTTTTCATCTCATTTCCCTCCAACCTTTCAATGACTGTGTTATGTTTTTATTACTCTTATTATTCCTGCAATAGCTGTCTATGGACCTCGCTCTTTTTTGTTCTTTAAGGGAGGCAGCCTGCTTTTCAAGGCAAGAAAACCAACCTGATTTAATGAGTATCAGTTGCAGAGATTTAAATATTGAAAAATAAATCTGTCAGGAAAAAAAAAATCTAATTACTAGCCAAAGGGTTCACAGGATGTTTGGCTGCATTGTTGTAAGGCAACCTGGATGTCAATGAGTCTAACCTTCATATTTTATTTGCAATGAGGAAACTGAGGTACAGACTACAAAAGTCACTTGCCCAAGGTCACATAGTAAGTTGAAGGCCTAGAATTTGAACTCATTCATTCCAAATTCAGTGTTCTTTCCATTTTACTAGCTTTACCCATTGTGTTGCAACCTCTCCATAAGCTGCCAAAAAACTCCATGTCCCAGGATCAAATCTGGGGAGACCTTTAACGATGGTGGTGTGGGGAGGAGAATAAAATAGGATTCTGGTCTGATGGAGAGAGATTCAGTGAGAGAAATGCTCTAGCCAGACTATTGGGTAGAGAGGGAGGGTAGCTCTGTTTCCACAATGAACCACCTGTGTGACATTAAGCAAGTTCTACTCTCTGACTTTCAGTTTCTTTTATAAAATGAGGGTACCAGAATAGATGGGTGTATTCTAAGGTCCTTTCCAACTCTAGCCTCCTATGTTCTCGCCTTCTACAGGAAGCCTTTCTTGGTCTGTTTTCCCCCTGGCCCCACTGTTAATGCCTTCACCTTTCAGATTGCCTTTCATTTACTCTGTAAAGTATGTATATGCACATGCATATGCAATGTACATGTATATGTATGTATGTATAGGTATGTATTGACTGGCTATGTCCTTAGATCCTGGAAACTATAACACTTTATGCTCTATGTTCCAAGGTTCCTTCTGGCTATGGCATTCAATGTTCCCAGGTCCTTTGTAATTCTAACATTCTATATCCTCATGACTATAAGTAAAGTAAAAATCCTGCTTATCTACTACATGCCCAGTTGCTCCTAAACTTGGAAACCAGAACAAGCCAAAGGTCTCCAGAATGTTCTCCCCACCCCCAAATTTGTGACTGTTCCCAATGGTTTGTATGCTAAGCGATGGACTGGGCTATCAACTGACAGATATCAGATGTGAGATGCAGCAATGCCTGCAAATGCTTTCTTTTCGAGCCTTCAATTTTGCATCAAAAAACTAGAAAACAAATTCATCCAAATGATGTTGCCCTCCCTAAAGGCTAAGCGATCTAGCAGACAGATATGGACTCTACTCAGCTGCCACTGTCTGAATCCCCACTGTGTCAAGATAAAATTAAATAAAATAAATCTCTCAGTGAGATAACAGAGAAAATATACAAGAAAGACTGAAGGTTACCAAAAGGGTAAAATCCATCCCAACAAGATTTTCCTGCTAATAAGCAGCTTAAGGTAATTGTGGCTCATATCCATCCTATTAAGTCTTTGGGTGCTTTTAAAACCTGGTTGTCACTGCCCATTAGCTCCCTGAGATCTCTAGGCAAAGGGGCGACAGCCCATCTGAACTCTCTGACAACACTAAGCCTGCTGTTGCATCCTTTGAAACAAATGGGTTGGCTGGCTTTTGCCTAACAGCAAGAAGGCGTGCTCACATAACAGCTCCTTCTCCGCTTCTCCCAGGCAGGAGGGATAGATTTCTGTCTCCCTACCCTCAGCCACAAAAGCAATCAATGATCCCATGGTCAGAAAATGCCCACAGGGTGCTTGATAGCCAAGATGCTGAAGAGAAATCCACTGCTCACATCTGGTATTATTTACCAAGCTGAAGCTTTTCTAACTCTGAAAAAACCAGGATACCAGGATTTTGTACTTTTGGAAGGGTCTTAGAACAATGGGACCCAAAGAGCTTTGAAAAAGCTTATCTGTGGGATGTTTTTCTTTTAAAAGAAACAAAAGTTGTGATTGTCTCATAAATATCAAACCACAGAAAGTGCCAGAAGCTCATGTAAATTCCAAGCCTGTAAAGCAAGGGGCTATTCTAGAGGACTAATTGGCTTAGGACTGACTTTCAACCCTAAATCTCCTTGATTTAATATCCCATCCTAACTGTACCACTTGCCACCTCCACGCCTACAACAGCATAGTATACCCAGTAACCATTCAACAATTTTTTTTTTTTGATGAGGCGATGGGATGAAGTGGCTTGCTCAGGGTCACACAGTAAGTGTCAAGTGTCTGAGGCCAGATTTGAACTCAAGTCCTCCTGACTCCAAGGCTGGAGTTCTATCCACTGCACCACCTAGCTGCCCCTTGTTCAACAAATATTTATTAAGCACCTGCTATATGCCAGGCATTGTGCTTGGTACTAGAAAACACAAAGACAATAGTAAAACAGTCCATGGAGCTCACAGTCTAGAAGAGAGACAATGTGTGTCTATATCCAAATATGTGTGTATACATGTATATGTATATACACACACACATATATGTCATATACAATATACCATACAACACATACATATAGGTACACACAGTACATTCATATATGGCAGCATTGTTTCATATATGTATAATATGTGTATATATGTGTCTATGTGCACACGCATATGCATATACATATGTGCACACATACATATATACTAGGTTTGAATGCGATTTATAACCTGAATGGTTCTGGGTTAGTCATTTTTCCTCCCTAGGCCTTGGTTTTCTTATCTGTATAATAAGGAAGTTAGGCTAGAATATTCTATAATCTTGAGTCCTATGACCCTACCTCCCTGGAATGCCATCCCATCTTCATCTGTTGACAGTATTCAAGTCTTAGGTGAAATACTGTCTCTTCTGTGATGTGCCAAGCTAGAAGTGAATTCTTCTTCCTTTGATCTCATAGCCGTTTGTATTTCTCTTATGTGCTAATCACATCCTAATTTGTATTATATTTGAGTACATGTCTGTTCCTCTACCGCCTTCTAAACTATAAGATCCATTAATGCCTTAACTATGTCATATACAAACTTAGTGTATCTCCCAGTTCCTGGAACACATACACACAAATAACTTTTGGACACAATAGGTACTTAATAAACACAAAGCACTGTGTTGTAGTGGACAGAACACTGAACCTGGAATCAGGAAACTTGGGTTCATATCCCAGATCTGACCCTTTTTTGCTGTGTCACCATGATCAAGTCAATAACTTTTCTAACACTCAAGTTTCCTAATTTATAATATAGAGATAATAATATACCACCTATCTCATAGGGTTGTTATGAAAAACATGTTTTGTAAATAGCAAGAGCTCAACGTGTGTGTGTGTATGTATATATATATATATATATATATATACATACACACACGTATATACACACACATATGTATATATACACACACACACACACACATATGAGTTATGATTATATGCTTGTTGTCTACATTCAGATCAGATGTGATAATTAATCTTGGTTCCAGAGGATAAATGATAAAAATTTATCTTATTTCTGCTCAGTAGGAAGGTGGGTGACTACAAAGCAGAGTGTTATGCAGCATATTTAATATATCCAAAAGAGAACTCATTGCCATTCCCCCCTCCCCAAACCCTCCTCACTACCAAACATCCTCATTTCTATGAAAGGCTCACTATTTTTCCAGGTTTCCAGGTGTGTAAACTTGCCTTTATTTTTGACTCCTCACTTGCCCTCATTCCCTATATCCAATCTATTGTCAAATTTCTACCTCCACCACATCTGACCCCTTTTCTCTACTCACAGAGCCACCAATTTAGTTTAGGCCCTTGTCACCTGTCATCTAGACTATTATAATGGCTGGCCTCCAAATTAGGCCCCCTGACTCAAGCGTCTCCCCACTCCAATTTATTCGACACAAAGCAGCCAAAGTGAATTTCCATAAGCACAGAGCTGACCACATCAATCCTCTACTCAATTAACACCAGTAGCTCTCTATTGCTCTAAGAGAAAATATAAACTCTGGTTTTTAAAGTCCTTTACAACCTAGCTCCGAACCTATTGTTTCAGGCTCATTATATATTATATTCCTTCTCACATGCTGCTATCCAGACAAACTGACCTTTTCTCTGCTCTTAACACATGAAATTCCATTTCTAATCTGCATGCCCTTGTGCACTGGCCCTCTCCCATGCCTGGAATACATTCTCTTCTCACTTTTACCTAATAGAATTTGTTCACTTCAAGATACAACGTAGGAAATTTCCATATTATCTCTCTTTATCACACTAACTGCCAGTCCATTCCCCCTCCCACTTTGTAATTTATTTGTGTGTGTGTGTGTGTACATGTTGTCTCCTTTGCTAAAACGTAAGCTCTTTGAGAATTGTGATTTTTGTATTCTCAGCACCTAGCACAGATACTGTCACATAACAGGCACTTAAGAAATGCAGCTAGGTGGCACAATGAATAAAACACCAGGCCCAGAGTCAGGAAGACCTGAGTTCAAATCTGGCCTCAGCCGTTTACTAACCATGTGACCCCGGGGCAAGTCACTCAACCCTGTTGGCCTCAATTTCCTCATCTGTAAAATGAACTACAGTAGTAAATGGAAAACCTCTATAGTATCTTTGCCAAGAAAGCCCCAAAGGGAGTCACAAAGAGTTGAATACCACTGAAATGATTGAATGACAATAACAAAATGCTTATGATTGATTGATTCTGTGAGATGGGACTCATTGTGCTGGTTGTTTTTGCTTAAATGTTTTTCATTTTAAGAAGGAGGGCTCTTTGGAGACAGTGTAATGGTAAATGACTACGATGTCAAAATAAAAGATATAAATAAACCTTAAAAATGTTTGCTGAATGAATGAATGACTCGTAGCAGTGACCTTAGCACTGGGTCTCTGGGCGTAATCATCACCATTCAATTTTAGCAGGTTTCCTGATAGCTGTGACAATACTATTAAGGGATGACATCAGATGGTCTACACCAGAAGATTTTAGGTCGGTATTACAAAGGCCTTTGAGCATACTACTCATGTCTTCCTCCTCTAACTTTGCTTTAGTTAATACCTTACAACACAAGACCCAATTGTTGGCTGAAGCCAGTCCTGATTTCTACAGCTAGGTGTGAACTCTCCTTCAGATCAATAACAGTATTTTGGATCTCTCCTAAAGCATTGATCACTTTCTTTTTCATTTGATAGCCAATATATAAACGTCTTACTCTTGCTACTAACTTCTTGAAACCAAGAACCAGACCTTATTGTTCTTTGTATTCCTAGAGCCTAGCAGAGTGTTTTAATATATAGTTGGTGCTTAATAAACGGTAACTTGAATACAAATGAATTTATTGTCTTGGGCTAAAATGCTAAAAAGAGGTGGAATCCCCAGAACCTAGCTTTGAAAGGAACCAGGGATTTGAGGAAATGGAAGTAAGGAAGGAAAGCATTCTACGCATCAGAGACTGCCTGTTTAGGTGGGGCTTAGTATTTCCTGGCTAAATGGATCATCATTTTAAGAAATAAGTAAGGAGGTCAATGCCATTATTGTATAATATTGTACCTGAAAACAAGTGTGCCAAGGGATGAAATGGAGGAAAATATTGTTTATTCTCTGGCATCGAAATACATTTCAGTTATAAAAGTTAATTAATAAGTACCTATTATATCCCCACATTAGCCTAGAACTTTCTGATTATTGCTATTTTCATGTAGTACACTGACATTTAGTTAATCCATTAGATTATAAACTCCTTGAGGGCAGGGACTGTCTTTTGCCTCTTTTTGTATCCCCTGCCCTTAGCACAATACCTGGCACATAGTAGGTACTTAATAAATTTTTAGGGAATTTATTTGAAAATCTAATTTTTCTATTTGCATTAGCACTCTTCTCTTTCATTTATAGACTCATAGGAGTTGAACTACAGTGGAGCTGGATGAGGATGTGAAAACTAGGAACACAGTATCTTAAACCTGGATGGATAGATGATATTGACAATGGTAATAACAACTGACATTTGCACAATTCTTTAACATTTATAAAACTTTTTTTTAAAAAATCTCTTTTGAGGTTCACAATAACCCTGTGAGTTAACTACTATAGGTATTATTATCCCCATTTTATGGATAAGGCACAGAAAGGTGAAATAACTTGCCCAAGGTCATACAACAAGACAAGAATCTAAGTCTCCTTACTCCCAATTGAATTCTTTTCCCACTACACCAGGCTACAGTCTGGTCAGAATCATATTTTTGGCTACAGAAATAAAGTTACTTATGTGACAGCTTTTCATTTTTCCAATACACAGTTTCATTTTCTAAAAGGAGAATGTACATATGCATAATCTCTCCCCCTTCTCTTCAAGAGGAGGTGACAAAGCCTCTGTCAAAATGTCCCTGGCTTCAGTCTTTACCATATGGAAGACTCTCCTCTTCTCAATATTCGGGTAGAGTGCTAGAGTGGAAGCACCTTGGGAAAGTCATAATGTCATTGAACTTCAATTTCATCCTCTATAAAATGGGGACTTGAATTAGCTACCTTATAGGGCTATTATGAAGCAAAATACAATAATGAATGTGAATCAACATTCATTCAACAAATATTTATTAAGAATTTGTTACTTAGATCATGTCTGCTGAATGATTCTTCCTTCTCTCCAGGAAATGGAGTTATAAAATCTTAAGAGTTGGCAGGGTTCACATAGGTCATATAGTTCAATACCTGCCTGAAAAAAAGAATTATTTCTACAACATCTCCAACAAATACAGGTCTCTTCACCTGGAAGACAGCAATTAACCACCTTTAAGATAGCTCACGAGCCTTAGAACAGTTGTGGGAAGAAATATAATCCACATGCTACTCATTCTTCAAAGCCCAGCTCTAATGCTATAAAGATTTCCAATCTAGTTAGAAGTGGCCTCTCTCTTCTCAGATCTCACAACAATTTGTTTGTATTTAATTCCTAGGAATTAATCATATTCTAATTTGCATGACAAAATTTCTTATTCTCCTATCAGAGAATTTTTCATCTTCTCCTATTTTCCTGTGGTTTCTAAGGATATGATAGCCTTCTTCTTTGCCCAGGAAAGTCTTTCTAGGTGTGTCTTTGATCACTTCCTCTTCCAGTTCTTGTATTATGACTCTACCAATTTTTCCTCTTTTTTTGCATCTTTAATGTCTCCCTTTCCATTAAGTTCTTTCTTTTGGTTTACAATAATGCTTAATTTTCCCCATACTTAAAAAAAATAAACAAAAAAATTCCTTGGTCTTGTCTACCATTTTAACTCATTGTATTTTCTCTTGTATCACTCAATGCTAAACTTACTTAAAAAGGCATGTTCATATTGTCCACTTCTGCACAATCTATACATTCCCCAAATTCCCTGCATTCTGGTTTAAGTTCTAACCACTCTGTTGAAATTATTCCCTCCAAGGTCAAGGTGACAGCTTATTTGTCAAATACAATGATATTTTGTTAATCCTTATTGTCTTTGATCTTAGTGTAGTAATCAACAATGGTGGCTACTCCCTCCTTCTTGATCTTGTCTCCTCCACTGGTGAACGGGACACTGTTTTCTTCTGGTCTCTTCTTCATTCTCTAAGAACATTTTCTTAATCTCCTTAACTGGTTCCTCTTCCTCCTTTCTTCCCTCCATGTAATTGTGGACATTGCCCTCAGCCCTCTTCTCTCCACTTTCTCCCTTGGCAACCTCATCTATTCCCCTTTTTTTTTTTCAATTATTACCTCTATGTGGATAACCCCCAAATCTACATCTTTGCCCTTTCTTCAGCCTTCTCATTTGTGAAATAAAGGGATTGGACAAGATGACTCTTTCAGCTCTCACTCTACTATCCTGTGATCCTTTCCAATCAACTCTTTACATAGTTGGTCAAAGTAATAATCCTAATGTATAGGTCTGAGATTACTCTTCCACTCAAAAACATTTCAGTAATTTTTACAAACTGCATGACAGAACGAACTCCTTAGCCTAATATTCAAGCCCTTTCACCATCTGACTTGGTGTTTTCTATCTTTATTTCACAGTCCTGTATTCTTTCATATATGCTGTGTTTCACCAAAGTGACTAATACCTGTTCCTCAATGGGCAGCATCACTATTTGTTTCCCAAAAGACATGGTGTCTCTCATATCTAGGTTTAGTTCTTTTTCTGCCATTTTTCTCTATTGAAATCCTTCCCTTCCTTAAAACTCAGCTCAAATACTTCCTAATTCTTGAAACCTTTCCTGTTACTCCAGCAAGAAGCTATAGTTTCTTCCCTGAGTTTCTTAGGGGACTCTTTTTGGCCCCTCCTATGACCTGTATTACAGCTTTTTGTTTACATTTCTAATTACACACTCTTCCCTGCCTCTGGCCCCATTTATTGCTTTTCCTTTCTGTCTTCAGTATATAGAATTGTGCCTTACACATAGTGGACATTTAATAATGATTGTTGAATCATATTATATTCTGAGGGTTGGCTCACTCAACAAGCATAGAGTATGTAATCTGATGAACAAGCCCCAGAATAGCTAATGTCTTGTCTACCAGGAGCATGCCAATCACTTTTCTGGGGGGGACCTAAATTTCATAGAACTCTGTATTATTACTTAACAGTATAGGAAACTCCCACTTAACCCAGAACCCAAACTATAAGAAAGCACAAATAAACAGATTTTTTTTTTAATGGGCAGAAGTTAAAGTTGTCACTGAGAAATCCTTAAATTTAAATGTAAATCATTAAATTTAGGCAAATCGTTACATTCACTTAATCTCCTTACAGAGTCAGTTTTTTTCATCTGTAAAATTAGGGGGATGAACCACTATTGTCTCTTCTAGGTCTGACATTCTCTAAAGCAGAGATGACAAATACCTCCTGAATCAGATAAAAATGCAATTAGGAAATATTTAACAAAATAAACAAAAATACAATAAAACATAAATAACATTACATTTTAAAACTAAGTCAATATGCCATCTCCACCCAACGATCCTTATGATTAGATCAGTGGTCTCCATTTCTACTTGACTTTGACACCACTGCTCTAAAGAACAGAGTTGTATGTTCTCCATTTCAAAGGTTTTTTTCCCCCGCCATCTCTATTATTCTATGCTCAAAGACTCCTTAGGGACACTTCTAGAACTGTTTTAAGTAATAACTTTAAACTGATACTGTAATTGGTTGGTTTGCACATCAACAGAATATGGGACTAATCCTGGCAGTAGATTATGGAAGAGAAGAACCAAAGAAGATTAGAGATAAGGGAATAGGGAAGAATATCAAAGGCCAAGGATGGAAGGAAAACACTAATGGATGAAAAGGAAAGAAACTGTGACTCTTAGAGGCTGAAGGTGAGGAAGGGCCATAGCGAGGGAATCCTGAGAGAGAAGGGTAAAGCCAATCCATACCATACATTAAAAAAATACACAAGTAACAGTAGATTACCATCAACACAGTTCTACAATTTCCAAAAACCTAGGGTGGCAGCATTGTGCAGTGGAAGAATCCTGTTTCAAGAGCCCAGGTAGATCATGAACTTGCTCTGTGACTTTTGTTAAGTTACTTTGTGTCTGTGATCTTTATCAACAAAGAAAGAATTTGGATAGCTTTATGATTCTGATGAGCATGGTCTATTTGGGCAATGGCAGCTAGGTGGTACAGTGGACAGAACACTGGGCCAGCAGTTCAAATCTGGCCTCAGATGCTTCCTGGTTGTGTGACCCTGGGCAAACCAATTAACCCTGTTTGCCTCAGTTTCCTCATCTGTAAAATGAACTGGAGAAGGAAATCACAAACCACTCCAGTGTCTTTGCCAAGAAAACTCCAAATGGGGTCACAAGGAGTTGGACATGACTGAAACGTGACTGAAAAACAGCAGCAGGTTTTAGTCATTTAGGGTTTAAGGTTAGAAGAGACTTTTACTCCAACCAATCTTCTCTATCTAATCTATCAGATAAAGGAACTGAGATCCAGAGACCCTAACTGACTTGTCTGAGGTCTATCCTTCCAAAGGATTACAAAACTACAGAATATTAAAGCTGAAAGTGACTTATACAATCAGCTATCCAGGGGTTCTTCACTTTTTTTGTGTCATAGACCTCTTTGGCCATCTTCACATGGGGAATTTGGTCTGTGAAGTTTGGATTCAATCAAAGGGCCACACCTGAGGACCTAGAAGGCCACATGTGTCCTGGAGGCCACTGGTTCTCATCCTTGCAATGGACCCTTTCTCAGAATTATAGTTGTTTTAAAAAAAAATCATAGCAGAAAGAAATATTAAATGTTAATTAGTTTTATAAAAATTAATCTGTATTTTTTTCTATCCAAGTTCAAAGACCCCCTAAAATCAGTCTACCCTAGTCTAAGCCAACTCTTCCCATTCCATTGTATAGTGGAAGAATGTGAGACCCAGAAAAATCAAGGAATTTGTCCAAGGTCACCCAAGCTGGTCAGAGGCAGGTCTGGTGCTTGAGTGTTATTAAGGCTGAAGTTGAGTAAAGGAAGTGACCTTTTTTTTTTTTAATCTATGCTAATGCCATAGGCTCTTTCCATTTAGGGCCAGGATATCTATGTTATGTTCATGTTGGACTGGAGAAAAGTAAGTAGGAAAGAAGCTTTCTATTCTTAATTTCCTGGTTTTTTTCTTGTTCCTTTTTGTCATCACCAATCTTTAGATCTATTTTTAATAATCATAGTCCCTACAATTTTACAGCAGTCTTACAGTTTATCAAATTCTTTCATTTATATTGTATTCTGACAATAGCCTTGGAAAGTAAGTAGGGCAGGGATTATCATGAATAACAGAAAGGGGAACAGAGGCTCAGAAGGAAAAAGTGAGCTGTGGACCAGAAATGAGGAGATCTGAGTTTGAATCTCACTTTGTGCTAGTCAGTAGAAGAACTGAGATTCCAATTTCCTCATTTCTGGTCCAGAGCTCTCTCCTCTGTATCATGTTGCTGATCCACTGTGGAAATCAATTTTCATGCTCACATCACAGGATGGAATGAGATTTGCAAACCAGCATTGAGCTAAGGCTAGGGATGCTGAATTCTGGTTAGGCACATCCAAGGGGAACTCAATCACTGATTATTGTACACTCTGTTCCTGGAGCCTATTCATATTAATCTCTGCCACCAAGGTCTTTGCTACCATGGCCAACAGGACCATCAGAGATGGGGAATGGGATGAATATAGAAAGAGAAAAAAGATGGGGAAGGGTAGTCAAAAGCCTGGGGGCTAAGAATACAACGAACGTGATGTATTCCATTGTTCCCCAGTACAAAACTAAGCTCTGAAAGAAGGTAGGGGACAAAACAGGAGTGAGAAGAGAGTAGTCATTTTCAAGCATGGAGGACAGAAAGTCTTTGCAAAAGCACAGAGAATGGATGTGGGAATGGCAGGAACAGGGAAATGCAAGCAGCCAATGTGGCTGGAACATAGAGAACATGAAGGAAAGTAATTTATAGTAAGTCCTGAAAGACAGGCTGAGACAGGTTCTGCCAAACAGAAGAGTTTGGGGCAATAGGGATCCATTAAAGGTTCTAGGGGAGGAGAGGGACTGGTCAGATGGATTTTTTTTTTGTCTTTTTATCACTAGCAACTTTGTGTACAGAAACTCTTTGTCTTTATTATCATCAGTGCCTTGGTCATTATAGGTGCTTATTAGACATTTATTGAAATGGATGGATGATGTCCATCTCCCAATTCAAAGATTCTATGGGCTGGTCTACTTTCATTTTATAAATGAAGAACAGAGACCTAGAGAGATGGTTTGCTCAGCATTGCAGCTATTCAGTGACCCATCCAGAACTAGAACTGATGTCTCCTGACTTCTAGCTGAGGCAACTTGTGGGGGAAGGGTGGATTTCAAAGGTCTTAATGAGGTTATGGGCCAGTGCCCTGGAATACAGGCCATGTTCTGTTCCTGTTGTAAGATTGCTATTCCTGGACCAAATTCAAAACATCCCAGTTAATGGTTTAATTAGGAGAAAATCCTTGACACTTACATAAAGCCTTCCCTATGAGGAGTTGAAAATTTCAAAAAATGGCAAAATGTGAGTAAGGGGAGTGGTGGGGGTCAAACCAGATCCTAAGGCTGCTTTCACTGTTCCTGAAGTGTTAAGATGAGGATAAATACAAGGGCGGAAGGACACATTTCCTCACCTGCACAATAGATTTACCCACTTAAAGAAAAATCTCAATATTGAGGTAGTTTCACACCCATCCCTTCAAACAAAGTTGTTGTTTTTCATACCCCACTTAGGGGAGATTTTTTTTTTAACAGAAATTGATATAGTAAAACAAACAAAAAACAAGATCTGCTACTTTGCCTTTCTGGGTCATGACAGCGTCCCTTGCATGGGGGATTGGAGGGCACGATGCCTTCTTTAGCTCTACTCATGGCCTCTGCTGCCTGCAAAGTACAGAAGTCCCAGGGATGTAGTTGTGAGGGTTTCCTCTTCTCTCTCAGCCTCCCAAGAATAAAGCCTTGGAATAAGGCCCCAAACTTGGGGCTAAAGACACCCGGCTGGGTTCCACCCCCGACTGGGCCATTGAGATCACAGATTAGAGACTCAGAGCAGGAAAGGATTTCCAAAGTCACTCAATCCAACCTCCTTTTTATCAGAGATGTGAAACCGAAGCCTAGAGGGATGAAGAGACTCAGCCAAGGCCATGCAGGCAGTAAGTTGTGAAGCTAGGATTTGAAGCCATGCCATCTCACTCTAATTAAATAACCACACTCTGCATCAGCAATGTGACCTTGAGTTAGTTATTTAACTTCTTGAGTCTCAGTTTCATCATCTGTATTATGGGAACAGTAATGGTTGCCTTAGCTACTTCCCTGCTCAATTTTGGTGGCTCCATATTAACATTACCCTGGGAATCAAATATAAACTTTTCTGCCTGGTAATTATAGCCCTTCCCACCTACTTTGCCAGTCTTAGTATTCTATACTCCTCATCATGTACCCTTTAGCTAAAAATTGCCTTTTTGCTGTTTCTTACACATGATGATCTATCTCTTAACTCCTTATCTTTCTATTACCTGTCTCCCCACCTCTCCCTCCCTCCCTCCCTCTCCCTCTCCCTCTCCCTCTCTCCCTCCCTCCCTCTCCTTCCCTCTCCCTCTCTCTCCCTCCCCTCCCTCTCTCTCTCTCTCTCTCTCTCTCTCTCTCTCTCTCTCTCTCTCTCTCTCTCTCTCTCTCTCTCTCCCTCTCTCTCTCTCTCTCTCTCTCTCTCAGCTTGGAATTCAATCCCTCTTTACCTCAGCCTCTGAGAACTCCTCATTTCCTTTAAAGCTCCACTCAAATGTCACCTCCTACATAAGCCCCTTCTTTAAACTGCCACCTCCCCAGCTGCTAGTGTTTCCTCATTAAATTACCTTGCATTCAGTGTACACCTAGTCATACCCTACAGAAGTTCCTCAAGGTCAAGGATCATTTCACCTTTGTCTTTGTGTCTCCAATGCATTCCATGGTCCCTGGCTCACAGTGGGTGCTTAATAAATGTTTCTGATGGACAGGGACGTATGGAGAAAGAGTTTTATAAAATGTAAAGCAATGGAAGTGTCAGCTATTGATAAGACTATGTATCTTATTCCTCTGACACATTCTAGTTTGATCTAACTTGGACATCTCTAGGCAACCCTAGGTTACTGAAGGCTATTCCATGGAATACAAGCTCTAGAAGGCTTCAAGAATGGTCCTGGCAACAGACTGTGTCTTCAGCTCAAGGACCAGTCTAATTAAGTATGGGAAGGCTCCCCCACAGTAGGGTGGCCATGCAGTAGGGAATTCTTTGGCCACAGCAGCCCATGAAATGAAGAAAAATACAAAAGGGCCCCTGATATTGTTAAGTTCTGATTCTCTAGTGATGGTGACAGAAAGGGGGTGGGGGGGTAGGGTGAGGGAAACAGGAAGAGGATGCTAATAATCTTGTGGTTTTTGGACGCTCTTTAGACCTCCGTTTAACTTTCTCTATGCCAAATGTGAAATTTTTTCAATAACCAGTGAGCTGATATCCTCCTGGAAGAACTGAGCCACATTAATATTGATCTTCACTTAGGGCATACAATAAGAAATGGGCCACCTAAGGGCTGCATGGGTAACCATGCATTAAAAGACCTTGAGGAACTCTCCCATATCATTGGGCGACTCCATTCCTGACTCCATAGGGGAGTCACAGGAAGAGCATCAGTTACAGGTAGGCAGCTTGGCAAAATGGAAAGTGCTCCCACTCTGAAGCCAGACAACCTGGGTTCAAATCTTGTTATTGACACTTACTGGGTTGTATGACATTAGGTAAAATCACTTATTCTCACCCTGGCTTTCAGCTTCCTCATGTACAAAATGAAATCAGATGACCCCTGAGGTCTCTTCTACCATATCTCTGATCCTATGACAAGAACTGGATAGGATCAGAAGTGGATGAGGTTTGTACTTTGGAGGCTTCTCTACACTCATGAGTTTACAGCTTCATTAAAGTATCTCCTACTAGAAAACAAGCTTTATGTAGGCAGACACTGTTTTATCTGTACACCCCCCAGAGCAAGGCACAATACTATGCACCCAGCAATAAATGGAAAGTTTTTTGTCTTTGAAAAGTAGCCTTCTATACTCTGCTGTGGCAGTGGGAAAGGAGAGCTGTACTTTACTGTGAAGTCCCTGAGACAGTTTCTAGAACTCACCCCTCACCTACTTCCATCACCACCAAACCCCGCTTCTCCATCAAACATTTTAAGCCTGGGCAGGAAATAGCACAAATCCTATCTTGTGATGCAGTCAGATTTTCATAGATAGGAGGCAATGTAGAATAGTGGACAGTATAGTAGTGAGTAAGTTGTAAGTAATGAGAAGACCTGCTTTGGAGTTCAAGCTCTTCCTTGGGCAATTCAACCCAGGAAATATTTGTTGAATTGAGCCAACCATTTGCAAAGCACCATGATAGGTGAGACGCACATGCAAAGGTAAAGAATTAAACTGGTACCTGATCTCAAGGAATTTATGCTATAATATCTTTTTGGGTCTTAGAATACAGAATATCAGAGATTTCACAACCTCTGATTTATGATGTTACAACTGGGAAGGACCTTTTATTTTTTTAGAAGAGTAAAATAGCTTTAAAAGCCTACATTTAAAGTTCCCTTCCAATTCTAAAATTCTATAATTTTTTTTTAAGATCAAAGATCTCTCATAATTCTAAAATTCTGTGATTCTTCAGAACTTTTGATTGAGGTGATGTATAATAGCCTAATATCTTTACTACTTTAAGGCCTACCCCCAAGACTACTCTGTGATGTCTACAGAGGTTCCTGTTATATGCCTTAGCAGGTTATCTTCTGGGCTTCAGCCCCACAGAGGAGGAAATGTCTATGAGAACTGACTATCTTTTTAAGCCAGGGGTTCTTAACCTGATGCCCATGAACTTAGTTAAAAATGTTTTTTTTTTGTAAGTGTACTTTAATATAATTGGTTTCCTTTTAATCCTATGTATTTTGTTTTGTACATTTAAAAACGGGGTTTTGAGGGCTTCATCAGACTGCCAAAGGAGTCTTTGAGACTAAAATGGTTAAGATCCCCTGTAAATATAAGCTATAAATTTGAGAAAGAGCCTCGTTTGTTCCTCCAGAAGCATTCTTGTAAGGAGAACCGAGTCTCATGCATTTAAAATGGAGCCCATTTAACTCAAATTTCAAAGGGCTCTCCAGCGATTCATACATTCAGATGGGTTAAGTGTTCCTGACCTAAACCATGGTTGGTTAGTTCTTAGTCACTGGCTGAATCTAGGCCAATCTCATGGATGGAATAATAGAAAGCTTGGAGTCCAGATCCTGAAAAGAGCAGATAAAACTGAGCAAAGAAACATGAGCTCATTAATAAGCCTTGTCTTAATACCTCATCCTAGATTCTGAAATGCCCTGTTTCCCCCGGTTTGGTGAGCTCTTGTTAATGACTGCTTCTCGGCGGAAGCTGGGCTTCAGGGAACGAGTGAGATTTGCATCTTTCTAAACTCTGACAGTCGATTACAGAAAGTACGAACATGCTATGTGTTTGTTGTCATCTTTTAAAATAAACTTTGAATCATTTGAATTCTATTAATTTTTGGTCTTTTCTGTTTCATAACAGGCAGCATTTTATCAAGACCTCCCCTTCCCCCAAAACCCAATTAGTGTAATTACAGTACTTAAAAAAAAAAACTCAGGCTGCCCCAAACACAGGGCATTTCCAATAGGGTCATACAACAAGTCCTGGGGGAAATAGAATGATTCATAGTTACCAGCCTGATTTCTAAAGGTTTGTACAGTTTAATACTTTTCACTAAAGACTTTCAAAGCAATATTGGAAATAACATATCAACTCATTAAATCACTTTTGAGAGTAGAGGAGGGAAGGAGAAGACTTATAGCTGGAAAGGATGTTAGAGATAATATAATCCGACTTAGTTTTTACAAATGAGGAAGCAGAGGCCAATGAGGGGAAGTCAGTTGGTCAAGGTCACACAGGTAAGTTGTATAGCTACCCTTCAAAATCAGATCTTTTGATTCCCAGCCTCACACCCTTTCCAGCTGCTCACACCAAAGCTGTAGGAGGTAGATAAGGCAAGGATTAGGATCTCTATTTTACAGAAGAGGAAATTGAGGATCTTGAGAGGTGAAATTACTTGCTTTAGATTACACGGCAGAGGTGGGGCTAAAATTTAAACCCTTGTCTTTTGGTTCCGAGTACATTATTCTTTTTAACATAAAATACTCTCTCCTCTTTTACTCACTGAATGGACATGAGTTTCAGTTTTAGCAACTCATGGGCATCATTCCCCACCTATAAAAATGGCTGTTATAGATGTGTCTTTGGGGTCTTTAAAGGGTTTTCTTATAGGAAATGAGATGAGTCTTCCTGACTCCAGGCCAGGAGCTCTATCCACTGTACCACCCTAGCTGCCTCAAATAGGGTCACAAAGAGTTGGACATGACTGAAAAATGATTCAATAACAACAAGATTAAGCTTATGTGATCTTTTTTTGGCTACTGTTGACTCATATGGAGCTTGTAGTCCACTAAAATCCACAGATTTTTTTTTTCTGATGAACTACTATTGGCCATGTCTCACTTATCTCCCACTTAAGAAGATGATTTTTTGGACCTTTATAAAACTATATTTTCCCCTATTAAATCTGACCCCATGTTCTTGCCTATAAAAATATTTTGGGATCCTGACTCTGTCACCTAATATTTTAGCTATCCCAGAAAAGTTTGCATCAGTAACAGCAACATTGTGCACTGATCAATTATGATTGCCATAGCTCTTTTCAGCAATACAATGATCAAAGACAATTCCAAAAAACTCATGATGGAAAATGCTATCCATATCCAGAGAAAAAACTATGGAGTCTGAATGGAGATTGAAGTATACTTTTTCACAATTTTTTTTCCTTGTGGTTTTTTTCCTTTTGTTTTGATTCTCCTCTCACAAAATGACTAATGTGGAAATGTGTTTAACATGATTGTACATGTATAACCTATATCAGATTGCTTGCTGTCTTGGGGGAGGGGGAAGTGGAGGGAAGAAGGAAGAAAAATTTAGAACTCAAAATCTTATAAAAACGAATGTTTGAAAACTATCTTTACATGAAATTGGAGAAAGTAAAATTGTTAAGTGAAAAAAATAGAATAACAAAAAAATGAGATGTGGCATATTGAGAGAAGGATGAGAAGGACCTTCAAGAAGTTCATCAAATGTATATGTGAGTAACTGTGTTCTTATATTTGTAGTCTTTTTTCCTTCAATAAAAGGAATCAGTCACAGTAAAAAATAACAAAACAAAACCCACTCCCCCTAAAATAAAACATCTTTGTGTCCTCTGCAAACTTGATAAATAATGACATTTATACCTTTCCTGGATGTTTATTAAAAAAAATCAACAACACAGGATCAAGGGTACAGATCTCTAAATCATCCAAAAGAGAACTCATTCCAAGTTGACACTGAACCATATTCAATTTCCATTTAGGTCCAGTCATTCAACCAATACCTAACCCATCTAATTTAATTGTATTATAACACAGCCCATATCTCTTCATTATTCTTTTTTTATAAGTGGCATGAAAGACTTTGTAAAATACTTGGCCGAAATCTAGACAGACTATGGCAACAGTATTGCCTTAATCTACCAGGTCTAACAGACCTGTCAAAAAAAGGAAATGAGATTACGCTAGGGGCAGCTAGGTGGCGCAGTGGATAGAGCACCAGCCCTGAAGTCAGGAGGACCTGAGTTCAAATCCGGCCTCAGACCAAACACTTGACACTTACTAGGTCACTTAAACTCAATTGCCTAAAAATAAAAAAGAAATAAAAAAATAAAAAATAAAAGAGATTAGGCTAGCTCTCCTTGGTCCTGATGAACCATGCCCTTAGTGGTAACTGCTTCCTTTCCCAGCTGTTCATTATTTATTATTGTTGTTGAATTGTTTTTCAGTCTGGCTTTCCATGACCCTATTTAGGGTTTTCTTGACAAAGATACTGGAGTGGTTTGTCATTTCCTTCTCCAGTTCATTTTATAAATGAGGAAATTGAGGCAAACAGGGTCAAGTGACTTGCCCAGAGTCACACAGCTAGTCAGTGTCTGAGGCCTACTGGTCTTCCTGGCTCCAGGCTGGGTACTTTATCCACCACGCCATCTAGCTGTTCATTTTACATCCTTTTAATAATACTTCCCAGACCTTCATTTGGAATCAAAACTCAACTCAACTTTATAGTTTACAGGCTTCATTCTCTTCCTTTTTCCCTGCAATTTTATGGTACCGTCTACCTTTCCCCAGGAGCCCAGGCATCCTTCTCTGCTGCCTCAGTGTGAGGTGGAGCTGACTCTGGATTCTTAAAGACTATTCCAGCAGTCCACAATGTCTGCTAGTCCTACCAAGCTGGAAAAGCTTCAAGAATGGGTCTGGCAATGGATTAGGTCTCTGTCATTTGAATGCCAGCCTAGATGAATGTACAGAGGTTCATCACCAGGGGGCTGTCTGCCAGTTCATGAGTTATTTTGGTCACAGCTACCCATGAAGATGTCCTATCTACTACTAAGGCACAGAGGTTAGTGATCTGCATGTTGAACCTCTATACTGCTAAAACTGCTTATTTGATGAAAATGGCCACACATATCATTTTGACAGGGAAGGAAGGAGGAGAAAAGGTAGAGGAAGATAGACACTTGATTTTATATTAAGTAAACCATATTGACAAAAAAATCAAACATTTTGTTTAGATATGGGGTTGGACCAGACAAAGGCTCTCTACTTTCTCTCTCTGATTGGGAAACATCAGCACATCAAACACACTCACCAGAGCAAAGCTGCTGCTAACGGAGTTTAAAGGGCAATTTGATTTGGCACAGAATGTTAGACTAACAGAATTTCATCTCATTAAAAGCCAAGTTGAAGCTTTTGGCCTGAGATAGATAAACAATGTTTTCAAATAACAGAATTACTGCAAATCTGAGACTCATGAAGAGCCTTATTTTTTTTTGAAGCAATTCATCACTGGGTCCCCCAGAGTGATCTGAGTAATGCAATATGATCTATGTGGGCCATGAACATGGTATTTAATTAAGGATAGGATTAAAAGTAAATGGGGGAGAAGACCACTGCTTTGTCAGCTTCCAGTACTCTGTTTCCTTATTTCAAACTGTTGAGTGTTTCAACCATCCAATCACTCTCCTTTTACAAAGAGAAAAAATGGAAGCAGCAAAAAATGACAATTATTTCAACAAAAACCAATGCAGTGAGGTCCAGGGTGAGTGGGCAGAAGCATAGGAACTGGCAGAAAGTCAGGGCAGATGGCATGCAGAGTCTGTGAACCTTTGTCAGAACAGCCATATTTATCTCTCCATGCTGGGATTTGAGGTTTTTCATGTAACTAAGGAAGGACCAGAAAACTTCTCTTCCCTTCCCTCCTCCCCCCACCTTGGGCTACTGTTTTCTTCATGGGATTATGTTCAAGATGTTGACACTTATACAAGTGAGATCAGCAGTGAGCACAAAGCCTATAGGCCAAGTGCTCTCCCCTCTTTTAAATGTCTCAGATGATTTAGAGTTAATTTTTAAATTTTTTTTTAAATTCTGAATTTAATGAATACAAAAAGAACATTTCAGCATACAAAATAAAACAAAAAAAGATTATATATGGAACAATACATCTCTATTACATACTTTAAAAAAAAGCATATAATTAATATAACATGTTCTTTCAAAATTGTTCTGCTTATTTTTTTTCCTCTGAACTACCTTTTCCAAGTACTCATTTTTCAGTTGCTATATTCCCATGCTTTGATAAGAAACCATGAGTCTATTGACTATACTCCCCCCCCCCAATTCCATCACAATAAATTTGGCTTCTGATATGTATGTTCTTTGCGTGGGCATCTTTCTGGTGGGTTACCGCTAAGTGGCCTACTTAGAGAGCATTTGCTGCTAAATGGTAGAGTTCACAGTACATGCCCTGAATTATCCTCTAACTTAGCCACAATATTCTTCATGCAGGAGTTCATTATGGTCTTGGCTGAATTGAACTGAATGATTTCATTGCCTACTTTAAAGGGCTATTGTGAAGATCAAATGCTTTGGCTTCCTTGCTATAAACTTAGGAGGTTGGACTAAATCATCTCTGAGGTCTTTTCCAGATATATTTTGTGGAAATTCAGCTGAAATGAGATAATCTATGGAAAGTACTTTGTATACCATAAAATGCTATATAAATGGAAATTATCATCAGTATTCTCATTTGTTATTGATTAAGTTTTCTTACTAGTGGCTCTAACAAGTTTATAGTCAAAATGAAATTCTCAGCTTTAGAAGAGTTTATCTCAAAGTGTTTCTAGATCAGTTAGTTACTCAGGGATTAGAGCATAGCATGGAAAAAGACAGATTTCAGGGTTCAATTCTTCTTTTGACCAGTTAACTTAACACTAAGAAAAAACTCTACTCCATGTTAATGTATTCATTCATTCATTCTTCAAACATTAATATTAAATACTTACTAAAAGCAAAGTGGACATTTCCAATCTTGGCCTCAGAGAGTAACATCTTAAATCCTACCATAGATTGATCCCTTAATCCCACTTGGCCATTTTGGAAATTTTGACTACTTGTCACAAGGAAGGCAGACCAAGGGTATGGCTGGTTGACAAAGTGGAAAAGAATCTCTGGATTTGGAATCAGAGAGCCTTGGTTTGAATCTTGCCTCTGACCCTTACTACCTTGGTAAGTCACTGAACTCCTCTGGACCTCAGTTTCTTCATCTGTGAAATTAAGGGGCTACACTGGATACCTCCATACCTCCAAAGTTTGTTCCTGTTCTAAATATAAGATCCTATAATCATCCTCAACCCTTAAAAACCAATCCAGATCTATGCTTCATTGATGGTGGGTATGAAGTAGTAATTGTGTCCAAGATGCTTTCCATCAAGTCACAGAAACATCTTCACTCTGGAAGTTGTCTCTCTCCCTGGACTACTCCATTTACAAAAGCCCTCCATCCCTATGGCCTTTCCTTCTGATTGGTTGATCCCTCCCAGAATCCCCATTTTAAGTAGAAGGCTTAGGGCAACCATGTTTTTATTTCTCTCCTACTCTGCTGTCATGACTCATTTCTACAGGACTTAGTCTACCATGCCCTTGCAGAAGGTATCTTCTTCATCTCTTCTCCCATTTACCTGTTGTTTCTCCCATTAGAATGTAAGTTTCTTGAAGGTAGGAACTGTCTTTCTTTCTTTCTGCTTTCATTAGTATTCTCAGCACTTAGCACTAATGCCTAAACAAATTCTTGTTGACTGACTGAAGAGCAGTACATTTTTTAAATGCTATTTTCTGGTAACTAGAAGGCCACAGGTACAAAGTGGCCTTCCTGACGAGTGAAGCTGTCCCCTTCCTCCTTTTTGAAAGAAAGGGAACTTCATGAAATGTCAGAGACTTTCTTGGGACCTATTAGGTTCTAAGGTCTAGGAGGACAAGGACCACCTCTTACCTAAACGTTTTACTTTCTCTCCCTCATGCCTACCTAGTACTAGGTTTTTCACAGACTAGGCCCTCAATATGTGTCTATGGACTTCAACAGAATGATAATAACAATAACTTGCATTCCTACAGAACTCCATGGCTTACTTTCTTCACATTCCTTTAATGGAAATAGTATATTACATTTTCCAGATGAGAAAAAGTAGCTCTCTCCCCAGAAGCTCAAAGGAGTAAAGTTCTAGCTAGTTAGGAGTGGATAATACGACTGCACTGAAGTGCAGGTCTTTGGATTCTGAGGCCAAACGTCTTTTTATTAGGCCATGCCTGGCTTTCCTGACCATGAAGTTTCCAGGACCCAGTGGCAGCCCTGCTGCCATTTTCAGTCAGGGAGGATATTGTTCAGAGAGATGTGTAGGATATTAATCACTGTGAGAAACACTGAGAAAATGCCTGAGGAATTCAAAGATGTCTATTTTCCTAGATCCATGTCCTGTCTCTTAGCTAAACTTCAGGCTCCTATAGGGCATAGTAATATCAATCAACATAAATTTCTTAAGTCCCTACTGTGTGTCAGGCACCATGCAATAGTCCCTTCCCTCAAAAAGCCAACATACAATCAGGGGGGACAGCATACAAAGACATAGACAAAATAAATACAAAGTAATGGGAAGGGGGGAGAATAGCAGCTGTGAAGAACGCTGCTAAGTGGTAGACTAAATAGAGCACTGAATATGGAGTCAGGAAGACTTGAGTTCAAATCCTGTCTCAGACACTCACTAGTTAGGTGACCCTAGGCAAATTCCTCAACATTTGTCTGCCTCACTTTCCTCATCTGTGAAATAGGAATATTAATAGCAACTATCTCCCTGGGGTTGTTGTAAGGCTAAAATGAGACAGTATTTACAAACACTAGTTATTATTACCCAGAAAGGTTCATGCAGATTGTGGTACATGAGCTGAATCTCTAAGGAGACTAAGAATTCTAAGAGATGGAGGTGAACATTTATATAGACTGTTAAGGTCTTCAAAGTGTTTTATGCACATCATTTCATCTGAGTCTCACAAAATCCTGTTAGGAAGGTGCCACAGGCATAGTCAGTCAATAAACATTTATTAAGTGCCTACTAAGTGCCAGGCACTGTGCTGGGTCTGGGGGATGCAAAGAAAGGCAGAAGTCAGTCTCTGCTCTCCAGATGCTCAGAGTCTAATGGATGAAACAACACAAACACATACATATATACACATGTGACAAATTGAACTTATCCAATAGAGAGAAGGCATTACCATTGAGCAGGAAGCAAGAAAGGCTTCACCTAAAAGATAGAGTGTTAGTTGAGAACTGAAGGAAACCAGTAAATCCATGAGACAGACATGAGGAGGGAGAGCATTCCAGGAATTCGGAACAGAAATGAGGCAACCAAGTCTCAGAGAGGTTAAGTGACATTACCCAGAGTCACAGAACTTAGAAGGTAGGAATTGAACCCAGCTCTTCTTGACTCCAAGTTCAGCATTCTTATGACCACACTACTTCTTTCCTCTTCCCCATAACTCTTAAGATAGGGCAGGGAACATATATTCTTATTGATTGGTTATATTAAATTGATCTAGTATGGTTTTGTGGGCAGCTAAGTTGGCACAAAAGATAGAGTGCAGGAAGATTCACCTTCCTGAGTTAAAATCCATCCACAGATATTTACTAGCTGTGGTACCCTGGGCAAGTCATTTAACCCTGTTAGCCTCAGTTTCCTCATATGTAAAATGAGTTGGAGAAGGAAATGGCAAACCACTCTAGTATCTTTGCCAAGAAAACCCCAAATGAGGTCACGAAGAGTCCAGCATGACTGAAAAATGACTGAACAACTATAACAAAAGTGTGGTTTTAATTTTGATGGCCATTTCAGACCTTTTTGCTTAACTCCCTCAAGATTCTAGAAATCATCTTAACACCTTTCTGTGAAAGGTCTGCTTTTGAACTTCAGCACTGAAAGGATTCCCCCCGCCCCGTCACCTGGTTTTTGAATTATTTCTTCAGACTTAGAAAGAAATAAAGCAGCAAACAATAAGAACAGGCACTAATATAATACTTTATGAAGACCAAGTGCTTTCCATCAATTAGTTCATTTGGATGTCACACTCACCTGAAGAGGCTGGTAGTATACACACAAAGGTTTAAGTAAAATCTGATAGTCACAGAGCAGTGGAGCTTGGTCTCAGAACAAAGAACACAGAATGTCAGAAGTGAATGGAATGTTAAAACATAGACCATAGAATGTTAGAGTTGAAAGGTATCTCAATTATGATTGAGTCAAAGTCCCATTTTTTAACCAATGGAGAAACTGAGGCTAAAAGAGCAGAAGTGACTTTCTTAAGATCTCACAAAATTAGTGGCAGGGCCAAAGTTAAAACTCAAGTCACCTGACTGCCACACCAGTATTATTTCTACCAAGCCTTGTTATCTCCCTGGTTAATTTTAAACTGATAAACCAATATACTTGAGAAGCTCAAATGTTGGAATATAGTTTCCATAACAGGGGTATGAATTTAATAACACCTAACATTTATATAGTACTTTAAGGTTTGTGAAATGTCTTAAGAATATTTTATTCTCATAAAACCAGAGGTGGGAGGGAAGGTGCTATTATTATGCCAAATTTACAGATGAGGAAACTTAGGCTGAGAGAACATAAGAGATACAGCTAATAAAGGTCTGAGGCAGAATTTGAATTCAGGTCTTCTTGACTCTGGGTCCAGCACTACCCAGCTGCTGTCAGGGCCCCAAGTAAAGTATTCATAAAGATTTTTCTCCCAACAAAACCCTTTTTCTTTCACTGTTAGCCTCTACTTGTTCCAGGGACAGCATCTCCTTTATCAGCAAAGAGTCACCTTTTCTTGCAATTTATCTTCCACAGCTTTCAGATCTGTACTGAATCTTTATCACTCTTACCAGACTAAACCTGATTGCACAGAATCATGTGGTCTCAGAGGAGGAAATGACCGTAGAGGTTATCTGCTCTGAGCCCTAGCTAAAGCAGAAATCTCTGTACAATACCCAAAAGAACTAGTTATCTAGGATTCCTTGAAACTCTCCATCACAGGGAATGACCTATCTGATAAGACAGGTACATTCTATTGTTGGACAGCTCTAAATGCTAGAACATTCTAGTTTCTACTGAACTTAAATATGCCTCCCCAAAACTTCCACCCATTCATCTAGATCTTCAGACATATGGCTTTCCTCCAAATATCTGAAGACAGTGATTATCCCCATCCAAAGCCTTCTCTTCTCCAGGCTATATGTCTTTGTTTCTTCAATCAATCCTCAAATGAAACAAGTTTGGCCCCTCTCACCATGCCATTCATTCTTTCCTGGAGACCTTCACCTTGTCAAAATCTGCCTCCAACATCCCATCAATTGGGATCAAGTTGTGATATATGAATGTAATGGAACGCTATTGTTCCATAAGAAATGATGAGCAGGCAGACTTCAGAAAAACCTGGAAAGACTTGGATGGTCTGATGCGGAGTGAAGTGAGCAGAATCAGGAGAACGTTGTACACGGTAACAGCAAAACTGTGTGGTGACCAACTTTGATAGATTTAACTCCTCTCAGGAATGCAAGGATCAAAGACAATTACAAAAGACTCATGGTGGAAAATGCTATCCACATCCAGAGAAAGAACTATGGAGTTTGAATGCAGATTGAAGCATTCTATTTTTCCTTTTTTGTTGTTTTTGTTTTTTCTTTCTCGGGGTTTTTCCCTTTGGTTCTAATTCTTTTTTACAACATGACTAATGCGGAAATGATTGTACGTGAATGGCATATATCAGATTGCATGCTGTCTTGGGGAGGGGGCAGAGGAAGGAGGAGGAGAAAATTTAAAACTCAAAATCTTATAAAAGTGAATGTTGAAAACTGTGTCTCCTCCAACTGGATGTATTTTCAGATATAGTCCACCAAGGTGGACTGGAGTTGGTTCTTTGTCCTGTTAGGTACCTGGTAACTACTTTTGGACACACTTTTTAGGGGTCCCCCTCCTTTGCTGACTGCCCACTCTGTCCCATCCCAACCCCACACTTGGCTCTGCTGGAGGAGAAGCACTGACCCTGGTAGCTCCCACGTGGGTTCATTACTGTGGATTTGAGAGGGCAATGTATTTTCTGAGCAAAACCTGCAGGCACCAGAAACCTGAACTGATTCAGTTGCACAGATTGCTCTCCCTTGACTGTTACTGAAAGATTTCCCAAGGCAAACCATTAGGAGAGAATCGATAAAGCTTGCTTCCCATTTCAGGGCCTCAGATTGAAAAGGACATTCATCAGCATGCAAGGACACGTTGCATAGAGTGAGAAGTGTCTTCAGAAAACATTTTAGACAGATCTTAGCCCATCAGATGAAGGATGCCTAGTACATAACCCTCTGGATGAAGGCTGAGGACTTGGAAAACCTGGAATTTGAGGAGAAAGAGAAAAGCCAAAAACAGAAGATAAAAGACAGACACAAGGGGAATTTATGTATGAAAGAGGAATTAGGGAAGCTGGACACAGTCAAGAATAACAATGGTCCTCTTATACCTCTGCCCACTACAATTCTCTACATTGCCATCTTGGTCTGTGATCTGAGTCAAATCACTTTCACTCTTTGGGCTCCAATTTTTTCCTTATGAAATGATGGAGTAGGATTAAATGACCTCTAATGCTCTTGATGGTTCTAACATTCTATGTTCTATTTTCTGAGGCCCTTTCCAGTTTGAACATTTTATGTTCTAAGGTCCTTTCCAGCTTTAACATTTTATGAGCTTCATCTACCATCATCTTTGGATTTAACTACTGAATTGGTGACATTCAATTCAGTCCAGTCCCTGGGGATCCAGAATTCTGCCCCATATTCTACATTGCCTTTCTCCCTCATTAATTCACCAGTGTTTGCTAACATCACACTGACACCACCTTCTTACATTGCAGGATCCTAGAAAGTGGAGACCCCAACTAATTGGTACCACTGAATAACAAATTTGCATCTCCTGCTTCCCTAATCCCAGTAATTAGGGCAATTAGGTGGCATTGTGGATAGAGTGTGGAATTTGGAATTAGGGAGATTTGAGTTTGAATCCTGCTTTGGAAACTTACCAACTAGTTGTGTTAACCCTGGGCTAGTGACATAACCTTGTCATTCCCTTCAAACTTTGCATAGGTCCCCCTTCCTCCAATCCTGCTGAAAATCTTGTCTCATATTTTATGGGAAAAACTGAGGGCATTTGCCAAGAGCTCCCTCTTCTCCCCCTTCCTCATCTCATGTCACTCAGATGCCTTCTGCTACTATCTCCGTCTTCACTGTGTCTCATAGGAAAAGGTAGCCTTACTCCTTACCAACATCTACTCTTTCACCTGCATGAGGGATCCCATTCCATTCAGGCTCCTCCAACAGATTCCCCCTTCTGTCACTCCCACTCTATTACTTATCTTCAATGTCTTCCTATCTATTGACTCTTTCCCTACTGCCTACAAACATACCCATGTCTTCTCCATCCTCAAATAATCCTCACTTGATCTTTCCATCCCAGCTACTTATCATCCTATATCTCTTTTACTCTGTATCCAAACTCCTAGAAAAGACCATCTACAACTGGTGCCTCCATATCCTCCTCTCTCACCTGTTGAGCCCTTACAATCTGGCTTCTGACCTTATTATTTCACTGAACCTGCTTCTCCAAAGTTCCCAATGATCTTGATGGCCAAATCCAGTGGTCTTTTCTCAGTCATTCTTCTTGACCTCTCTGCGGCCTTTGGAACTGTTGATTACTCTCTTCTCCATAGGTTTTTGGGAGATCACTCTCTCCTGGATTTCTTACTTATCTTGCCTTCTCAGTCTCCTTTACTGGATCTTCATGCCCTCTAACTATAGGTGTCCTACAGAGTTCTGTTCTGGGCCCTCTTCTCTTCTCCCTCTATACAGCTTCACTTGGTGATCTCATCAGCTCCCATTAACTACCATTTCTATGTCGATGGTTCTCACATATACCTATCCTTCCCTAACCTGTCTGATGACCTCTGATTTCACATTTCCAATTATCTTTCAGACATTGTGAACTGGATGTACAGTAGACATCTTAAACTCAACCTGTCCAAACCTGAATTCATTCTCTTTCTCCCTAAACTCCCCCCACCAAATTTCCCATTACTATTAAGGACAACACCATCTTCCCAGTCCCCTACACTCAAAACCTAAGTGTCAACCTGACTCCGCACTCTTTCTGTCCCCTACTGATTTCATATTTGCACCATCTCTCAAATATGCCTCCTTCTCTCCTCTAATATTGCCACTACCCTGGTGGTAGGCCCTGATCAGCTCATGTTTAGACTGCTACAGTAGTCTGATGATGGGTTTGCCTGACATAAGTCTCTCCTCACTCAGATCCATATTCCATTCAGCCACCAAAGTAGTTTTCCTGAGGCACAAATCTGACTATGTCGCTCTCCTACTCCATAAACTCCAGCCACTCCCTATCACCTCTCATATCAACTACAAAATTTTCTGTTTAGCATTCAAAGCCTTTCATAATCTACCTTGCCATTTCCAGTCTTTTTTTTATACCTGACCACATACTTTTCAATCCAGTGACACTAGAGTCCTTGCTGTTCCATAAACAAGACATTCCATTTTTCAGGTCCAGGCATTTTCTCTGGCTGACCCCTATGCCTGGAATGCTCTCTCTCCTCAGCTCTCCTACTGCCTTCCCTAGCTTCTTTTAAGTCCCAACTAAAATCCAATCTTCTCCAGGAAGCCTTTCCCAATCCCTCTTAATTCTAATACCCTCCCTCTTTTAATTATGCCCTATTTTTTCCTAATATAACTTGTTCATATGTACTTCTTTGCTTGTTTCCCCCAATGAATCATGAGGGACTGTCTTTTACATCTTTTGTCTCCTCTGTGCTTAGCAAAGTGCCTGCCTGGCATACAGTAAGTGCTTAATAAATGTTTAACTGATTAACTTAATCCCTTTCAGCTTCCATTTAATATCAACTAGTTCACAGGGTAGTTGTGAAGATCAAATGAAATAACACAAGTAATGTGCTTTGCGAACCTTAATATGCTATATAAATGATAACTTTCATCTTCATCATCATCTTTGTTCAGGATTGTGATCTTTGCTATCTCTTCCTGAACTCTTATCCTCATCTAGTTCAATACTACTCTACCCAGTTCTTTTCCTCTTCTTCTCTCCTTTTCCGTTGTACCACCAGTAACCTTGCTACCACACTTAAAACTTCTTTTCATCCTTTACCTCTTACTGTTCACATTCATGGAAACCAGACTCTTTCCAGAAGATTGCTGTTTGTCTTTCATTCTCTAAAAGGACCATGACATCAGGAAGATGATGCCATGACTTGCAAATGAATTGGATTTAAGTGAGGAAGGGCTGCGCAAAGTCACCAGCCTCACTTTCTCCTGCAGAGCCATCTGGGTCCAGTGGCCAGATATAGATCAGGATGCCTGGAGATGACTCCAGATGCAGTGGGAGGCCTTGGCCTTTTTGAACTAAGATCTTTCAGAGTTCTAACTTTGACTGAGGCAACACCCATTCCGTGATTAAGGCTAGTGAGTTCAGAATGTTATCATTCATGCCTGAGCTACCATTTCTTAATTGGTCTCCCTTCTTCTAATCTGTACTTTCTCCAATCCAGCTTCCACTCAGCTGCCAAAATATTCTGAAAGAGCACAGACTGATTGGTGTTGCTATTCTGCTCATTTTGTGGCACCTGTGTTTTGGCACCTTATTGCCACACTCCTTTTAAAAAATCTGAACCTAGGATTTTATGGTATAGTGAACTTCTAGGAGGTAGGGATAGGGAGAGAATTCTCTACTGATGCATATAGGCAACAGCAATGGTTCTGGGATTTATAATCTAAGGGGAATTTCTGGGGGGCACTAAGCAGTTATATAAATTGCCTGAGATTATCCAGTCAATGCATGTCAAGGCAGTACTTGAATCTAGGACTTCCTGACTCCAAGTTCAGTCCTTAATCCACTGCAGCATGCTTTCTCAAACCCTTTAGCCTGGCACTTCAAGGCTTCTCACAATTTGAGTTCTGTCCATCTTTTCAGTCTCAGTTTATACTAGCCTTTTTTAAAAAAAAAAGTCTACATTCTATCCACTCTGGACTCTGAGCTGCTCTCCAAACTTGATAATCAAGTTCTCATGTCTAAGCATTCCCACAAGCCATTCTCCATGCTTGGATGCATGCTAACACTACCTTTGCTTCTCAGAAACCTTTTTTTCTTTGAAGGCTCAACTCAACTCCCACCTCCTTCATGAAGCTTTCTCCTGTTTCCCTTTCCCTCTATACCCTGCCTGAGTTGTTAGTGTACTCTCTTGCTTTAATTTTTTCTGCTTTTTAAGACGTATTTTCTCTTCTGAGTGAGATATAAACACCTTGAGGGGCAAGAGCTGCTTTTTTTTGTCTTTGTATTTCAGAACCTAGTACAGTGCCTGGGTACCCTGCCACCTCTGAAATGCTGTGTTCTGTGTTTAGCTCTAGCATTTTTACATTCTGTGATTCCAAAGAAACTATCATACAATAAGATTCTAATTTAAATTTCTGTCATGTATAGCTTGCTGGTTGTCAAATTTGTTATTCCCTTCTGGGTTCTTCTATCCTGTGGAACTCTGGCATCTTTTGAAGACCAGTTCAGATATCTGTCCAAAGATAGTATCCTTTTTCTGAGTATGGTTCCTATATCCCTCTGGTGTCCATGAAGCTCCGGGTTCCCCCGAGGGGTTTGTTCAACAACACTACAGTTATGCTATATTTCTACACAATTTCAAACAAAGACCTCTGAGGAGCCATTTGCCTCTGGAATGGATAAGACTGAAAACAACCTTTAGAATCCCTTTTTGAAATTATTTTCCTGAGCACACGATAATAGCATGCTTTATTGCTCTTTGAATATTATCCTGTTATTGTTACTTGATTTTTTCTATTACAACACTTGGTTTAGTAGCATCCATGAATCAATAAGTCCTGACAGATGAATTTATTCTTTTTAATATCTTTTATGTAACACAGGCCTTGTGCACATGCTTTACCATAAGCCACTGGAAACTGATGGGGTATACAACAAGTAGATAAGAGGACAGAAGTGGGAAAGGGGAGGCCAGATAGTTCCACCCCAGGGGCAGGTGGGTCTTAATGGGAATTCCAGACTGTGGTGTGTGTGCGCACACTCGTACTTGTGATTTAATTGGTCCTTTGGTGAGGAAACTGTCTACCAAGGCAGAGCTACAAGTACTCTGCAACTTATATTAGGGTTGCCTGAAGTACTAAGTGGTAAAGTGACTTACTCAGGGTCTAACAGCTTGTATGTGTTAACAGCAGGACTTGAAGCCAGGCCTTTGTGACTTTAAGGCTAGCACTCTGAATGATCTCCCTTGTTGCCTATGTGGGAGGGTCTCAGAATCAAATAAATGTCAGAGTTACCCTGCATCTTAGCCCATAGAACATATATTGCCAGAGCTGAAAGTATTCCCATATTTATACTAAGGAAGGAAAAGATCCTATGCTTTGTTAAAGGCAGAGGAGAGTATGGTTGATGTTTACATGGTGCTATCTGGTACATCTCCACTGAAGCCTTCCTCCAATGCCTTGCAGTAGAATGAGGGTGGCCTTGACTTCTCAAAGTTTATGCCTATGGAGTGACAGCTATCATGAGGCTGCCAAGCTAGAAGGGCTCTGAGTATGGGTCCACTGACAAATTAAGAATTTGTGGACCAAGCCGGTTTCATTCAGAGATATTCATCACCAGAACACTAGGTGATGATTTTTTTGGACACAGAAACTCATGAAGACTGTCTACTGAGGCTAAAGAGGCTGTGATTTGAGTAGGTAAGTGATCCAATAAGGTAAGTCCATACTAGGTCTTTGTATACCTAAAAACGAGAGAATTGCACTAGACAATGTCTAAATTCCCTCCCAGATCCAAATCCTATGATATTATGACAAGTGACAGAGGGAAGGGCTACCTCAGACCCTCATCACATCACTTCTTCCTTGAACTACTAGTTTAATATGGTACCCTATTCCCAATCTTTCTATTGTCCAGATGCTATCACAGTAACTTTCATACTAGAAAGCACAGGGTTTGACTAGGTCACTTCCAGAGTCAAAAATCTTAAGAGGCTCCCCATTACCCATAGAGTAAACTATGTATCAATTTATTAGCTTGATATTTAAGACCCTCTAAAATCTGGCCCAAAACTACCCATCCAGCTTTATCTCATACTGCTTGTCTTCATGCACACTATATGCCTCTCAAACTAGACTGCTCTCCAGGTCCCATTCTTGTCCTACCCTCTCCTGCCTCAGTACATTTGCCCATGCCAGCCCCTATGCCCACTTTCCTCCATGTGTCCAGTTATTAAAATTTGTTTTCCTTCAAGGCCCACCTGGAGTGTCATTTTCTTCCACGAAACCTTCCCTGAGGCTTCTGATGGGAAATGATCCTTCCTTTCCCAACTTTCATGCCATTCTGCCTGATGTCTCCAGTGTATACTTAACATCTTTAATCCTGATTTTTGTATGGGAATCATTCATGGGCTTCGACCTCCCTCAAGCCAAGAACCAAAACTCATTTCATCTTTATATCTCCAGTGCCAGCTAGAACATACTAAGAGCTTAGTTAATGCTGGCCTATCAAGTTTGAATCCCACCTCAGACACATACTAGCTGTGTGACTTTGGGCAAGTCACTGTGATTGCCTCAGTTTCCTCATCTGTAAAATGGGTGATTATAGCACCCAACTCATAGGTTATTGTGAAGATTAAATAAGATATTTGTGAAGTGCTTTACAAAACCTAAAGCTATATAAATCCTGGCTATTACATTTGAGTAATAGGCACTACTGCTCCATTCTCAGTCCACTGTCTACTGCAGAATAAGTAACTCATTTGGGCCAACTCCAGTGAGCAAGAGGACAAGAAGGCATTTCTCTTAAGAGCTCCTTCTTTGAGGAGACTTCTTGCTCTAGGTTGCATCAGCCATTCTGAAATTAGAGATAACAACAGCCTTTGCAGCTACCCCAACTTTTAGCACTGAGAGGTGGTTGTGGGGCTGGGTGTCCATTCACATTGCTCAGGAAGCTTGGAATTCTCCTCTCAAATAGAGGTAACTCCCTTTCCCATCTCAGGGCCCAGGATTTCCTAACCAATGAGCCCATTTTCTTTACTCAGGCTTCACGTCAAGCCTTCTCCCAAACAACTCATAAGCTAATTTTAAGTGGATATCTAGGTGAGGAGATACTTTTCCCACTGTTCTCTAGATGGCACTTAAGAGATGACTTGAGGATAAGCCTCAGTGGCACAGTGAGCATCTTGACTGTCCTTCAGGGACATGGCTGTCAGAAGCAGTTATATCAGTGCCTTAGCATACTCCAGATTCACCCAGTTTAAGGGCATAACAAACAACATACCCCAGGCTCAAGACAATGACAATAAATCCTTTTCATGCAGGCACAATGTCATTGGATGATACAGGGGTCTTTAAATTATAGTAAAGGCCTAAATCTCCCCATTCCCATTTTCCACATCCCGTAACCTAAGAGTGGTTTTTACATTTTTAATGAGTCACTAAAAATTACCAAGACCCACTGCCATCTATTTACGTATTAGATGCCCAGACAGGTGAGAATTTATTTGTCCAAAGTCTTGCAGCTAACAAGTACCAGAGCTGGAATTCAAACCCAGGTCTTCTGATTTCAGATCTGGTGCCTTCTGTTACGTTATATTTTTATGTTCTTTATATAGAGACCAATCATTTGGAATGTGGAGAGGCTGGAGAGAAGGGTAAATATCATTTTAATTGACCAGGGTCCTATTTACATGGTTGGTATTTCAAGGATGATGCCAGGGACTTACAAGCTCTGGTGGGTCTTATCAAGCTGGAAAGTTTTAGGGTAGAGGACCAAGGACAGACAGTCTCCTTTGAGGACCAGTTGAGCTACCAAGTTCAGAAACTTGGATTAACTCCAGATGATCAAGCTGCCATCTGGATTGGCATAAGAAACACCCACCCACCCTAAGGAGATTGCAGATCTTTGAAAGTGTTTCACACAATGATAATTGGTCTGAACTAAGCCCTTTTGCATTTATTAGAGTTATTATATCAGTCAATTAATTAACTTCAGCAAGGCATTCAACAAAGTCCCTTATGATATCTTTGTGTACAATGGAGAAATATGGCTTTGATAATAGCATAGTTAGTTGGACCTTGAGGTGACTAAATAATCAGACTCATGAAGTGTTGGTTAACTTGAAGGTGAGACTCCAGTGGAAGGTCTGAGGGCAGGTTTTGTCCAACACTTTTAACAGTGACTTGGGTGAAGTTCTCCCTGGACTCTAAAGCTGGGATTCTATCCTCCTTGGAGTCATGTTGCCCCTATAAGCCTATTCCTTGCTGTCAATCCCAAATCTGCCATTTGTTAACCAACATGACCTTGAACAAAGACACTTAACCTCCTTGGGCCTCAGTTTCTTCATTTGTAAAATTAGGTGGCTGAATAAGATCATGGCTAAAGTAGCTCCCAGCTCTAGATCTATGACTCTTGGCTTTGAAATTGGGAGATACATGAGCAGAGGCAAGTAATTTAATTTCTCTCAGTCCTCATATATAAAAAGGGGAGAATAATATCTATATCACTGAATGAACTAGCCTACCCTTAGATTTCCTAAGTTTCTATCATATATAATTCTATGGTAAGATTTAAATTCCACATGCTAAGATTTCTACACAATCACAAACTCTTTCTACACAACATTTCTACACAATAAAACTACTAATTAAGTCATAGAACCTCATTTAAACTAAAAATATTAGGTGAAGTCAAGAGACTTGGGTTCTAATGCCAATTTTGCCTCTGACTAGCTATACTACTTTGGGCAGGTCCTACGCAGACTTCAGCTGCCTTTTTATAGTGTACCAGATGAGCTCTAAAGTCCTTTCCTTCTGATTCTGAAACTCCATGACCTGTGGCTTCTAAGAACTAACCTTCCTAAATGAAGTATGAACAAAACCTTAATTAATCAGAGAGCTAATTGTTCTTTCCTGTTGGGTCCTTAGCTATGACAAACCCTCTCAGGCATAAGTGGAAAAATTTGCAAGTATGAAAGAACACACCCATATGTACACGTACACACACACACACACACACACACACACACACACACACCCCTTAGAGAACTGTGTAACTTAAATTCTTAAATTATAGAAGAAAAACTGCCAAGGCTAGTCCCATAGTTAAGACCCTCAAGGGGGCTGGCTAACATTCATAAACTATTCCAACTCTGATTTGTCCTGTGTTTCACCTTGGGCAGAAGCAGATCAGAGAATTACCGTGAATTACTGACTCAGACAGCATGTGAGTTTCTGAATTAAATTTAAATATGGTTGAGATAAACAATGTGACCTTTTCAACACCAGTATGAAGAGAAAGTGGCATAATCAAACCAATGGAAAGAATCCAGGTGAAATTAGATTCTTCATCACAACCCATAAGGAGAGCTGGACTATTTGGCTTGATGAAGAACCAACCATTCTCCAAAAGTTTTCACCTAAGATACTCATTATAATTACAACCATAAAATCAAAACTCAATAGTCCTAATACATTTCCTATAACTACAAAGGGCAGATGGTCTATGTATGGAGTTAGAGTTCTAAATCTGTTGGTATGTGTATATTTTGCAAGCATCCATATGTTTTGGTGTATAGGCTTGTGTAGATGCACGAGAAAGTGCATAAATACATACAGCATGTCTGTATCTCATACAGTGCTAAGAGCACACATACTCTAAGAAAAGAGAAAAAGAGAGTATGTCAGAGGAAAAGAGGAATAGAGAAAAAAAGAGAGGTGGAATGGAGAACAGAGGAAGAGAAGTAAGAGAAAAGTGAAGAGGGGAGAAAGAGAGAGGGAGAGGGAGAAAAAAATTGAAACAGTTGACTTACAGCTTTTGGCTTGTATGGGGGCTGAATCTCCTTGCGTTCAAGTTTCTCCCAGTCAATATACCGGAAAAATGCATGTTCCTTAATATCTCGTTCACCTTCAGGCCCACATCCCAGACGTTTCCCGGGGTGCTTGGTCATTAGCTTAAAAAGAAAGAGAAACATTTCATTCAACTGGTTTCAGAAATAGACATGATATGCTGAAACACTATTTCCCAGTTGAATTAAAGGAAAACAATTAAAGACTATAAAAGGTTTGCCTTCTCCCCATCCATCCTTCATCCCGCTGGTCTTGCCAGCATCTACCTGTCTCTCAGCAGCACCAATGACTAATGCAACTTTATCTCACAGAGAAGTCTCTCAAACAAAACCAAGCTGAAGCCTAATCAAATGTAAGCTCCTAGGGGGCAGGAATTGTTTTTCATTTTGTGTTACCAGTGCTCAGCAGGGTGACTTGGACATTTTAATTTTGGAAAAGATCTCTGGCTTCCTTGGTGGAGAGAATTCCTGATATGAAAGCTTCTTCTACGAATTCAGATCTGTACCTGCCTTCGAACTTAAGAGTATTAGACAGTTTCCCAGGCCACTGAGAAGGTAAGTGACTTACCCAGGGCCACACAGCCAGTATGGGTCAGAGAGGGAACTTGACCCCAGCCAGGTCTTTCTAATTGCAAGGCAAACTATATACCAAGCCACACTGCTATGCTGCCAAGTGCCTTGGACATAGAAGGCACTTAATAAATGTTGGGTTGGTTTGGTTTTCAACTTTTGGACTACTAAAACACAGTAATTTCTTCTAGGAACAAATTTTGTGAACTTATAGGTGTAATCCATGAGGATGGCTTTAAATCCTTCAAATTACATATTTGCAAAACCCATTGTGAGAGGCTGGTCAAGTCTACTACATAATAAAATAATTGTAGAATGTCAGAGTTGGAAGTTGTCTTAGACATCATCATCTATGAAAAACGGGGGAAGGGGAACCACTAGATCTGCTTCCCCTCTGCCATTTTTCATAGATGATGAATTCTAAGGTACCTTCCAATTCCAATACCTTACCCATTTTTCATATGGGGAAGGGGAGCAGACTGAGTGTCTCCCTCTCCCCTATTTTTCATATGAGGAAATTGGGGTCCAGAAAAAGGAAGTGACTCAGTCAGGGTAAGTAGAGAATCAAACTTGGTATCCTATGTCCCAGTCTGGGGCTCTCTCCACTACATGAGACTGCTTCCCTTAAGAAACTGCCAAAATATTAGAACAAACATTGGTCACCAGTAATTACCTTTTAAAGCTCATTAAATAGTCAAAACACACATAGCTCTTTTTTCCCCCTGGATCACACACCAGGCTCAATTCCACTGATATTTCTCTGGTTTGCTGTTTAAATTACTTAGTTATCAACCTGACATCTTTGTATCTTTGAGCTAGTGCAAAAAACCAAGATGAATAGCAGCTCTGAGACACAAACAAAATAGCCTTCCTTTTTTAAACCAGTATAAAATGGTGTGAACATTTATTTGATCTCAAGTCTTCAATATATTTGGGGGCAGTTGTGAGAGGCAGCTGGTGTAGTAAAAGGAGCATTAGGCAGTGAATGAGGAAACCTAGGCTTCAATGTCCTCCTCACTACTCACTTTTTACAAGAATGACCTTTATAGAGCAAGTCAATTTACCTTTCTGGGTCTCAGTATCTTCATCTGAAAAATGGGACTGATGCATTACCTACTTCACAGGGTTGTTATGAAGAATGCTCTTAGTAAATCATTAAGCACTATATAAATATTGTTATATGTAATAATATATTATATTTAATGTGAGCTGTCAGTCTTATTGTAACAGTGAGTGTGGGACTGTGGAAAAAAATGGTGGTGAGCCAGAAGACATTCAAAGGGGATAGAAAAACCTAATGAGGAAATAGAAAATATTAAATAGCAGGCATTTATTAAGTACCTACTATATACAAAGCACTGAGCTAGATGCTGAAGACATGCAAGCTTTATATAAGGCAAGGTCATTGTCCTCATTTAGTTTAAAGTCTAGTAGACAGAAAGGAAACCTACACAAATAATTATAATACAAAATAATCCAACATTCCCATACAATTCAACAAACATTTTTGGGGTGCTTAGTATATGTGAAGCACTGGGAATACAAAGAAAGAAATGAAAGAGACCCTGCCCTTGAGAGTTTAGGAGAGATAAAGGACAGGTAGGTAAACAAAGACTGTACAAAGAAAATGTAGGTGGGAGAGAGAGCAATGGAGGGATTGAGAAGGTAGCATCTGTGCAGAGTCTTGGGGAAAAAATGATGCTCACTGGTGAAGGTGAGGAGGGAGGTCATTTCTGGCACAGGGAGCAGCTTCTGCAGATTCAACAAGGTTGGAGATAAGAGTATCTAGATCAGGTAACATCTTGACTGCAATATAAATGTAAATTTGGTAAATGGGCGTATAGGGAGATAGTAAGTAGGAGCCAGATTGTGAAGGGTCTCAAATGTCAGTCTAAGGAGTGTGCATGTTATTCTATAGGCATGGTAAGTGAGTAAAAGAGGGATAAATGAGTCTCAGGGGAGATGATATGATGATGATGATGATGATGATGATGATGATGATGATGATGACTACTATGAAGAGGACTGTGGTGGTGATAAGGATGATGATGAGATGAGGACTCTCTGTCTCAATCGTACTGGAAGTGCAGTGGCCATTCATGGGCTGGATCCCAATGTTGATTGGTACAGAAGCTTTGCGCAGCTCTATTACTGACTTGGGCATTTTGCCCCTCCATAGGGCAACCTGGTGGCTTTGGGCTGCCAGGGCTTCACCATACTGCTGCTAGACTTAATGTGGAATCCGATTGACTTCAACTCTACTACATCTCAGAATTCCCAAATTCATGTATTCCATGAGTCTCAATCTCCCTGGTAGCAGGACTACAGGCAAATACCACCACATTTGGCTGGAATGGTCATTTTTGAAAGGTGGAGTCAGAGAAGTCTTTTCTGGAAGAGATGGCTTTTGAGTTGTGGTGTGTGAAGTGCATAGGAGTTCAATAGGTGGAAGTGAATTTCAGGCATAAGGAACAACATGAACTGAGATTCAGAGGTAGAAAAATAGAATGGGTTGCCAGGAACCCAGGTAGTGGGTTCCCCCTCATTGAAGGTCTTTAAGCAAAGGCTGGACAAACTACTCATTGAGTATACTGTAAGAGGCATTTTTTTCCAGCTATAATTTAGACCGACCTCTTCCATCTCTGAAATTGTGTGTGTGTGTGTGTGTGTGTGTTGTAAAGTTATGTTCCTACAGGAAACAGAAAGTAATCTAGTGTGGGTGGAATGGAGAATGTGAAAAAGAGAATAGCATTGGATCATGCAATCATGACTATGATAGTTTCCTAGTTACAAAGTAGAATTCAATAAATAGTCTATCAGACACAATATTAGAATTACATATTCATGGGAGGCATCATGGCGGAATGGATAGACAGCCAAGAAGACCTGGGTTCAGGGCCCATCTCTGGCCTCATGAACCCTAGGCAAGTCATAATCACTCGGTGCCCCAGACAAATCTTTAATACTGTAAATTGAAGAGAAAGTATTAATCTGCAGTAATAGAAGGAGCTTCCTCACCTGTTTTCTATGTCAATGAAATCACAGGTTTGGTTCCTAGCTCTGTCCATATATATGTTAAAAGTATTCATATGTGTTGAGAGATATACCTTTCTCTCTCTCTCTCTCTCTCTCTCTCTCTCTCTCTCTCTCTCTCTCTGTCTCTCTCTCTCTCTCTCTCTCTCTCTCTGTAGATAGATAGCTAAATAAATAGATATTACATAGATGCTATGAAAGAACTACTCTTTTCCTGTGTTGACTTTTGAATGTAGAGGAGGTAGATTCATAAATATACTATTACAAATAGATCTGTAAGTAGAGTTGTGACCAGGCCTCTGCAATCTGACCTCTCTAGGTTGGTCTCCAAGGTCTCCATTCTTCCCACTCAAGTACTAACCCATCCACTAACCAGGGATTTCTGCCCTTCTGGGGTGAAATAAGCCTCCCTAAGGCTGAACTAAGTGGCAAAAATATCTGGGAAGACACATTCACACAGGTGTCCTCCACCTCCAGGGACATGCTGACATCCCACATCTCCAAAGTGCTCCTCATTATGACTTGAATCAATCTGAGTTAGGTTAAGTTTCATATTTTCACATTTCCTCATTGCAATTAAGTAGCAAGACCTTGACCCAGAAATTCCAAGGGAAGTGATTGGATCAGCTGATCACTAGTGTCAGAGCTGCCTCTGTCATTGCCTTGTATATCCTGGTTGTCAACTGCTTTCTTGAGGAGGAATCAATTGATCAACATTCATTTATTAAGCACCTATTATATGTCAGGCACTAAGAATACAAAGACAAAAAAGGAAACAGTTCCTGCTTTTAGGGAGGTTACAATCGACTGGGGAAGACAACATAGTTACCTATAAGTATAAACAGAAAAAATACTAACTAAAAAAAAAAAGATAAAGTGGTCTAGGGAGGAAGGGAACTAGCAGTTGGAGGGATGGGCTTCCAGTAGATCAGAAGGGCTTCCAGTACCAGATGATGCTTCATCAGAGTCTTGAAGAAAGTAAAGGATTCTACAGGGCAGAGATGAGGAGGCAGTTCTTTCTGAGAATGGGGAATGACAAAGGCATGAAGACAGGAGATGGAGGGCCATATGCAAGGAACAGAAAACTGGCCAATTTGGCTTGACAGTAGAGTATGGAAAGGAAAGCAACACACCACAGAGCTGGAACTTGGATAAGGGTCAGACTGCGAAGGACTTTACAAGTCCAATCAAGTTAATATTTTGTTTTAAAGGTAGTAACGAGGTACTGAAGTTTACTGAGTAGGGCAATGACATGGTCAGACCTTTATTTAATGAAAATCACTTTTGTATCTGTGTGGAGAACGACTTGGAGGGAGGAAAGACTTGGGGCAGCAAGACCACTTAGGTAGTCAAAGCAATAATCTAGGCAAGAGGTGATGTGAGAGCTTAAATTAAGGTGATTGCCATGGGAGTAGTTAGAATGGGGCAGATAAAAGAAATCAAAATGGTAAGTGTTGGCAATTAACTGGATATGTAGGATGTGGGAGAATGAGAAATGGAGGATAATGACAAAGTTGCAGACCTGGGAGATGGGTAGAATGCTTGGTGCCCACAACAGAAATAGAGAAGTTTGGAAAATGAGTTTTGGGATAAGAAAATGAATCATTTGGGGTGAATTTGAGGTTTCTCAGGATGTACAATTTAGAATGTCCAGTAGGCAGTTGGTGATTAAGAACTGAAGCTCAAGGAAAAGGCCAGAGCTATATATAAAAATCTGTGAATCATATACATAGAGACGATGATTAAAGGAAGTAGGGATCCTCATTGCACTTGACATGGTTACCACTACACCTGCATATTTACTCTCGTCTCACTATACTTCACTATACTCCCTCACTGGAAAAGCTCACACATCTGCCTGTGACTGAATGGGTGGCATATCCTTTGCCAATAATACGTGGCATTGTTTATTTTCCTTTTGATTCCTGCTAAACAGAAATACTGCTTACAACAGATATGTACAGAATCTCTGGAAGAGAGATTGCCAGAACTGTCATGAAAACTGATAAATGGTACTACCATCATTTTGTTAAGTAGAAATAGTATACTTATAAAAATGGTTGATGACATGCTTTCATCTACTACCAAGGGTTCAATTATCAACTCTATGTAGATGACATACATGAGTCCTATTCTGCTTTAAAAATCTCTAGTCCTGCATCAACAACTGCCTTCTGGACATTTCCACCTTGATGTCCTTATTAGCTCCTCAAATTCAACATTTCCAAATCAGAACTCATGATTTCCCCTTTAAACCTTCTCCTTCTCCAAATTTTCTTGTTTATATTGAGGACAATGCCATCCTCCCAACTGCCATGTTTACAATCTTATAATCATCTTAGACCATGGGTTCTTAACCTGAAGTCTATGGTAGATTTCAGGGGTGAATTAACTTGGATGAGGAAAAATTACATCTTTATTTCAATAAGATTGCTTTCCTTTGTAATTCTATAAATCTTATTTCATGCATTTAAAAACATTCTGAGGAGTCCATAGGCTTCACTAGACTGCCAAAGGGAAACATGAAGCAAAAACGGTTAAGAATCTCTGGATTAAATGCTTTTCTCTCCCTCTCATTCTCTTTCTCTTCCCCTATCATTGACCAAAACCTATCAATATTTACTCCACCACATCTCTTATCCATCCTTTTCTCTACACTCACACAGCCATCAGTACTACTTCTTGCCTGAAATATTTTAATTGGTTTCCTTACTTCTAGTCTCTCTCAATCCATTGATACAGCTGCAAAAAGAAACTTCCTAAGCTGTAAATGTCACTCATCTACTTTAATACCTTCAGTGGCTCCCTAGGATAAGCGCCTTAGCCTGGAATTTAAGGCCCTCAAAATCTACTTCCAACCACTGTTTCCAGCCTTATTTCACATTACTCCCTTTCCCACACTCTCTGTTCCAGGCAAATTGGATTACTAGCTGTTCTCTGAACCTGACATTTCATTTCTGCCCTCTGTAAATTTTCCTAGGCCATAAATCTATGCCTGGAATGTGCTCCCTTCTAAACTTTGCCTTTCCCAGTTCTTATCCTTATCTTCCTTACTGGTTCAGCTCAGGTATCACTTACTGTGCAAAGCCTTCCCTGATAACCTGGTTGTTGATTCTCTTTACAAATGACTTTGTCTTTACTTATATGTGTTATGTGGTATCAGTCCAATGGAATGTAACCTTCAGGATGGCATGAATTGTGTTACTTTTTGTCTGTTTAATACATAACGAGTTTTTGATAAATATTTGTCAAATAATTCAAATGAAAAAGATAACTTGCGTGTTGGACGAGAGAATTCAGGTTAAAGAAAGCAATCTAAAGAACTACAATGATGGATCATATCTAATGGGATGAAATTAATAGGGATAATTGTAAAGTCCTACAGCTAGGTTCAAAAAATCTATTACTGGCTCTTTTTGTGGTAGCCAAGAATTGGAAGTTGAGGGAATGCCCATCAACTTGGGAAACGGCTGAATAAGTTGTGGTGTATAAATGTAATGGAATACTATTGTTCCATAAGAAATGGTGAAACAGCAGACTTCAAGAAAACCTGGAAAGACTTACATGAACTGATGCTGAATGAAGTGAGCAGAACCAGGAGAACATTGTACACATTAACAGCAACATTGGGCAATGATCAACTATGATAGAATTAGCTCTTCCTAGCAATACAATGATCCAAGAAAATTCCAAAAGACTTGTGATGGAAAATTCTATCCACAACCAGAGAAAGAACTGATGGAATCTGAATGCAGATCAAAGTATATTATTTTCACTTTCTTTGTTTTTTTTTGTTTTTTGTTCCTTTTGTTCTGTTTTTTTTTTTCACAACATAACTAATGTGGAAATATGTTTAACATGACTACACATGTATAACCTATATCAGATTTCTTGCTGTCTTGGGGATGGAGAGGGAAGGGAAGGAGGGAGAAAAATTTGGAATTCAAAAATCTTATAAAAAACAAATGTTGAAAACTATATTTACATGTAATTAGAAAACATAAAATGTTATTTACATAAAAAGAATTACTGCTGTGTAGAAATTCCAGTGGAGTAAGGACTTGGCAGGACAAACTGTCAATAAGTGACATGCTATTCTTTTAGCTTCCTTTAGATTTCCTTGACTTTCCCAATACCTTTGGCTTATTTCCTTAGCATTCAACATGTGAAATGCCTGACCCTGAGGTATAGCTCGCTTGACATTTTTTTTCTTGGAAAATACTTTTTTTAGCCAATTAATTAACACATATGAACTAGGAGGCTGGTCAAGTGTAGCTACACTCCTTGGTTAAATGCTGTGTAAACTGACTACCACTAGGTATCATGGCAGCAGACTTGGATCACTCATTAAGTATAAGAAATTAACAACATGGATTTCCATTCAACATTGAAAACACTTAGATGTTCCTTGCTTGTCTTAACATTTTTTTATGGACCTGCTTTTTGCTCTTCTTTGCTTATTCCAATGTTCCAAATAGAGCCAATGCAGGCTGAGTCCAGCTCCTATTACTGTCAAATTGTGCTAATTCTTTGACCACCATCTTCCTCAAACCATAATGAAGACATCTCAAGAGCCTTGGAAATAACAATGCTTCCAACTTAGTGGCAAATAGTTCAACATCAGACATTGATATGCTTTTATCCATAGAAATGCTATTAAAGAAAGAGTATCACTATTTTCTTTGCCGCTATACCCTAAGAACCATGAGACCTTTCTCTGTGACTTGTAGTTGAAACTTTCTCGATTTGTTGTCTCCTATTAGAATGTGAGCCCCTTCCTTGATAGCAGCTTCCCTATTTGTAACCCCAGTATTTAGCACAGTGCTTTGCACAAAGTAAGCCCCATCTTTGCTACATTCTGTCTTGCAGTTCTCTGCCCTTCCTTGTACTGCAAACTGGAATTCTGAACCTCACTCAAAACACATTATGTGAGGAGTCTGGCTGGAGAAGGGCTAAAAGGGTAGTGATACACAATGAAACTATAGGAAAACTCTCAAATGATCTAACTTCAAGAAAGATTCAGGATCAACTAATAAATTGGGGCCTGTTCCAATTTGAGATAAAACCAAAATTAGATTAAAAAGTAAATGAGGTTAGTGAGCAACATCAGCCTATATACTGTGCTTATATTCCTTTAAATTTTGCTCTAAGCTTTTTATCAATTATTTTAATACAATATTATTCTAATTGTTCAGCCGTTTTTTAGCGGTTTCTTACTATCTGTGACCACATTTGGGGTTTTCTTGGCAGAGACACCAGAGTGATTTGCCATTTCCTTCTCCAGTTCATTTTACAGAGGAGGAAACTGAGGTAAAGTTAAGCTAGCAAGTGTCTGAGGCCAGATTTTAACTCAAGAAGATGAGTTTTCTTGACTCCAGGCCCAGTACTCTATCCACCGCATCGCCTAGCTGCTCTATTATTTGAATACTAATTAATTTAACAAAAGGGCAGCTGAGGCCAATGGATGGAATGCCAGGTCAGGAGTCAGGAAGGTTCATCTTTCTGAGTTCAAATCTGGCCTCAGACACTTACTAGCTGTGTGACCCTGGGCAAATCACTTAACCTGTCTGCCTCAGTTTCCTCCTCTATAAAATGAACCAGAGAAGGAAATAGCAAACCATTCTACTACTTTTGCCAAGAAAACCTCAAAGGGGTGAAGCAAGGATGCCCATTATCACGACTGATACTCAGTATAGTACTAGAAATGTTCCTATAGCAATAAGAGAATAAAAAGAAATGGAAGGAATTAGAACAAGCAATGAGGAATAAACATATCACTCTCTGCAGATATTACGATGGTATACTTAAAGAACCATAGAGAATCAACCAAAAAAACTACTTGAAATAATTTCACAACTTTAGCAAAGTTGCAGGATGTAAGATAAACCCACATAAATCATCAGCATTTCTTTATATGACCAAGAAAGCCCAGAAGCAAGAGATAGAAAAAGAAATTCTATTTAAGATAATTGTAAACAATATAAAACACTTGGGAGTCTATCTGCCAAGACAAACCCAGGAACTATATGAACATAATTACAGAATACTTCACACAAATACAGTCAGTTCTAAACAATTGGAAAAATATCAATTGCTCACGGGTAGGCCAAAGCAATATAATAAAAATGGCAATCTGCCTAAACTAATTTACTTGTTCAGTGCCACACCAATCAAACTACCAAAAAATTATGCAATAGAGATAGAAAAAATAACAACAAAATTCATCTGGAAGAACAAAAGGTCAAGAATACCAAGAGAATAAATGAAAAAACAACAACAAACCAAAGGAAGGTGGCCTAGCAATACCAGATCTCAAGCTATATTATAAAGTAGTAGTCATCAAAACTATCTGGTACTGGCTAAGAAATAGAGTAGTGGATTGGTGGATTGGATTAGGTACACAAGACACAGTAGTCAATGACCTAGTGTTTGATAAACCAAAGATCCTAGCCTTTGAGATAAGAACTCACTATCTGACAAAAACTGCTGGGAAAATTGGAAAACAATAGGACACAAAGTAGGTACAGACCAAAATCTCACACCGTATCCCAAGATAAGGTCAAAATGCATGCATGATTTAGACATAAAGGGTGATACCATAAGCAAATTAGAAGAGCAAATAATGGTCTACCTGTCAGATCTATGAGGACGGGAAAAATTCATGACTAAACAAGTGACAGATAGTATTATAAAATATAAAATATATAATTTTGATTATATTAAATTAAAAAGGTTTTGTACAAACAAAATCAATGCAACCAAGGTTAGAAGGAAAGCAGAAAGCTGGGAAACAGTCTTTACAGCAACTATCTCTGATAAAGGCCTCATTGCTCAAATATATAGAGAAATGAGTCAAATTTATAAGAATATAAGACATTCCCCACTGAAAAATGGTGAAAGGATATGAACAGGCAGTTTTCAGATGAAGAAATCAAAGCTATCTATAGACATATAAGAAAGTGCTCTAAATCACTTCTGATTAGAGAAATACATATTAAAACAACTCTGAGGTACCACCTCACACCTTTCAGATTAGCTAATTTGACAAAAAAGGAAAATGATGAATGTTGGAGAGGATGTGGGAAAATTGGGACACTGATGCACTGTTGGTGGAGTTGTAAACTTATCAGCTATGAATGACTGAGCTCTTCTCAGCAATACAATGATCAAAGACAAGTACAAAGGACTCAAAAGTAAAAATGCTATCTACATCCACATAAAGAACTGATGGGACTCTCAATGCAGATTGAAACATATTTTTTCATTTACTTTTATCTTTTTTGTTTTTTTTCTTCTGATCTGTTTTTTCTTTCACAACTGTGACTAATGAGGAAATATGTTTTACATGATAGCACACGTATATCTTATATCAAATTGTCTACCATTTTCAGAAGAGGGAAGGGAAGGAGGGAGAAAAATTTGAAACTCAAAATCTTGTAAAAATGAATGCTAAAAATTTGTCTTGACATGTAATTGGTGGAAAAATACTATTAAAAGAAAGAGAAAACCCCAAAAGAGGTCATGAGAAGTCAGACACAACTGAAAAACAAGTGAATAACAACATTTTTATAAAAAGTCCTGTTGTTAAAGAAAAAGCACAATTCAATGGGAAATAATAATAACCTTTGATTCTGTTAACACTTATGGAACCCCTAGATGTTTGGAAACTAGCAGTCAGCACGTGGTAGGGAAGGAACACTGGACCGGAATCAGGAAAGTTGGATTTCAGGAATCAAGAGTCCTACCATCAACCAGATGTGTGACCCTGGACAAGTTACTTTATCTTCTATATATAAAATGATGAAGGTCGACTAGTTAACCTTTAAAAGCCTTTTCAAGCTCTAAAATTCTGTCTCCTCTGACCACTAAGCCATAGTCAATATATCACTGACCATATAGTGGCAGCTTACTCAATTAACAGGTATAATACCCAAGAGGAAAAAAAATAAAGACAGCCTTGCAAAACCAGACGCGTAAAGCCACTGCAAATATTACATTGACTCTCTTGGAGAGATTATTTTCCTTTTACATTCTGGGAGTAGAAACACTGGTTTTTGCAGGAATTAAATTCATGAGGACTAGGGTTGCTGTGCCCTTCAGAACCTCATAGAAGCAGCTGAAAGGGCGGAGTGGGGCACCGAAATCTGTGGGTGGGAAGAATAGCACACAGAAAGGAGGAGAGCAGAGCAATGTTAGTTTAAAAAATGTATATGGTATAGAAAGGAAGGATTTTTAGTAGCAAATGTTTCATAGGCTTGTAAATATTTGTTCCAGGCTAAAGAGTGGGAAATACTGGTGAAGACAGAGACTAAATTATAAACTCCTTGACGGTAGGGAAATTTTTTTTGGACACTCTTCCTCACAGCTTAACATAGGCCTTTTGAGTACAGTTAGCAATTAGTAAATATTTGTTTACTGTAGCGCATTGTTTTTTCATGGATTGCATGAAATAGGGATAAGGGAGACAGCCAGTATGAGCTACGGTGACCATATAATGTTAAAGGATCCAGAGCCCCAGCACCTCTTCTAGAAAAGTTACAGGAAGACATGAACAACAGTCACCCAGGGCACAGAGGCACTGCTGGGTTGTGTTGAAGTGAGTATCTATGGCTGGAGTGGAGGGGAGTGGAGGGGAAGAGAGGGGGTGGGTGGTAAGGCATTATATTGTATTGTATCATTATATCATACTGTGTTGTGTTTTATCATATTGTATCTTCTTGTATTTTGTTGCATTAGATTATATAGTATTTCCTTAAAGTTTCCCCTTTTCAAAGCCTATGAGGAGAGGAATCCTTGAGAACTGGAAATTGAATTTGGGATTGTTTGGCTGTCTTTTGAGAAAGGAGACTGAACCTTTTACCAGCAAATGGCCCGTTTTAGTGTTCTTCAGGGACAAGTAGAAGATCCCACATAGAGCCAAGAGGAGGAGAGGAAGGGGGAAAGAGATAGAGACAAGGATGGAGAGAGGAGTAAGGGGAGGGAAAGAGGAGAGTAGGGGGGCACAAAAGGAGAAAGGTGGAAACACCAAAGTTAAATGTCAAGAAGAGAAGATTATTTTGAAAAAGATCATCCTATGCCTCTGACATGACTTTCTAAGAACTTTTTCTTTCATGTGTTCCCTGAATTCTCTTTTATAAGCTTATTCTAGTGGATAAGAAGGAATAGAAGAAGATTTTCTTACTGGGTCTGGGGACCTGGAAATTTCAGAAAAGAAGACTTGAGAGGGAGTGACTTCAGAGATCACTTAAAGAGAGCACCTTTATGAACAGGTTCAAGAGCTGTGCCCTTGCTGCTTCAACATGTATTTGCTTTGCAAGGTCTATGACAATCCTATGCACAGCCAACACTAAATGATTGTGGATGACTTCATTTGTGGAAGATGCTAATGAGAATGTTCATGGGAGCAGTTATGATGTACTCCTTATTAAGACAAATTAACCTTGCCATGGACCCATAGGAAGAATAAATCATTGCAGGCAGAATAGCTTACTCATTTCTAAATTTTGGTAGTCATTAATTTAGCAGGTGTAACTCAAGGAAAGTCAACCAAGGATTTGGCAGGTGATTTGCAGGATACCCAGGGAGATGCACTGAAGAATGCACTGAAGTAGCATGTAGATATTGGGGAGAAGATGGTTAAAGGTGGGGCCAAAGAACACATATGATATCCTGCCCAAGGGCTTATATATGCATGTAGGTGATGAGGTAAATACCCAGGCAGGGAAAGACTATACCTACCTAGAGCAGAGAATGCAGGGTCTGAGTTGGGAAGAGAGTATGAATAATAGTGATGATGATGATGATGATGATGATGATGATAGCTACCATTTATATATCACTTAAAGTTTTGCAAAGCATTCAACATTTATTATCTTATTTGATCCTTATATTGTCTGGATGAGGTAGCTGGTATTATTAACTCCATTTTACAGATGAGGAAACTGAGACCGAAAGAGGTTAAGTGACTTGCCAAGGTTCATAATCTAGCAAATATCTAAGACAGTATTTACTCCCGGCTTCCTGATGCCAAGACCAGCATTCTATCCACTGGGCCACCTAACTGTCTTGGTAGAAACCAAAAAGCCAGACCAGGTACATAAGTATTAGGATTATCTACAAAACAGTGAAACATAAAGGGATTATTGTGAAGTCTTAAGGCTCTTGGGAAAAAACAAAACAAAACAAAACAAAACACTTGCTAGAAGAGACTTTTAGACCAAGAAGCCCATATGAGATCAAGAAATAAAACTGCAGGGGGCGGGGGGACAGTTGGTCCGGGACTGCGCTCGGTTGCCGCCACCACTGCCACTGCCAGCGTGCCAGCCAGTCGGTTTCTGCTCTAGGTGAGAATCCGGAATGGGAGACAAGCCGACTTGGGAGCAGATTGGATCCAGCTTTGTACAACATTACTACCAGTTATTTAATAATGACAGAACCCAATTAGGAGCAATATATATTGATGTATCTTGCCTTACATGGGAAGGGCAGCAGTTCCAAGACAAAGCAGCCATCGTGGAGAAATTGTCTAGCCTTGCATTTCAGAAAATCCAACACAGCATCACAGCTCAGGACCACCAGCCCGCCCCTGACAGCTGTATACCCAGTATGGTGATGGGATAGCTAAAGGCGGATGAAGACCCCATCACGGGATTCCACCAGATATTTCTACTAAAGAACATCAACAATGCTTGGGCGTGCACCAACAACATGTTCAGGCTAGCGCTGCACAACTTCAGCTGAGCCTCCTCTTCCCAAGGCACCCACGCTGTTTCCTTCTCTCTGCTCTTCCTGATATTATTCACACTTCCTCTCCCCAGCCCCCTGAGAACACTCCAAATATCATACACAAGCCTGCAAGGCCGTGGTGGGTGGACACCGCGGTGGGCAGTGGCATCACTGTTTGAGTGTCTTGTGCATGATGTTTGGACGTTAGACTAGCTGCATCTGACAGGAGAAGTTTGTGTTGTACCAGTGCATGCCTTAGAAAGACTAAGTAATGCAAAAAGTTGTCCTTTTTTTTTTTAATGTACTGACAAGTTGCTCTAGTAACCCAAAGAAACGAAGGAGACAGCAGCAGCTGCGTGTGCAGCCCCGACCGTGATTTGTTCAGATGTTCAATGCCTCATTATATAATAAAACCATGAAAATTTTCTTAAGCAAAAAAAAAAAGAAAAAAGAAATCTGCAGGGAGGTAAAGGGAGTCAGCTGTTGAATCAACCTGTCTTCCTCAAATCCTGCTTTTTGTTTTTTCCTTTAATGACACTTATTGAGTGTCCATTCTCTATCCCTGTGCTGATGTGGTCAGGCAGAGGTTCCCAAACTTATTTGGCCTACCACTCCCTTTAAAAAAAAAATTACTCGGCACTCCCATGGAAATCTACTTTCTTTCTTTAACCCTTTAATTTTTAAAAATTTACATCATTTTAAAAAATATAATTTTTAAATGATACAACTTAAATTTAATAATTTATTGTAAATTTGTGGAGTTTTTTCTTCATTGAAATTTTGGTGATACAATATTGTATAGTATTGTACTGTAAACAAATCATTACACACACATATTCCTGCCAACAAATGCTGGACTTCCCAACAATGCACCACATGCTTGCCTGCCAATGCTTGTTAAGACCTTTTTGGGTGGACATGACCAGGGACTGGTTATAACTTGCATTTTATGTATTTATTTGGAAAATAACATAATCACTATGACTTTAACTCTGTTATATAACAGATGAAATGTGTATGAACAGTTTTTTAAAATGTTCTTATCTTCTTTTGTTATGCTTGCAGTGCCCCCTTATTTTTATTCGATGCCCACAATTGGATCCAAGGCTACTACTGCCCCCCTCGATCATTCCAGAGCCCCCCAGGGGGATGATATCACCTGCTTTGGAAACCTATATGTCAAGAATGCAGTCTTCCATGCATCTTGCTGACTCAATAGGGCCTTGAAAGCCCTGGGACTAGACATATGGGATGAGATCTTAGCTGAACAGGAGATGGCTCAGATAGGAAAGGAGAAAGATTCTGAGATTAAACAGAAAACAAAATTCCAAGTACTAAATACTGCATATATTTTCTGATTCATTTTCAAATACACTTTCCCTACAAGGTAGATACTGAGAACATTCCCTTATTCTAAACCTTTCCTAGCAGATTTCTTCACTTTTGCTTATTACTACATTCTAGTTAACTCTTGCCTCAACCTTCCTGGAATACTCTTCATCAGTGTATAATCTTACTCCCTCCATTGACATAGACCACAACTTAACAGATGGTCTTCATGAGTTATGTTTTTCTGGTCAAAAATAGTCATCATCCAGTAGCCATCCTTAGTCACACAACTGATCAAGTCTTTAGTTGATGGAAACAAAATCCATCATGGGGTTTGTACCTGAAACCTTTCTACCTTGAAAGGACTGGCTAAAACTTGTGTTCTACATGGAGTTCTTAATGCCCTAGAGCTGTAACAAAGGGAATGATGGAAAAGGATTTCAGTATAGAGACATTCTCTTTATAAATTTGAAATGCTGCCTCCTTCTCTTCTGCTGTTACCAACGTGATGTTGTAAACAACCACAAACTCATCAATCAACAATCATTTATTAAATGTCTACTATGCACCAGGCATTATGATTGGCCCCCACATAAAGTACCTAGAATATTTTAGGTGGAAAGAACCATAGATGTTAAAAAAAAACAAATTAAAAAAACCCAACAACAAAGCAGGTTAGAGCATCTGTTCTGGATTGTTAGTTGGCCAAAAGGGGAAAAAATAAAGAACTTTAGAAGCAATTTGTCATTGTCCTTTATAGAACATTAGCATATGAAAATGGATTGTTAAATACCACATTATTAAATATGTTATTTATTAAATATCATATTAATCTATACATAATCTATGCATGTGGTTTTCCATTTTGTAGATCAGAGGTGTCAAACATACAGATCAAAAAGCTCCTGAGTTTGGCCATTAAAATGCAATTGGGGAATATTTTACAAAATAAATAAAAATACAATAGAACATAAAAAAGGAGGGGCAGGTTGATATGTTAGATCTGTGAGCATTTGAATGTGTGTGAATTCTTTAGCACTGTTTATGTACTTTCCCCTATATTAATCTTCATAAAAGCTTTAACATCAAAGACCATTCCTTTTTATTCTGGCAGGTAAAATGAAAAGCTCTCCCACTTCCTAACGGATATTAAACCATATGTTAGCCTAGAAGAAAAAAAAAACACCAGAACCTTAGAGATCATTCCACAAACAGATTGTATTGTGGAAAGAATGCTGAGTTTCAAGTGAGACAACCTGGGTTCAAGTCCAAGCTCTGGTACTTAGTCTCTGTGTGACCTAGGGCAAGTCAAGGGGCTGCTCTCTTTTCGCCTCGGTTTGCTCCTTTACAAAATAAAGGGGTTGTAGTAATTGACCTTGAAGGTCCCTTTCAAGTCCCTATCCATAACAGAGCTGTGAGTAGCTATAGGTATACCCCCAACTGTCCTGGGCACTCTTCTCTTTTCTGTCTACATTCTTTCACGTGATTTCATCAGTTCCCGTGGGTCTAATTACCATCCCTGATTCCTATATCCAGCCCTAGTCTCTCTCCTGAGCTTCATTTCCATATCACCAATGGCTATTTGGATATTTTGAATCAGATGTCCTGTAGGCATCTCAAACTCAACATGACCAAAACAGAACCTCTTATCTTTCCTCCCCAAACCTCCCCTTTTATGAATTTGTGTCTCATCGTCAAGGGCACCACCATCCTTCCAGTCACCCATATTCATAGCTCTGGTGTCAGACTTGACCTCTCACTCTCACTTATGTCATATATCCAAGCAGTTGGCAAATCTTACCACTCTTATCTTCACAATATCTCTTTGCAAATGGCCCCTTTCCTCTATTCCAACCAGCTAAGTGGTGTGGTGGCAAGAACACTAGGTCTGGAGTCAGGAAGACCTGAACTTAAGTCCTACCTCAGACATTAGCTGTGTGACTTTGGGCAAGTCACTTAACTTCCATTTGCCTGAGTTTCCTCAAATGTAAAATGGGGATAAAAATAACACCTATATCTCCCAGGGTTGTTGTGAGGATCTAATGAGATATTTGTCAAGCACCTAGCAGAGTGCCTGGTACGTGGAAGGTACTATATAAAGCCAGTTACATTATTTTTATTATTGTTATCTAGTCACACAACTATCCTAGCTTAAGCTTAATTCGTTTCTTTGCCTCAAGTCTCTTCTCATTCCATTCTATTCTTCATAGAGCCAAAGTGATTTTCCTAAAGTCCAGGTCTAATTATGTTACCCTATTCCTCAATACCCATTAACTAAGGGAGCAAATACAAACTTCTCTGTTAGACATTTAAAGCTTCATCAGAGCCCAGTCTCACAGTATCTTTCCAGCCTTCTCCCATTCTATGGTTCAGCCAAAGCTATTTGCTGTTTCTCACAAATGACGCAATCTCCCAACTCCATGCCTTCATATTCATTATCCTTCACGACTGGAACACTCTGGCTCTGGTAATCTTTTGTACCCTTCAAGGCACAGCTTAAGCATCTCCTTTTTTTTTTCAGTCAAGAGTAAAAAACTTATTTATTTGCCCCTCATGAAGGCACTAAAAGTGCACTTTTTATTTGAAATATTTTATTTTTCCCTAATTACACTTAAAGATAATTTTTAACATTCATTTTTTAAAAATTTTGAGTGAAAATTTTCTCCCTTTTTCTTTCACCTCCCACCTCCGTAAGTAAGCAATTTGATATAGGTTATACGTGCACATCCAGCAAAACAAATTTCCATATTAGTCATGTTGTTAAACATCTCCTTCTACATGAGGTTTACCCTGGTTCTTCTAGCTGGTACTAGCTTCCCCTCCAAGGTGACTTTCTATTGGTATCTGCTCAATATATACTCTGTATATATCCAGATATGTAAAAAAATAATAGCTAGCAGGTCTGTATCCCGAAGAGATCAAAGAAAAAAGAAAAAGACCTACATGTACAAAAATATTTATGGCAGGGGCAGTTAGGTGGCACAGTGGATAGAGCACCAGCCCTGAAGTCAGGAGGACCTGAGGTTCAGTAGGAGGACCTGAGTTCAAATCCGGCTTCAAACCAAACACTTGACACTTACTAGTTGTGTGACCCTGGGCAAGTTACTTAGCCCCAATTGCCTAAAAAAAAACAAAAAAAAATTATGGCAACTCTTTTTGTGTCGGCAAAGAATTGAAAATTGAGGAGATGCTCATCAATTGGGAAGTGGCTGAACAAATTATGATGTATGGTTGTGATGGAATACTGCTGTGCTATAAGAAATGATGAGCAGGTTGATTTCACAAATACTTGGGAAGACTTACATGAACTGATACAAAGTGAAGTGAGCAGAACCAGGAGAATGTTATACACAGTACAGCAATGTAATGATGATCAACTGTGACAGGCTTAGCTATCTGACTGATACAACAATCAAAGACAATTCTGAAGGACTCGTAATGAAAAATGCTACCTACTTCCAGAGAGAGATCTGATGAACTCTCAGCATTTTTTTCCACTTTCTTTTTTTCTTTTGCTTTTCTTTTTGCGACATGGCTAATATGGAAATATGTTTTATATGATTTCACATGTATAATTAATGTCACATTGCTTGCTTTCTTAATGGAGGGAGGAAGGGTAGAGGAGAATTTGAAACAAAATTTTTAAAAAATGATGTCAAAAATAAATAATAAATTCACTTAAAACAACAATAACAATAATAGCTTCAATATTTGCAAAGCACATTACAAATGTCATCTCATGTTATCCTCACAACAACCCCAGGAGGTATTATCCCCATTTTATAGATGAAGAAACGGAGGCTGAAAGACATTAAGTGACTTGCCCAGGGTCACACAATTAGTAAGTGCCTGGAGCTGGATTTAAGCTCAGGTCTTTTGGACTCCAGGTCCAGTACTTTATCCACTGAGCTATCCAATTTTCTCATGCTGTGTGTGTTATTTCCTCTGCTGAAACGTGGACTCAAGGGCAGGAAATGTTTCCATTTTTTTTCTTTTTGTCCTCAGTTCTTATCATAGTGCCTAAAACACAGTAGGTGCTTAATAAATGCTGGATTGTTTGATGATCTATATATGGTCAATCATTTTACAGAGAAAGAACCTGAGACCTATGGACTTGACCAAGATCACAAAATAAATTGAGGAATTTATACGCCCGGCCTCCTCATTGTCAGTCCAGTGCTCTTTTCTCATCAGAGCCAACTGGGATATCGGCCAATCCCTTCTCTCCATAAGTACTTCTAATTTTTTTTCATTTGCCTTGAGGTACATAGAAATGATTTTATTTTTTAATTTAAAGAGAAAACTGTAGTCTCTAATTACATTTTACTGCTACATTTCATGTCTCTTAATTAACAAGCTGAAAACTGGTTTAACCACCAGATGTAGGATTTCACAAGATTAAAGATTTAGAGGTAGAAGGCACCTTCAAGGTCATCAAATGCAAATGTGCCTCAAAGAGATTACAGGACTTGGTAACTATCTGAAGACAGATTTGAACTCAGGTCTTCCTGACTCCAAGTACAATGCTCTACCCGTTAAGCCACCTAAGCGTTCCTCATTTCACAGCATGTGACAATTTTGGGGGGAGGTGGGTGTTTTGTTTTTGGTTTTTGTTTTGTAGTAAAGAATAATCTTGGTAACATTGATAAGCAATAGGTTGATGCTACAGTAATAGGAGCCAGTGATGTTAAGGTTTGGGAAACTATGCCCTTAGGCCCTAGTGGCCTCTGGCCATATGATTTGGCCCTGGAAGGAATGTTTGCTATAAGCCCTGGAGTAGTGTTTGAGCCCCCAGGAAGCTGAAGCCATGCAAATACTCCCTAGGTTTGTTTTGGCAGGATGTGGTATGATCTAAATCACACCTGTGACTTTATACTTTGTACATATTCTACATTTAATTATATGTGCACATGCTGTTTCCTTGCTGTAGAACAAAAGTTACTTGAGGGCAGGAACTATTTTGTTTCTTGTTCTTTTCTTTCCAGGGCCTAGCATTGTGCACGGAGCACTGAGCGCATGGCATTTAATAAATGCTTGTTAAATTGAATCACGCTGCAGATCACAATCCCTCTTCTATCATTATGTACTTCAGTCTCTTAAGCTGGTCACGTGGTACTTGAGGATAGAGTCCAGTGATAGGAGCAAACGACTGACTTATTTGCTTTGTCTCTGATTCCTTTTCCCATTCATTCTCTGACCCTAGAGATGCCCACCACCTTAGTATACAGTGACCTCACATATATATGAACAGTGAATTGAGTATCTCAATGCCTTTAGAGCAAGGAGTTCTTCGTATTTGTGTCATAGACCACTTTGGCAGTCTGGTGAAGCCTATGGACCCCTTCCTGGATTCATGTTTTTAAATGCATAAAATATGTAAGATTACAAAGGAAACCAATTAAGGTGAAATCAAGTTGTACTTTTCCCCCATTTAATTTCTTGAACATCCTGAAATCTATTCATGGACCCCAGGTTAAGAACCCCTGCTTTAGAGGATCTGGAAAGAAAATCATGGCTTACTTGAGCAAAAAGTCATCTGACTTAATTTGACAAAATGTTTTCTCAGCTTCCCTGCTTCAGTATGTTTCATCATATTTTCTAGATCCTCTGCAAAGTGATCTCCCACACTGTTATGGCATCCCTAGAATTATACAATCTGATGAGATGAAAGGAAGCTTAGACTCACCAAGTCCAATCTCTGTACCTCATGTGCCATTCTTGCGTCTAACCTCAGTCAAAAGGGATTTGCTCCTAATGTGAACTACCGTGGTAAAATCACAAATTTCTGTTTGCCTCAGTTTCCTCAACTGTAAAATGGGGGTAATAATAGCATCTACCTTCTAGGGCTGTAGTGAAGATTAACTGAGATAATATTTGTATAGCATTTAGTATGGTACTGGCACACAAATTCTTGCTTGTTTCCTTTTTCTCCTTCCTTCTTTCCATCCCTCTTTCTTTTCCTTCCTTCCTTCCTTCCCCCTTTTCCTTCTTTCTCTTTCTTTCCTTCCTTCCATTTCCCTCCTCTTTCCTTCCTTTGTCCCTTCTTCCCTTCCTTCTTTCTCTCCTCCTTTCCTCCTTCCCTCTCCTCTTCTTTTCCTTCTTTCCATAATGCAAGGCAGTGGAGTCCAAAGAAAAGAGCACTGAATTTGAGAGCTGTAGGCGCTAGGTTCAAATCCTGTTTCTTTCCTTTACTAATTGTGTATGTTCTTGGGCAAGTAAATTCATTACTCTAGGTCTCAGTTTCCTTATCTATAAAAACGCAGCTTTTAGACTAAATGACCTCTAGGAGTCCTTCTGACTCTAGCTCTATAATTCTAGTGAATTTTGAATGTATAAAACATTCCTCTCTTTTGGAACTGTGACATTCTGGCTTGTATTCTAGATATCTGAATACATGCTAAATTTTCCCTACTCTAGTATAAGCTTTCCTTGGGTAACTGAGACCATGTCTGATCCATCTTCATTTTCTCCGCAGGACTGACCACAAGGCTGTGCCCAGAGTAGGTCCTCAATACATAGCTATTGAATCTACTCATCTTCTCTGTCAGCCTTTGCTGCAGGAATCTAGCAGAGTCTTATTATTAATATTTAGCTATGCCACTGGCTGTGGTTTTTAATAACCTCCCTCGCTCCTTTTTCAAATCTCACACTTAATAGCCCTTTCTGTCACTGTCTTAGTCATTTCTCTTTTCTCCCTCCCCTCAATACTTGATGAAACACTCTCAGTTAACATTTGCTAGAATGCCCTTCATAAGCTCCCTGGAACCCAGCTGTGAGAGGGACCATCATACCCAGAAACACTTCTCTCCTTGCACCCTGATAGAACACTTTCATCTTTATTCTTGCTGACATTTCCAGAGTTCTTGACAGTTTACAAAGTGTTTCACATCCCTTATCTCATTTGAGCTTCCTAACAACCCACTGGGATACGTAGTGTCAGCGTTATTATGATTTAGAAATAAGGAAACTGAGGCTCAGAAGGCTGCGATGACTCATGCTTGGTGTCTCTCAGCTGGTTAGTGACAGAGCTGTGACACACACATATGTATATGTGTGTAAATATATATGTAACAAGCACATCTATGTGTGTGTATATTTACATATGTAGTTCTTCTGATTCCAAGTTAAACTTTCTTTCTATTGTACCTTTCATATTTTCACATTATTTTATCTCATTCATGCCCCCCCTACTACCTTCACATCTTTACCTATGGATCACAACTTTAATGCTATTTATTAATTATAATGACCAAACTCTGCACTTAGAAGAGTTGAGAAAATGCACCTCCTTTCCTTCCTTGCAGAAGTGGGGGACTATGGGGTATGGAATATGGTATATACTATCTGATGTGCTAGTAGATTTTGCTAAACTGATTTTTCCCCCAAAATTCTCTTTAAATATTTCCTACAAACATTCAGTGGGTAAAGGGAGCGATATATTTGGAAATAAATGTGGTGTTAAAAAAAAGCATTAAGAAAAAGTAAAATAAACATTTTTAGTACTAGCCCTACTTCCAAGGGTGTTGGTGAGACTCAAATGAGATATATGTTAAGTGCTTTGCAAACCTTAAAGTACTCTATAAATACTAGTTTTGCTATTATTGTTGTCATTACTACCGTTATTATTATTATTGTTATTAATAGCCACCAGTCACCAAGCCTCCAGTCTGGTGATGATGAGTAATATGATGGTAAATGTTTAACAATCAGGGTTTTAGGGAAAAAAAATCTGCAATAAACTTTTAAGTTAAATCTGCATTATTAACACTTTTAAATCTAGAAAATCAGCCAAAAAACCCCCCAAAAAACAAAAAAACAACAACAAAAATATCAGGCTCTGATTTATAGCACTGCTGATTTCTGAAGTGTAAATGCTCACACCGATAATCTAACAATCAGATCTCTCAAGCAGATTAGTAATGGTAGTGTGGGAAAGGGGTTAGAGTAGCAACATTGAAGTCAGAGGATCTAGGTTCAAATCCTTCCTTTGACACTACTATGGGCATCTAGGTGGAAGAGTGGATAGAACACTGGGCCTGGAATCTGGCCTCAGATACTTACTAGCTGTGTGACCCTAGGTAAGTCACTTCACCTTGCTTGCCTCAGTTTCCTTACCTATAAAATGAGCCAGAGAAGGAAAAAGGCAAAGTACTCTAGTGTCTTTGCCAAGAAAATCCCAAATGGGGTCACAAAGAGTCAGACACAACTCAAAAATGACTGAACAAGAATGACACCTTGTGCGATCTTGTACAAATTACTGAAACTGTATAATTCTTAGTCTTAACATCTGTAAACTGAAGGTTGCTGGGCTAGATGACCCCTGAGGTCCCTTCTAGTTCTTTCTCTATGGCTCATGACCTTTCCCATCCTCAGAATCAATTCAAGTATTTCTTGAGCATCAACTAACTGTGCACCCAGTTTTCCAATAGTCTCTGAGGAATGCAAAATATAGTTCAAGACACAATCCCTGCCTTCAGGATGCTTATAGTTAAGACAAATGATATATGAAGCCACAATTAGGGGCTATATAGTTCAAAGACTAATGGATCTGTAATTAAATCCACATTGAGATCTCGTTCTGTCATTTGCTGGCTGTATGACTTGAGGCAACTCAGCTAACATTGTTGGTCCTTAGCTTCCTTGCCTAAGATGAAGGAATTGATCTAGAGGTCCCTCTGAGGTCCCTTTCCTCTTGAGATCTGTGATCTGGACCCTGTGATTTGCTAGACATGTGGATTCAGGCAAGCCACTTAATCTTTGTGAGCCTTTACAATCCTTATCTGCAAAATGGGCATGATACCTCTTATCCTAACTACCACACAGGATTATTGTGGGGATGTAATGAAATGAAGTGCATAAAAGTACTACATGGACCTCAAAGAACTATACAAAAGTTAGGTGTTGTAATTGCTAATATCATTCCTTCACTAAAGTAGCCCTTTGCATCATCCCTACAATGGAGGGGTAGCTTTGGGGGCTTCTAGGCTACGCCGGGAGATCTCAGTCTTTAGCAGGTCCTTACAAGCTGGAAAGGCTTTGAGGATAGGCCTGGCAATGGCCTGGAAGTCTGTTGTCAAAGGAGCTAAGTGTGGAGAAGGATGGCCAATGGGGGTTGTGCTTTTGTCATCCCAACAGCTCGTGGAAGTTTCTATTAAGGAGTTGAGAAGGCTTGTGATCTACATTAGTTAAAAGAACTATCACATTGAAATAGTATCATGATTATGAGACAGTACAAATGCCGTAACACGTGGTACAGAGGTTAGTTTTAAGGAGGGTGAGGTAGGTGGAGAAGACTTCATAGAAGGGACAGTATTTTTCTTAGGATTATAGAAGAGACCTTATAAACTTTATAATACAGCCCCATCATTTTACATTTCATTATAAAAGGGAGGCCTGAGAGGTAATCTAGGCATGAGGGCCTGCATTAGCGATGGTATGGGGGGGGGGGGGTGACAATAAAAATGAATTAGAGATGAGTATTAGAGATAATGTGAACGAAGAAATACCAAGACAGGGTTATAAGTCTAGAATAGTTGCAAAGGTAAAAAAGATGGGAAGGAGAGCTATCTTGCTTAAGACATTTTGGTCACTACATGAGATGGTAGTGGCAACCAGACAAAAAAATGTCTAGGGAATAGATGTCTAGGGAAAATACAGGACTGCAAATTAGGGGAGAGTCCAGGACTGGAGATTTAAATGCTCAGAGCCACTTGTACATAGAAAATACCTATAGCCATGAGAATGGATCAGCTTTCTGAAGCACAGAGTGCAACTCCTGCCTCTGACAATTACTGGCTGTGTGACTATGGACAGATCACTTAACCTCAGTTTTTTCATCTATTAAATGGGGACAATTATACTCACAGTACCTGTCTTATAGGGGATGTTGTGAGGCTCAAATGAAAGAGTGCATGTAAATTATTCTGTTAATTTTAAATCACCTTATTGTCAATTATTATTATTTTTAAAAAAACCTGAATTCTGGATTCTGAGGCCTGGCATAAGTCTACTATCAGCATGAAGGAAGAAGAACCAGAAAGTGGTATAGAGAGAGAAAAAGGAAGAGGGAGAGAGAAGCAGAGTCAGGGGGAGAAAAAAAGGGAGAGATGGGGAGAAGGGGTCAGGGAATAGGAGAGAGAGGGAGAAAGGGAGAAAGAAATGGGGAAGGGAAATATGGAGGAAGGGAAAGAAAGAGGGAGAAGAAAAGGGGAAGAGGGAGGGATAGAGGAAGAATAAGAGAGAAGGAGGAAGATGGGGAGGGAGAAAGAAAGAGAAGGAGTGAATAAACAGAAATGTGGGAAGAGAAGCAGAATTACATAGTGTTACAGAAAACAAGGAAGAAGGGGGGATTTCAACAAGGGGGCTGTCAGAAGTTTCAAATGCTATGGTGAGGTCAGGGAAAATAACAATGAAGAAAAGGCCACCAAGTTTGCAAGAAAGAGGTCACTGGTGACCTTTGTGAGCAGTTTCAGGACAGTGATGAGGAGGAAAGCCATATTGCCGGGGGTTGAGGAAGGAACCATGGTAAGGCAGCAGGTGTCAACCCACTTGTTCAAAGAGTTGGGTCGTGAAAAGGAGAGAAATAGGACAAAATAGGCCATAAGGACTCACTTCATTTCTCTATTTTTGTGGAGTTTCTAGATTCACAGTTTTGGGAAATGCCACAAACATTGGGTCTATTGGGATTTCTGCCTGGCTTCTGAAGTTTTTTCTATCCTTGTGGGGAAGGTAGCAGAAGGACAGCCCTAAGGTGGACTCCTAGCTATTTGGAAAACTATTTTGAGTGCTAATTTACTATCCTAATCAGGAATTTGGGGGAATGGGCTTTCCTGAGGCATGATGCATATCTTTAGCCCTGGCCTCTTCAACCCTGATATAATGGCTTAGACAAAAGTCTAAATGCCATACTTAACAAATTTGCAGGTTACAAAGAACTGTGTGTGGGAATCCAATTCCATGGATGACAGAATAAGGATACAAAGAGATTTCTACTACCATGAATGATGAGTTGATATCAACTGTCTGAAGTGTAATAGAATTAAATAGAAATCATTTAGGTCCTAAAAAATCTACAATACTATTAAAAAATGAAGGAAATTAGACTTAATAATAAATCACATATAAATACCTAGAGGTATTATTAGACTAAGGCAGGGGTGGACTGGAGAGACATCTTACTGGCTCGTGAAAGCTGATTGTTAAATTTACAGTGTGAGCCTTTATACGTGGAAAATCAGCAAATTCTATAAATCAGGGCTTGATTTATTGTTTTGTTTATTGACTAGGCTTAAGAAAGTGATGGAGAAAGTGTTACTAAAGTAGATTAAACTTAAAAATGTGTCATGTGCACACTGCCCTTACCTGCCCCACCCCCAGAACTGGTTGTTAAACATTTACGAACATACCTCTGTTATAAGGTCAACATGGGTCAAAAGTAAGACATAAATGCATCCCCCTTCCAAGACAATTAGTGCTATTAGCTTTATCAAATAGAGATATAGCATCTAGAACATGGGAGGCGATAATTTTAAACTGCCAATCCACTCTCTAAGGCAAATCCTTAGAGAAGCAAGCCCATCTCCTCATCTAGAGGACTGCATACAGTTCTGGGTATCACACTTTAAGAGATAAAGTGAGAAAAAGAATTTCATCCAGAGGAGAGCAACCAGGATGGTGAAGGGCTTGGGAAACATGAGGATCAGTTTAAGGCAACAGAAATATTTAACGTGGAATAGGGAAAAGACAGCAATGGGAAAATGGGAATGTGGCTGTTACTTTCAAGAATTTGAAGGGTCAATAAATTTAAAAAGGATTGAGTTCTTTGTGGTTTCAGAAGGCAGAATGAAATGTTTACAGAATAAATTAATTAGGACCAATTAGTGATTACTTCATAGAGACAGATTTCAGCACAATGTAGGCAAAAGCTTTCTATTTTTCCACATTTTTATAATGTTTTAAGCTTTACCAGGCATTTTTCTTACAATAAATGTATGATGTAGGGAGTCAAAATATTTTTATGTCCATTTAACAGATGGGGACACTGACTTGCCCCATTTGGTGTTAGCTATGGTATTTGAACCCAAGTCCACTGCTTTTTCAAAACACCACTCTCATTTCTAATGAAAGTTGGGAAATTTGTGAAGGAGGCAAAGTTTGCCTCTATAACAATTCCACCTCTCTTCCATTCATCCCGCTACCCTCTTTCAGCACTACCTTACTACCCCTAAGCAAGCATGGCCTCAAGATGAGTATTTTGCCTGGCCAGGGATATGAGCTTGAATCAAAGGGCTGAATGTTGTAAGCTGATGTAACATAACATTCACATTATAATTATGTGTTGCTAGTTTATCCTTCTACTTTAATAAGGGAAAAACAACAACAATAATAGCTAGCATTTATATAGTGTTTTTTCGTGGTTCAGTCTTATTCAGTCATATCCGACTCTTCATGGCCCCCATTTTGGGTTTTCTTGGCAAAGACACTGGAGTGGTTTACCAGTTCCTTCTCCAGCTCATTTTACACATGAGGAAACTGAGGTAAACAGGGTTAAGTAACTTACCCAGGGTCACACAGCTGGCAAGTGTCTGAGGCCAGGTTTGAACTCAGGAAGATGAGTCTTCCTGATTCCAAGCCTGGTGCTTTCTCCACTGTGACACCTAGCTCCCACATATAGTGCTTTAAGGTCTACAGATTGCTTTACAAATATCTCATTTCCCCCTATTATTATTATCCCCATTTCATAGGTAAGGAAACAAAAAAAAATAGAGGTTAACTGGCTTGCCCAGGATCACACAGCTAGTCTGAGGCAGGATTTGAACTCAGGTATTCTTGACTCCAAGCACAGCAACATTCTCCCTACTGCATCACCTGGTCATTCATAAGCCTATCACTTAGAATTGCCTAACCACAAAATGGGACACCATGGGAAATAGTGAGTGCCCCATTCTTCACATCAAGCAAATGTTGGACCGCCATTTGTTGGGTATATTATAAATGGAAGTCTGTTCCTAATATAAATTGGACTAGATGATCCTTGACATTCCAACTCTAAGATTCTGTGATTCAATGATTCTAATAAACAACATGATTCCAATAAACAACCTATTCTGAAGTATAGTTTTATGACTTCAGTGCTGAAGATTTCATTTCTTTACATGGGGCAAATCCTTTTCCCACCACAATCGGTAACAGTGACCAACTCTGTTACAGATGCCCAAGCCCCAGTGAAGGGTCTATTTTCTTCAACCAATCTATGTTATATCAGATTTTAAGAAGGCTAACAAACAGAAATGGGTCCTTGTAGTTGCTGTCAGAGGATTTGACCTATATTTGCTTTCGTTCTCATTACCATGGAGGCACCATCTGTTATTGAAAACTAAGGCCTGCTAAAACCAACGGACTGTTCCTCCTGACGTCAGTCAGAAAATTTGTATTAAGTATGTGTGTTACAGAAAACAAATTTGCTTTTATTTTGGTGGTAGAGCAATGACAAATTTACACATGTAGTTTACAATTTCACTGGACAGACAAGACATACATACATACATACATACATATATGAAAAAGTACAACACAGAAGGCAATGTATAGATGCTAAACTCATAGAACCACATAGATTTCGAGCTAGAAGAGATCTCAGAGATCATCTACACTGATGGTGTCAAGCTCAAATAGAAACAGGGACCACTAAGTACTACATAAAGGATCCCCATGGACACATGTTGACTTAGAAAACCATATATTAACATTATCTATACCCAATTGAGTGTGTATGTTATTCCCTCTTTCAGCCAATTCCGACTATGTTTTATCATATTTTAATTTTGTTAAATATTTCCCAATTATATTTTGATCTGTTGGGGCCCCACATTCAGCCTGTTAGCCATATGTCTGACACCTCTGATTTAGACCAACACCTTTCATTTTATAGATGAGGAAAATAAGGCCTAAAGAGGTAAATGTCTTGCCTAAGGTCACACAGGGAGTAAGAGAAAGGACCCCTGGACAGGAATCTAAGTCCTTTGACTCTAAATCCCATCTCTTTCCATTGCGCCATGATGCCTACAGGGATAAAGTCAATCATATAATGAGGACCTTAGAGCATAGAATGTTAGAGCTAGAAGGGAAATGAGAATGTAGATAATTGGGGCTGAGACAGTAGAGACCATAGATTCATAAATTATAGGAGTATTGAATTAGAGCTGGAAGAGATCTTTGTTGTTATACTTCAGTCATTTTTCAGTCATATTCAACTCATTATAAGCCCTTTTGGGGTTTTCTTGCCAAAGATACTGGAGTGGTTTGCTATTTCCTTCTCCAGCTCCTTTTACAGATGAAGAAACTGAGGTAAACAGGGTTAACTGACTTGCCCAGGGTCACACAGCTAGTAAATGTCTGAGACCAGATTTGAACTCAGGCAGATAAGTCTTCTTGACTCCAGGCCTGGCACTCTATCCACTGTGCCACCTAGCTGCCTGGAAATGACCTAAGAAGTCAGCAAAAACAGCCACCCTTATTTTATAGATTAGACACTGAGGCCTAGAGATCTTAAGTGACTTGCTCAGGGTCTCACAGCTAGTAAATTCTCTGAGGTGGAATTAGAACCCAGGTCTTTCTGATTCTGAGTCCAGTCCTCCTTCCACTATAGCCTGCTGTCTCTCAAACTCCTTTGTTTGATAGATGAGAGGGGAAATTATGTCCAAGGTCACAGAGTTAGGGATTGGTTTTTTGGCAGCACACCAATCGCTATAAATCAAAGGTAGGGCGAAGCTGTTTATAACCAGTGACAGCTTTATCTTTGGGCCTGGAGACTATTGGCTGGAGTATAGTAATGAGAGGTGAGGGTGGGGCCCACTGGGGATGACAGAAGGGAGGGAGATTTAATAAGAAGCCTTTGTAGCACTTCTGGAAGGGTAATGACACGATCAAAATGGTGCTTGAGAAGCATGATTCTTATTTCAGTGTATAGGATGGACTGAAATGGGGGAAATATTGAAGTGAGAGAGACCAAGGAAAGAAGGGGGCCACCATAATACAAGTCCTTGACGGGCTGTGACTAGAGAACAGAGAATCAATCAATACCTCAAGTCTTTATTGAGTACTACTCCATGCAAGGCATTGGGAGAGCTATGGATAGGGCAGAAGATCCAGCTCACTTCCCTTAATAAGCTCACCTGGTAGTTGGGAGATGAGAGAGAGAGAGAGAGAGAGAGAGAGAGAGAGAGAGAGAGAGAGAGAGAGAGAGAGAGAGAGAGAGAGAGAGACAGAGAGACAGAGAGACAGAGAGAGACAGAGACAGAGAGAGAGACAGAGAGAGAGAGAGAGACAGAGAGAGAGAGAGAGAGAGAGAGAGAGAGAAGAGAGAAAGGCAGGAAGGGAGGGAGGAAGGAAAGAAAGAAAGAGAGAGAGAAAGGAAGGAAAGGAAGGAAGAAAAGGAAGAAAGGAAGTTTTAAGTATAGAAGAACAGCCAAAAATGACTAAAGATTAGAATCAAAAAGATCTCACCTTTGAGGAAGAGTTGTAATGGGGGGAAAAACCAAAACAAAACTAGAGGTGGAATCAGAAGGCTTGGGTTTAAATCCTAGCCTATTTACAATCTGTGTTACCTTGAACAAATCATTTCCGCTCTCTGGCCTTATTCTCCTCATCTGTAAAAAGAGGGAGCTGGACTCTATGAACTAGATAAGGTCCCCCTTAGTTCTTAGTCCTGTGATCCTGGGAGGGGATTCTTAATCTTGGGCTTAAAGAATTCCTAGAATCCATAGAGACAGAGAGGAACACGAGCAGATATTGGGATTGGGGGGTATGATTAATTAAAATGATCATTTTAATACTCAGGTACCTCCTAGAAAATCCCTTATGGAGAACAAAAAGAGTCCTGACCTGCTTGGGGCAGGGGATTTCTATTGGGAAGTGGTGGGAGGTAAAGATAGAATATCATGTCCTGTTTAGGGTATTATCCTATAAAAGACATCGACTAAGTGGAAAGCATTCTGAGAAGGCTGTCTGGTATGGTGATATTCATTCCACCCAAGGAGTTTTAAAGGAGCTAGGGGTGTTTAGCCCAGAGAAAAGAAAGGTTGGGGGGAGAGGGAAGGATAAGATAGCTGACTTCAAGTATTTCAAGGTCCATTGTACAGAAAGAAGATTAAAGGATTCTGGGTAGCTTGGAGACAGTGGGACTAGGAAGGAAGATACAGAGCAGCAAGTTAGGTTTCAATAGAAGGAAAAACTTTCTGACAACTACAACCATCTCAAAGTGGAATAGGTTGTCTTAGAAGGCAGAAGTTCCTTCCCCTCCACAAGGAATTTTCCAGAGGAGGTCAGATGATTTGTTTTGGGATCTGATAGAAGGGATCTTTGTTCAGGTATGATTTAGACTAGACGGCCTCATAGATGTTTTTCAAGTCTGATATCCTATAATTATGAAAAGGGTAGGGTGGGGTTGGGCTTTGAGTCACTCAATAAACATTTCTAGGTACCAGGCACTATTCTAAGAGCTAGGGATACAAAGAAAGGAAAAGACAGTTCCTGCTGTGGAGGAGCTCACAGTCTCATGGGGGAGACAACATGCAAACAACCACGTCCCAAATTCTATGATGTGGTGATTTGGCTAACCTCTTCAAAGCTCTGATGAACTCCACTCTACTAATGATCATCTTGGCTTCCACTGTTCCATACTGAAAAATACTTTTGATGAAATGTACACAGACTAGGGAGAACAGACTTTAGACTCAAGGTTCAATCTCTCTCCGTGCTAGGGTATGTCTGGCAAAGTGAGGGAAGCCACATACAGGATAAATTTGAAATAATCAACAGAGGGAAGATGCTAGAATTAAGTGGGATTAGGAAAAGGTTCCTATTAAAGATAGGATTTTAGCTGGGACTTGAAGGAAGCCAGGAAAGGCAGGTGGCAGATTTGAATGCTGAGCAAAGGAGTTTACGCTCTTCCTCAAGCTTCATCACGCTCTGGTACCATTGAAGTGTTCTTAGAGATGACCTTTCCCCCTTTTAGGCCAATGTGGTCTCATTCTGAGGATAGATAGCATGATGGTCTGAAATATCTACTTTCTCTACCTTAATTTTTTCTGACTCTTATTTAAACAGTCCTCTTCTCTTTGAGATCTTTCACTTTTTAATCCCCATGAGAGAAGTTATGTATAGTGCTTTGTAAATTTTAAAGTGCTATATAAAAAGCAGGTATTATCATTATCTCAAACAGTAAAGATTTCCAGAGTAGGATGAATGTGCAGGTCTGCCTTTGGGTGTAGCAAATCAAAAGAACAAAAACAGGATAAGAATATCTTGAAAAAGATGGAGGTGAGGAGGAGTTGGAGGGCTGACTAAAAAGCTCAATATGGGGGCAGCTAAGTGGTGCAGTGGATAGAGCACCGTCCCTGGAGTCAGGAGGACCTGAGTTCAAATCTAGCCTCAGACACTGGACACTTAACTAGCTTTGTGACCTTGGGCAAGTCACTTAATCCCAATTGCCCCACCTCTAAAAAATCAATAAATAAAAAGCTCAGACACTGGACACTTAACTAGCTTTGTGACCTTGGGCAAGTCACTTAATCCCAATTGCCCCACCTCTAAAAAATTAATAAATAAAAAGCTCAATATGGGTGAACATTATGGCATGAAAACAAAAGAACATCTTAGAAGTATTAGTAGACACAGTGTCCAGAGTAAGATAGTTTCTGCCATACTGTGCCTTGGCCAGACTCAATATTTTAATATAGATATTTAATATAGATATTGACAAACTATAATATATCCAAAGAGGGTGACCAGTGAGGAGTTTTAGGCTCATGTCATATGAGGATTGGTTGAAAGAACTGAGAGGTTAAGCCTGGGGTGAAGACTCAGGGGTGGGGAAGGGATGTGGCAGTTGTTTCCAAATATTAAAAAGGTTTCCATATGGAAGAAAGTTTAGACATATTCTGTTTAGCTCCACAATACAGGACTAGATAGCCTTAAGAGGTGTCTTTCACCTCTGATATCCTATCATTATGAATATTTGGGGTGGGATTAGGCTTTGAATACCAAGTTAGATTCTGCTTAGCTTCACAGGTCCAATAGGTTTTAAGGGGGACAGATGTTAGCTTAATATAAGGAAGAAATTCTTGGCCATGAAAGCTATCCCAAAATGGAATAAATTGCTTCTTGAGTCAGTCAGTAAGTATTTATTAAGCACTATGTGCCAGATAGCAAGTTCCCCATCACTAGAGGTATTCAAGCAGAGGCTGGATAACTGTTTGTTTGGGATGTTATAGTTAGGACTCCTACTCAGGGATGAGCTCATTTAGATAACCTGAAATTCTATGATGGGGTGATTTGGTTAACCTCTTCAAAGCTCTGATGAACTCCACTCTATTACTGACAATCTTGGCTTCCATTTTTCCATAATGGAAACAATGATGCTTTGATGCCTTCTTTTTAGGCAAGAAAAATACTTTTGATGAAATGTACATGGACAGACTTTAGAGGAAGGGTTCAATCTCTCTCCATGCTAGGGTAAGTCTGGCAAAGTGAGGGAAGTCATCCTAGCAACATCCAACAGCTGTTTCCATCATGTTCTCATCTCTGCCCATACATAACATTCAGGGCCAGACAGATGGGACAGAAATGATGCAGACAGCTAGATGTAATCACTGCTCCTATCGCTAATCACTCACCAGAGTTATTCCCCAGGGTGCATGGTGAATAACAATGCGTTCTGCTGTACTGTTAACCATCTCTCCTTCTTCATTTAGAACCAGCCTTTAAAAAAAATAGTAGGGATCTGGCCCAAGCTTTCCCCTTAAACCCCAGCCTCTCCCACATGCCCCCTAAATCTCAATGAAAGAAAGATGGCTCAGTTCACTTTGAATGTTGTAAATTCTAAAGTAATACAATCACACATCGTAAGTGTTTTCTGTACATGAAATTGACTGCTAGTTGACCTGGAAAAAAATTAACTTCTCCATGACCCATTTAAAAACTAGAGCCCTTCAGCAGACTGGCCTGGCCAGGGGCAAAATGGAGGAGTTGGCAATGTTTGCTTTTAGTTTCCTACCTCCCCCGGCAGAATATATCGAAAAGACCTATTTTTCAGGTCTTGAATTCAGAAGACTGGCTATGCTATTTCTTACCTGCATGACCATCTTGAGCAAGTCACTTCAGCCTACCAAACCTCAGCTTCCTCACTGGTAAAATGGGTGGGTTGGACTAGATGATCTAAGGTTACTTCCACTTTCAATATTCTATGATTCTTTCAGCACATTTCTATTCTCTTATAGGCCCGCCCCTGCTCCCTCCAAAATTTTCCCGCAGGGACCTCGTGCAACCCCTCACAGTCCCAGGGCTCCCTATTGTAATGCCTTTGCCCTAATGCTTTCCTATTGCTACAGTGCTCCATGATCCAAATCTCCCCTTGGTCCAACCATTCAAATCCCCTAAAAGCCCTTCTCCTACCTATTTGTAAAAAGGAAGGCAAGATAAGACTAAATCACCTTAAAGCATTCATGACTGATAGCTCAATAAGTTAACACACATAGGAATAAATATTTTGTTCATAATGATCTCTTAAAAAATGTTACACTGTCCTAAAGTGAATTTACCATTTCCATTAGAAAACTTTACCTTTCTTCTTAACTTTTCTATTATTCTATTGGTGACACTGCTATTTCCCTAGGCCCCCAGGCTGAAAACCTTGGTATCATCTGAGGAAGTACGATAGTATTATAGAAAGAATGAGTGCTGAACGTAAAGTCAAAAGAGACCTGGATTGGAATCCTGCCCATGACACTTAAAAGCTGTGTGGCCATCAATAAGCTATTTGACCTGAGCCTCAGTTGATTCACCTGTAAAATAGGGATAATACCTACAATTCATACCTCTCAGGGGTGTTTTGAGGCTGTAAAACGCTTCTCAATTCTTTTTTTTAAACAAAGCAGTCGGGGTTAAGTGACTTGCCCAGGGTCCCATAGCTAGTAACTGTCAAGAGTGAGACCAGATTGGAACTCAGGTCTTCCTGACTCCAGGCTGTATTCATTGCACTACCTAGCTGCTCCAATGCTTGCAAAGCATTGGAGTCTTAGAGTCTTAGAGTACTATGCAAATATTAGCTATTATTATCTTTGACTTTCCCTTCTTTTTCTCTAAGCAGTTGTTGAATCCCTTCAGTTCTATCCCCAAGCATCATCTTTCATATCTGTCTCCTTTCCATTCACAATACCTAACTACCTGAAGGCTCAGGCCCACCTCACCTTTTATTGCCTGATCTACTGCAACAGCTTCTTAACCTGCCACCCTGCTTCCTGTCTACCTCCTTTGCAAGCTAGTCTTTTCCCCTCCCAATTCATGGAATTAAACAAGCATTTCTGTAACGTGGTATAATAAAAAAAAAAAGATGATTGCACATGAAACTGCAAATGCATTATGTACAACTTGCTATTCCTTTTAAACTACTATTATAAATACCCAAATTAACTACAGAGGACATATGAAAATACTATCTGCATCCAGAGAAAGAACTGATAAATGGAAGCTTGTATAGAATGATTTTTACATGTAAATGGGAGCCATCTCTGATGAGGAGGGAGAAAAAAAAAGAGAAATTTACATGCAAGCTATTTTTTACCACAATCCAAGTAGCTTTCTTAGTGACCAAGTCTGATTATGTCACTGGCATGCTCAAAGATCTTAAGTGACTCTTTACTGACTCCAGAATAAAACACAATCCTGGCATTGTATTTTATTGATTGTATTCACACAAGGTGCTATAAGATTTATCGATAGCTCCAACTTACCTTTGCAGCCTTATTTCTTATTCTCTTCTTCGTGTACTTTGTGGTGTCTTAGTTAATAGGACTTAGATCTCAACCTGCCTTTCCCAGGCTTCCAAATATTCTCCCTATCCCTGGAACACATTCCCTTTCATATCCCTGCTTTTTGAAATATTTTTTCTTCCTTTTAAGGCCACTTTCAAGGTATATCCTCCAATGTTCCTATGGGAAAATGATTTCTTCCTCCTTAACTTCTTCACTGTATTTAATCTACATCGTTCCTCTGCTTGCCTCATTCGGTCTTGCATCACAATTATTTGTGTACAAGTCATAACCCTTCCGTTAAACTTTAAGTTTCTTGAAGGTAAAGACAGTTGGCGGGGTTTACATCTGTGTCCTCAACTCTGATTACTACGCCATGCACATGTAGGAGCTTAGTAAAATGCTTATTGAATTTAATCAGATTACTGTTGAAATGACCAAAGAGACAGTTGGGAAATTCATTAAAGCAAAAGTATAAATTTCTAATGGTACAATTTCAGGCCTTGTGGTAAGGCAATGATAGAGACATTTTGTGGATCACAGGCATGCCCTGTATTCCTCATCTCCCACCACACAGATGATTACTGATTCTGTCTGGTTATAAGATTAGCCTAGGCCAGCTCTCCTATTCTAAGGAACCCACAAGCTTTAACAGTCTGATTCCACACTTTCCTGCAGCTTTCTGGCTTTTGAACTTACACACAAGCACAAAATATTAACACTAACTGATTAAACACTGAACTGCGGTTCCCCAGGAACTTTTGCTGCTTGGCTTCTGACATTCGCTGCCCATTTTTACAGGGAATTTGCCCTTTTCCGCAGAACAGAGCATTTAAAAACGTTAAGGCTGAATATAAGGAAGGTTTTCTAACACTGAGATAAATTTGATTTTTTTCTAGTCTTTCTTGGCTTAAAATGTCCAATAGGACAGGGCTGGGAGGGAGAAACTGTCCTTGGTTTTACATAAGTGATAACTATCCCTATACTCTTCCTGGTGTTATCTGGACCCAGAGTAGAGATTACACTTTCTCTTCCTTTTTGAAGGCCCTCCTCCCTCATATGTACCCCATGCCCTGTGGGGATGCTCAGTAAGTGTGGCTGAATGCTTGACTATATCCCTAAATTTCTAAGGCCAGAACTTGTTCAGGGAACTTGGCCACTTGATGACTTCACATTGCCTGGGTACCATGTTTTCCTGACCCACTGGAAAGGAGCTATATGGAGCTTCCCTGTAGAAACCTCAAGGATCATTTTACTGCTTACCTGTTCACCTTGGTTTGCATTAAGAGTTAATTATAATATAAGCATTTGTTACATTCAACTCATCTGCTTATTTTAGCACATAGATCTTTAAGATGAAGTAGTGCAAAGATCACTGGATTTGAAGGTAAAGAATATGGGCAGCTGAGTGGTGCAGTAGAGAGAGTGCTGGGTCTGGAGTTAGGAAGAACTAAGTTTAAATCTAGCCTCAGACACTAAAGGAAGGTTCCCAAACTACTAGATGGCGAGGGGACATAAGCTTAGCTAGAGCCAGGTGTGGGAATGTTTTGGGAGGCATATAGGGGATCCCACTCGCCCTTTTGCATGAATTATAAAATTGCTGTGCCCCTAACCCATAGTTGGGAAGCTAGGCTGGGCAGTGGATAAAGTACTGGGCCTGGAGTCAGGAAGACTCATCCTCCTGAGTTCAAATGTGATCTTAGATACTTTCTAGCTGTGTGACCCTGGGCAAGTCACTTAACCTCATCTGCCTCAGTTCCTAATCCATAAAATGAGCTGGAGAAAGAAATGGCAAACCACTCCAGTATCTTTGCCAAGAAAACCCCATACGGAGTCACAAAGAGTCAGACATGACTGAAAAATGAAGGAGCGACAGCAGTAGGGGTTCAAATCTAGGCCATGCTTACTTCCATGTCATGTGAGGCAACTTAACCCTTCTGGGCTTTGGTTTCCTCATTAATAAGATGGGGAAGGGGAAGTTGGACGAGATAATCTCTACAGTTTCTTCCAGCTCTAAGTTTTATAACCCTCCAACAACAAATGGCCATCCCTCTGCTAGATCTGGGCTTGCAGAGCTCTGAACCAATCTCTTCTCTTGCCTATACTAAGCCAACTCACCATAGGCATTGGCATAGAAAGAAAGAAGCTGGGGGGAAAAATAAAACTTAAAAAGGGATCTTCATCTCTTATAAACTCTTATAAACTGAGCAGGCCGCCCTGAAGACACAGAGAAGGGGGCTAGCCCCAATCAGAACAAGCTGGCTCCATTTGGCAAGAGAAGAAACATCAAACCCAGGGCCCAAGAGAATTGGAAATGGGGCGTCTGGTGCTGTATCAACACGAAGTTCATTAGAGGACATTAGAAGCAAGTACTGGGTTGGAGAGGGAATAGGGAAAAAGATTGAACCATGTAAACAGTGCTGGAATAAAAGAATTAATGGGGATGAGTTTCAACTCAATTCAAGTATTATGAAGTGCCTACTATGTGCAGAACACATATAGCAGGATATACTCTGGATAAAACATATGCTTATTTCCAGATTAGCTTAAGGAATTAGATTTCTGTTGGCTTCCGGAGGCTCATTAGGTCAGGTCAATAAATAATAGCATAACAAGAAAGACAGTATTGGAATGTGGGCACAGAAAGATACAGATAGGACCACAATAGGAAATGGCCTGTGATTCCTCTACCTATTCTGGGGCTACAGTGAGCAACTAGGTTGAGTTTGCATCAGCACTTCTACCTGGGGCTATAGGAACTGAGGTATTAAAGGGAAGGCAGCAGAGAGAATAACATTTCCAGGCTGATACAATTCTGTAGTTTTCAGAGTGAGGGCGAAGTCAGAGTGAGAATAGGAAGGAGCCAGGTGAGACTTTTAAGTGTGGCTAAGCAGCACAATTCATGGTGCTTGGTGGACTGAACTGTATTCCTCTTTTCTGCTTTTGTGTGATGAAAAAAAAACCCAACCTTCTCTCTAGAAACTCCCTCTAGGACAGATTCTTAACCTTATTTATATCATATATCCTTTTAACAGTCTGTTGAGGGATGTGGACCCATTTTAGAATAATGTTCTTAAATGAATAAAATAAAACCCATTGGATTACAATGAGAACCATTTACATTGAAATAAAGGTATAATTTTCCCCCATTCAAATTTACAAAACCCCTGAAGTGTATCCGCAAATCCCTTAGGGGTCTATGGTCCTCATGTCAGTGAAATGTTGCTCTAGGAATTGTAGTATGTGTGTGTGTGTGTGTGTGTGTGTGTGTGTGTGTGTGTGTGTGTGCATGCACATGTATGTGGTGTGTATCCTTGGTGTGTTGTGTCTGTGGCTCACAAAAGCACAAAATTCTAGTGTTAAGATCAAAAAAAGGAACTCAGAGGTCATCTATAATGTGGTCATAATTATAGATGAGGAAACTGAGACCAAGAGAGGTAAAAAAAAAAGTGAGCCAATCCAAACCACACGGGTAATAGGTAACAGAATTGTGTCAGTCACTGTCTTGTGGTTGGACTTTCCTATACATTAAGGTCTAAATGTGAAGGAGCATCTTCTAGAATACTCTGTGAGCCACCTGTCCACTCCTGAGAAGTATGCCCCTCAGGGTACCCAATATAACAATAATGTGCTGCCCATGACCTTGGGTTTCAATTTTAGGTAGAGAACTTAACATAGGCAGGCTTTTCTTCTACATAGCCTTTGTCTGAAATGGTCTTGAATGAATGCTAGGCATCGCACTACAGATTTGACAAACAGTCCTGGGACCAGTATTGGTGAGCTGGGAGTTAAGTGTTGGTGAAAGCTGGACTTTCCCCCTAGGATTCTAAGGCAAGAGCTTGGTGGGAAAGCTTGGCCATGTTTTTGCTCTATACTGCCTGAGTGCCATATTATCTTGGGCCACTGGACGTGGAGAACACTATGTGGAGTCTCTTTGTCCAATCTAGGGCTTCCTGTGGAAAGGGGCCAATTCTCATATCTTTGACCCTTACTCCCACCAAGTATTCTGGCCTATGACAAGAGGAATCTGAAGGGGCCAAGACCAAATGCCTTCTCCTTCACTTAGAATCCCCATGGAGTTTCTGGAACCACTTAAATCTCAAAGAGAATCTGGAGAGCTGATTTAATCTACTTCACACCCATAGGAACTCAAAGTCTCTACTACCCAATAATTACAAATGGTTCATTTATAAGCCAGAACTCGTCCCAAACTGAGAGGACCTTTTATAGGAAGGATTATACATTGCAGGATTATAGTATCATCAATTTAGAAGTACAAGTAACCAAAGAGGCCATCTAGTCCAACACTTTCACTTTATAGGAGAGAAACTGAGGATCACAGAGGTTAAAGGACTTGACTCAGGTCATACAGGTGGCAAGTAGCACAGCCAGGATTTGAACTCAGTCCCTCTGACTCCAAATTCAGTGCTCTTTGCACGGTGTCATGCATGTGATAATAGCAACAACTCTGTTCCCTCCACTTTCCCCATCCCTCAAATGCAAACATAGCTGATTCAAATTCAAGTATTCCCTTACCCCTTTGCAGATGGCCACAGCTTCCTTTGACATAGACTTGGGATAGGCCACATTGTGCTCCATGATAGACTGGAAAAGTTCATCTTCATCTTCTCCTTCAAAAGGAGCCTGTTGTACAGAAGACAAGAAAAGCAGTAAGGAAGGAGATTTTCTTTTGAGGATTCTGGGGGTAACCAGTATGTCAGATAGAATTATTCCAGTTTTTAATGTGGTTGGCATATTGACTATACCCCTTCTTAATGTCTTGCTTTTCCCTTGGCTGGGGGAAGGAAAGTTAGATAATAAACGAGTAAAGAGGAAGGCGAGTGGAGCAACAAATGCCTGCTAGTCATCAAGGGGTATCATGGTTGGCAGAGAATCTACCCAGTTCTATAGAACGGGCAAATGAACTAGATTCAGATCGACCAGGTGGGAAAATCTCAAGTTTGTGAAGGAGAGGTGAGGGGGAGGGTTAGAAAATGACATTCACTGCCATCTTTATAATGACCAAACCTGGTTCCTAAGAATATAATGAGAAAATACATCTCATTCCCTTCTTTGCAGAGGTGGAAGGCTATGTGCACAGATCTTTGCAGAGCTTGTAGTTAGTTGGTTAGTTTGGCTGAACTGTCTTTTCTCCCTTCTTTGCTATGAGAGGTGGTTCACTGGATATTGGAGGGGAGAAAGGCACATCGGGAAATTAAAGTCATATAAAAATCTATCAGTTGATTTCTTTTTAGAGAAATCCAATCTCTGGTAAAGGCTGCTGCAAGGATACTAAATGCCATGGTATAGGATTCCAGAGGATTGTGAGCCACAGAATAACTTAGAGGGTTTAGGCATCATCCAAGATAGAACTGTCATATGTGCTTCTAATAACCTTACTTTGGGTTATTCATTTTGAATTATAATAAATCCTAGGTATCATATAACATAATACAACAACAATGTAGGATATATTTTAAGATAATAATTATGATAAAATAAATCCTAGAAAGTCCAATCCTGAGGTCTGGAGCGTGCAGCAGACAAGGAGAGAACTGGGGGTCCCAGTTAAGGTGGCATCAGCAACGTAAGGGGGAAAGGTAATAAAGGAAGAAGGGAAGCAAATTTCTGAACTTGGAAAGCCAAGCTGGCTCAGAGACTTTAAAGAACAGGAGGCTTGAATTGAGGGTTAGAGGTCAGGTTACTATTTTTAAAAGTAGTAAAGGAGAAAGCTATGGGACTCAGTGCAAGGTCCCCTGAGTTGGTTCAAAGATGGAGTCAGAATCCCTAAGAAACTGGCTCAGCTCAGCAAGTCTAAAGTCTAAGTTTGGACCTGATGCATCTCCCTCCATATAATTGCTCTTCATCGGGGATATTGGCTCATCCTAAGTAATGTGTCTTTTCCTCCTTGGATCACCCTCTCAGTACTAAGCAGGCAGAAAGTGGACTGGGGTGGGTGGCCAGGGAGGAAGAAGATGACAGGACAGCTGTGATCCAAGGCTACATGTTTTGAGCTTGGCTGCCCACCAGGTCAATTTCCTGTCTTTCGCATGGTATAAACAACCCCTGATTGGATGCCTATTAGCACATGGACTATTGGTGAAATACGCAGACCAGGAGGAAAGCAAGTCCTGTGTGAGTCACTTAAAATTCAATTACCTGACCAGCCAACATTTCATACAGCAGCACTCCAAATGCCCACCAATCTACCGACTTCCCGTAAGGTTGATAGGCAATTATCTAGAAAACATAAAATGTGCCATCAGGATTATGAGCAGATTTCCGTCACTCTGGGCAATACCACAACCTAAGTCCATTAATGATAAAGACCTGGACCCAGTATATGCTACATTTAATTCATGCACTTCTTTAAAGATACCCAGTCCCTTTCACAATGCCACATATCAAGATTGTGTTGGCATTTAGGAGAGAACATGAGGTTGTTAGGTCTTTCCCTCTTCCTTAAACTAAAGTGAGAATAGGAAATTTGGACAACCTGGCAAAGACCCTTAGACCCCAATCTTGTCCTGTTCTTTCCCACCTCCTTCACAGACCCCCCAGCTCTAGATATTAAAATTTTTCCCTCCCCTCAAGACCAGCTTCAGGTGCCATGAAATCTTCCCTGATTCTCCGTGTTAGAAATAATCTGACCATCTTCAAATCACTCCTAGCACTTTATATTCTTCTTATGTCCTGATCACACTCTAAACAGACCATGGTAATTCGTATGTGACAATTTGTGAGAGACAATATGTTGTAGTGGATAGAAAGCTACCTTCAGAGTCATGAAGCCACGAGCTCAAGTCCTCCTATTACACATACTGTGCATTGACCGTACCGCTCTCTAGTGTCTTGTTTCTCCCCCTCCCCCCCCAAGTCACAACTGCTCAGGCCCTATGGCAAGACTAGAAGACTATTAAATCACAAAAAGAGTTTCTGATTTGCATTGGTAGAGAAAGCTTCCAATGAAATCCCATATCTGAACCCCATAAAATTTGTATAGGGTCTTATCTCCTCTACCAAACTACAAGGGAATAGAGACTATGTAATTTTTTTCATCTTATTTCCCAAATGCAGAGCGTGCATAATGCCTGTACAAAGCAAGCACCTAAACATTTACTGAACTGAATTAAATCAGTTGAATGGATTTGAATTGAACTGAACTGTTGACAGAGGAAAAAGTACTTGCCAAAGCTCTTCTCTCATTTGACTCTATTAGGTATGGCATATTCTTGTTAGGAGGAGGAAGTGGAGTTACATAAATCATAACCTTAGAAGGAAATAGAACTTTAAAGGGACAGGAGAAAAAAATCAATCCTACAAACAGAATGAATAAATAATATCACTAAAACAGAAATCTGATCCCGTGACTCTCCTCCCTACCCAACTCTAAAATCTTCAATGGTTCCCTACTGCTTCATACAGCACAAATTCATTAGCCTGGCACTCGTGGTTGTTCAGTTGTTTCTCAGTCATATCTGACTCTCCGTGACCCCATTTGTGGTTTGCCTTTTCCTTCTCCAGCTCATTTTACATATGAGGAAACTGAGGCAAATGGGGTTAAGTGACTTGCTCAGGGTCACCAGGCTGGTAAATGTCCAAGGCCAGTTTTGAACTCATGGAGATGAGTCTTCCTGACTCCAGGCCCAGCACTCTGTGCACTTCAGGGCCACCTAGCTGTCCCTTTAAGTGTCTGGCACTTAAAATCCTTCATAATCTGGCTACAACCTCCTACCTGTCTTGTTTCCTATTTCTCCCCTTTGAACAATACATGTTCTAGTCAAATTGGCCTGTTCGCAAAACGGCAAAAATGGAGCCTATGCCTTTGCACTCCCACCTCATCTGTATCTTATAGAATTGCTAGCTTCCTTCCAAGCACAATTCAGGTACCCACCTCCAAAAAGTGGCCTTTACTCACTGCTCCAGTCATTAACACTCTTCCTCTTCTGAAATAATTTCCTATTACTCTGTATTTACTCATGCACATACTTCTTTCCCCACTAGAATGTAAGTTTTTTAAAAGCAGGAACTCTTTAATTTCGTCTTTGAATCCCCAGTTCTAGCACAAATAGTAGGTGTTTAATAAATATTTGTTGAAATGAATGACCATGTTCTCAAACATTTGTCTAACATTTAATAAATGTATTACTTGCTTTTACCCAAAAAGGGTATTTTCCAGTAAAATTGACTACAAAATGAATTTCTGTAAAGTTAGCCTATCTTTTTTTTAATTTTCATTTTCCCATTCTCAAATATAAGACATGTTCTCATTGGGTAAAAACAAAGAAAATACTACACTGAGATGAAAATGGTGGTGATTAAGGAGTATTGGTGAACTCGGCCATACTCAACATTATACTATAGCTAAAGACATTGTCTTCTGGGAGTTGGAGGAAGAAAGTGGAGAATACTGGAAAGAGGGCTGGGCTTAGAGCCAGAAAGGACTGGTTCAAATCCTGCCTCTGACACAAACCAACTGTGAAACCATGATAAAGTCATCTATGATTCTCAGTTTCATCATTAAAACTGGGTGTTGCTGGAAGGGGTAGTATTACTCACCTTGCAAGATTAAAGATGAGATCACACATAAAGCCTTTTACAAAGCCTGAAGCATTACATAAATGCAGCTGTTTTAATTTAGTTTCTACCCAACTCTTTGATTTATACTGGTCCTACTCATGGCCCATAATGGGCTGTGACTAAATAATTCTCATGAAGCTGATCAAAGCCCTCTGATTTAGACAATGGGATCTTCTTTATAGAAGGGGAGAAGTTAGAGGATGAGAACTACCAGACTAGCTTAAGTCTAAAGATCCATTCATTCAAGAATTTCACCCCAAGGAAATCCCCAGATATGCTTCTGACTCTCTATAGACTTCCCCATTATGACTTACTTATATCTTCTAAGAACTTTGGGTCTTCTCACCCTGAATTATCCCTCAGCCATGCTGGCCCCTACTTCCACTGGCTCCCAGAGGCCTCCATTTTGGGGCAGGCCCAGGCTGGCCAGACTTCATTCCCCTCCCAGCTATATTTCTGACTTTATGGACTTAGACACAATTCACCCACAACTTTTTAGTTTTCTTTTATGTGTTGTCTTCCCCCATTAGAATATAAGCTCTTCAAGGGCTGAGATTCTTTTTCTTTTTGCTTGTTTTTGTATCCCCAGAGCTCAACACAATGCCTGGGACACAGTAAGCATTTAATAAGTGCTTACAGTCTGTTGTCTGCCAAGGGCTGTTTAGGTACTTAATAAATGCTTGTGAAATTGTCATATGTCTATGTGGAAGAGTTGTAATCACAGGGACTCTAAAAGTCATTAAGTTCAGCCTCCTAGGAAAAACAATTCCCTCTTCAACATCAATTACAGCTAGTAAACTAGTCTTTGGGTGAATACTTCCTTGATGGGAAGCTCAGTATTTTGTAAGGCAACCCATTCCACTGAGGGAGGAAGGTAGCTCATAATATTCTTTACATTTAATGAAGACGTCCTTCTGGAATAACACAAAGTACATTTTCTCTATCCACATGAAAAGTCTTTGGATATGTAAACTTAGCTAGGTGGTGTAGTGGATAGAGTGCCAGGCCTGGAGTTAGGAAGACTTCCTGAGTTCAAATGTAGCTATGTGACCCTGGGCAAGTCAGTGGACCCCATTTGTCTCAGTTTCCTCATCCGTAAAATGAGCTGAAGAAGGAAATGGCAAACCACTCCAGTATCTTTGCCAAGAAAAGCCCAAATGAGGTCACAAAGAATCAGAAATGCTTGAACAACAAAAACAATCATGTTCCACCCAAGTCTTCAGTTCTCTAAGCTTAACATATTCCTATTTCCTTGAGCCATTTATCAGAGGAGTTCCCCTGTCCTATACTTACATAATTTATTTTTAAAATCTTAAATACAGAATTTCATATCCTTGAAAGAGAATGTTATTCTTGTTACAACTCATTTCCTCCCTAGTATTCCAGGCTGTTAAGATAAATTTGAATCTTTATTCTGTCATCTAGCCTATCAATGACCTCTGAGGCCTCTTAAAGCTCTAAATTTATAATCCTATGATCCTATAAATTCTCCCTTCCAGCTTCATGCCATCTATAAATTAGGTTTGAAAAAAAACCCTTCTATTATCCTGGGAAGCTTATATATGGCATATTTGTACTGTTAACATTTTTTTATGAGGATGAATTTTCATTGTACTTCCTTTTTTCTGGATTCCAGTCCACTTGGCCATGTCTTTACTAGTGAATTTTTACCCTGGCAGCACCATATTAAAAATAATAATAAATTAATGTTTATGTAGTACTTTAGAGGGTGCCTCAGTGGCACAATGGCTAAAGTACTAGGCTTGGAGTCAGGAAGACTCATCTCCATGACTTCAAAATTGGCCAGATACCTACCAGCTGTGTGACCATGGGTAAGTTACTTAACCCTGTTTGCCTCAGTTCTCTCATCTGTAAAATGAGCTAGAGAAAGCAATAGCAAACCACTCCAATATTTTTTCCAAGAAAGCCCCGAATGGGGTCACAAAAAATTTGGACATGAGTAATCAACCCAACAATAAGAAAATAGAGATAATAATGGCATCTATTTCCCAGGGGTGCTGTAAGGATCAAATGAGATATTTGTAAAGTGCTTTGCACACTTAGAAGTGTGATATAAATGTAAGCTATGATGATTATGTTTTATAAAGTATCTCATATTTAGCCAGCATTTTATATCTTTATCTTATTTTTAAGCACTTAATTTATTCAAGAGCCTGTGCTTGGCTCTGGGGAAGAGAAAGGATAAGTAAGACATGTCCCTTGCCCTCAAGGAGCTTACATCCTGGTGGGAGATGTATACGGTTATGCAAGTAAAAGACAAAGATGAACATAAAAGCAGATTTTTGTTGAGTCATTTTAGTCATATCTGACTCTTTGTGACCCCATTTGGGGTTTTACTGACAAAGATACTGGAGTGGGTTGCCATTTCATTCTGCAGTTCATTTTACAGATGAGGACACTGAGGCAAACAGGTTAAATGACTTGTTCAGGGTCACACAGCCAGTAAGTATCTGGAGACGTATTTGAACTCAGGGCCTCCTGACCCTAGGTCTGGCATGCTATCCACTCCGCTACTTATCTACTCTACAAAAGCAGAAAGGGAGATCAGATGAAGCAGACATCACTGTCAGATGGAAGGATTAAGGATGGTTTTAAGAAAGAGATAGAGTCTGAGCTGGGACTTGGAACATAATGTCAGCAAGCAATCTGAGATGGGGGCAAGCAGGGCATCCCTTATATATGGAATGGGGTGAGCAAAGGCACAAAATCAAGAAATGAGGGATCGCATTTGATAAATAGTAATCAATCCAAGTTGGTTGTACTTCTGGTTTTGATTTTTGATCCTACGAGGTCAAGTACGGGGCACTGAATGCAAACTGACTTTACAACATGGCCTAAACTTAGCCATCCTAATCTCGTTGTGTTTGATTTTTAAGGGAATAAATGTTTAGGAATTTGAATTGAATGGATGCAGGGAGATGTTAGTACGTGCATCCCCTTCAGTTTAGAAAATAGGTGCATTACTGACATACTGTGTATAATTTTGTGATATTTTGGAAAATGATGGCTATTTTTCCTTTGACTTTCATTAAAAAAGTTGGAGTTGGGTAACAGGGAAGAAAACAGTTTCCAAAAGTGAAATGAAAAGTTTAGGCAGAAAGAGGGTTAAAGTTAGGCCTTGACTATAAGGTATGCTAGCTAGCGTACAATGGTCATGTTGTGCCTGCCGGGCTTGTAGCCCCCACCAACCATCCACTATAAAGCTGTACTACCTCTTCAAAGGATTAAAAATAAAAGCTTTGCTAGCATGAACTCTGGCAATCTCTCTGGCTCCCATTCTGAAGGGCTTTTTTAGTGGGCCATCACTTGAGATGGGAAAAGGAGACTTGCTGGGGAGCTGAAAAATTCGTAAGTATAAAAGATAGGGTAATGTGTGGGGGGAAAAAATCTCAGCTTTTTAAGGTCACAGAATCTTAAAGCTGGAAGGAACCTTAGAATAGAGAATGCTAGAGCTGCAAAAACCTCAGAGCACAGAATAGCAGAGCGAAAAGAGACCTTGGAAGTTGGAATATGGTATATTTGAGCTGGAAAGGACCTTAGAACATAGAATGTTAGAGCTAGGAGGCACTTCAGAGATCACAGTAGCTGTATGAACTTGGAGTAAGACTGATTAAATCCTTTGAGCCTCAAATTTTCTCACATATGAAATGGGGACACCTGAATAGTTTACATTGCTATTGTGAGTTATCAAATGAAATAATCTGTGCAAAGCATGGAAGGGATTCTTAACCCATGGAATCCTAGGGATTTGTAGGAAGATTTTTGGGGGGGAGGAAGGGTCTATTAATTTGTATGAGAAAAATATATATTGTTGTAATTATTTAGTCACTTTTTTCAGTTGTATCTGACATTGTGATCCCATTTGGGGTTTTCTTAGCAAAGATACCACAGTGGTTTATCATTTCCTTCTCTAGCTCATTTTACAGATCATGGAACTGAGGTAAAAAGGGCTAAGTGACTTTCCCAGGGTCAGACAGCCAGTAAGTGTCTGAGGCTGGATTTAGACTCACAAAGACGAATCTTCTTGACTCCAGTACCAAAGTTCTAACCACTGTGCAACTTATCTGCTCCTAAATAAATACAAAATAAATAACAACACAAATAAAACAAAATACCTAGAATTACAAAGGAAATAAATTATTCTGAAACATGTGCACATTACACATATAATTCAAATCAATTATTTTGAAATTTTGTTTTATGCATATAAAAACATTCCAAAAAGGGGCCCACAGTCTGTTAGACTATCAAAGGAGTCTATGACACAAAAAAAGATTAAGAACCCCTGATCTAGACCAACACTCTCATTGTGTAGGTAATGAAATCATGGTTCAAGGTCACATAGTTAATGGTAAAGCTGTAAGGGGAACCTAAGTCTTCAGATCATCCTTTTCCCATTACATTTAGGGAATTAATCAGAGTACAGAAGGACTTTGTGGCATCCACTGCAAACTTGATTATCTACTTCCTCCATTTCTGGGGCAAGTTCCAGAAGCCTACAAATAAACAATAATGGTCCTAGTCCATGAACCTGCTTGACAACTTTGCATTTTAAGAAAAAATGAGTCCTCTCCCCCCTGCTACAAAGCTACCTTTTTATCTATAACTAGTACAGCCCTTCCCTGACCTGCAGACCCAAGAGTTTGGGCTATTTTGGAGGAGCATTAATCTTTCATAGCTTCATGGCCAAATGCCAACAGGCTATCAATCTTAATCCAGACAGTGGCCAGAGTGAATAAAATACATCATCTCAACTAATAGGATGTCAAATACATTCCCAGGTACCATAAATCACAACTGAGTTTAGAATTGTGATGACTAATTCAACACCTCCAAAAAGGCAATTTGTATCCTAGGGATCTTTTCATCTTCAGGTGCTACAGTTTCAGCAAGAGAGGTGAAATTTAAGGAGTTGAAACAATTACATTTTATAATGTAATGACTCCATGTTTGTGAGAAATGTCAATAAAAAAAGTTGTAGAAACTTGGGCAAACACTCATATATAGGACAAAAAAAGGCCGCTCATGGTGTGTGCTCTCATGTACATTGCAGTGTTAAATCTTCATGGGATTTAATCAATTGGCACCAAGCTAAAAGGTAGGATGACTACTTAGCAGGGATGGATAGAGATGAGTCCAGCATTGGGTGAGTGGTTGAGCTAAGGTCCCTTCCAATACTAAGATTCTTACATTTCAATATTTTAAGTTTGTCTGATTCTAAGAGTCAGAGTACATAAATCTATGATGAGACATGCTCTATTTGATACTAGGTTGTTTAGATTAAGTGTTGTCACACTTAGCCTATCCCTAGAAGTCAAAGGAACGGCAACTCAGAAAAGCAAGGATTCTCTCTTTGATTATAATCTAGGATATGCAATGTCCATGTTTTAGACTTTAGCCAATGTCCTTCCCTTTAGTCTACAAAAGCCACTTAGCTCTACCTTCCTATTCTCCTTCCCCACTACCCCGTTTCCCCAGCATACATACACCCAGAAGAAGTATTTGTATTCTACTCCATTCCTAAGTATCAATGATTATTGTTTTCCCTAAAGGCAATGGACCAAATTACTACTGGGTGAGTTACTGGGAAAACTTGCTTGCAGTTCCCCACATCCTAGGGAAAATGTGCTACAGCCATTTTGGTTCATTTAAATCTTAGTCACAGGACGAAAGTATCAGGCTTCTTATGGAAGACTCAGATGCAGGTCCAACATACCTATCAGCCCACAAACCATATTGCCACCCAGTCAAGTTTCACTAGATCATCCCACACATTCCAATTTCATAATTATGAAGCATCAGATGGCCATGGACAGCAGCAACTTGAAAAAGGACCTTACTGATGCTTGGATCATAATTTCAAGTTTTGCTTAAATCTCTACTTTTACAGACTCTGATGTATATTGGACATGGGCTCTTGTATCTCTGCTAAACTAACTTGTGTGGCTACCTGTTCTTAGGGCCTAAAGGGATGGTTTCATATTGCAAGCCTGGAAGATTAGGAAGAAACCATGGCAGCATGGAGAGACCAATGAATTTGGAGTTAAGAAAGCTTGGGTTTGAGATCAGCTTCTGCCATTTACTAGACTGAGTTTCCTTGGGCAAATCTTTCCACCCATCTGGGCTTCAGTTTCCTTTCTAGTAAAATGGTTATAAAAATACATCCTCTACCAATCTCACAGGGTTGTTATGAAGAGCAAGTGGATCATGTATACAAATTACTCTGTATATGATAAAGCATTATACAAATACAAGCTGCTATTAAACTTGTACTAGTAGACACCTCCAAATACTCTCTCTACTGTGACTAACAGAGCATGCAATGTCCACTTGGTAACCCTCTGCTGTTTTTCCCTTGCAACTATAGGAAGAAAAGGGGGTTTCAAAAAGCCAGCAATTAAGGGAAAGTAGTTAAAGTACAAAACAAACTTACAGCACATCCTAGCTGTATTTTACCTTAAGATATCCTCTCTATGTGGCCCTGAAATAACTGGTGCCTGGCTATTTGACTTGGCTAGCTCCAGTTCCCCAATTACTAGAAGCAGATTGTGCCTCCACATGGTTGCAAGCTGCCCTCTTGACTGAGATCAACCCCTCTGTCTAACTACTGTTTCAACTAAACCTCTAACAGTAATAATAATATGATAATGATAATAGTATCTGAATATGATACAGTGTTTGGAGGTTTGTAAAATACTTTACAAGTTATCATATTTGATCCCCCAAGAACCCTGAGAGATAGAGCTATTATTACTATTTTATTTTATTGCTCTATTATTATTTCCATTTTCACAGAGAAGGAAATTGAGGCTGAAAGAGATTTACTGAGTTGTCCACAATCACAGAGCTAGTAAGTAGGTAAGGTAGTATTTTAAGTCAGAATCTTTCTGATTCCAAGTCCAACGCTCAAACTACCATGTAACTGCATGACTGTCCTTTACCCCAGGACCCTAACACCATGACTCACTCTTTCCACATGTTTCAGGGGCCTTTGGAAGCCTTTATAAGCAAATCTTCACCCACTTCTACAAAATGACTGATGGTTCCTTCCTACCCCAAAGAATGACATGTATCCCTCCCTCTCCCAGAGGTTTAATAACACACAGCTGCTATACAATCATATACCTACATACAAATTCTATTCTCACAGTAAGAGATTTCTTCCATAAAGTTTGTAGAGACTAGGGACTGTTTCTGGTTACCTTGCCTGATATATGTTCTTGCACAGCTCAGCCATAGCCCTTAGTAAATGTGGGGGACGTGACAGTTTAGTCACTGGAGGGCTGCTTTCTGCTGCTACTAGCCTTACCTCAGGAGCAATGTAGTCTGGAGTGCCACAGAATGTCTTGGTGGTCACCCCATCCCAGATGTTCTCCTTGCACATGCCGAAGTCAGCGATCTTGATGTGGCCTTCAGAATCCAACATTACGTTGTCGAGTTTTAGGTCTCTGCAACAGAAATATGAAATAGAATTTGTATTCAATCTTTCAGTGGTAATATGGTTTCATCGATGTGAGCATTTCCTTCGCTGGTACAGAATGTTTTGTTTGTTTGTTTTTGATTTGGTTTTACTTTGTCTTCAAAAGAATTTTAAGGATTTCCCCTATGTTCTAAGAAAACCCTCCATTTAGAAAGAAGATATTCAGAGGAAAAACTTATTAAAGGTCATCATATTTTAGCATTAGGGATGGAAGTGCTGTTAGACATCATCTAGTCTAATCCTATTTTAAAATTAAGGAAACTGAGGCCAACAGAGGTTAATTGACTTGTCTATCAAGGTGGTAAGGGGCAGAGCTGGAACTCAAACCCAGGTCCCTTGACTCCAAATGCAATGCTCCTTCCATTACACCAAGGCAAATATTTATACAAATTGAACCTTATTATCCTGCTCTCCTGGGCACAATAATATACTTTGACTGGTATGTTAAAGAGGAAAACCTCTACAATCTACTCTTGTCACAGAGAAAGCTAACTTCTCCTGGCCCTAGGGAGAATAGCTCTAAATGGATTTCTGACACTCTAAATGGCAACAAGCAGGGCTGGCAGAATTGAGGGCATGATTTGGAAAACTAATCATTTCATTTCACAACATTGCTATCATGGCTTCCTTAAAATTATTTTTATTTTGTTTTTTTAAGATACATAGATACATATTCATATATACATTTTCACACATATACAAATATATACATACACACACAGAGCTAGGTAGTATAATAGATGGAGTGCCAGGCCCTGGGTAAGTCACTTAGCCCTGTTTAACTCAGTTTCCTCATCTGTAAAATGAGCTAGAGAAGAAAATAGCAAACCACTCCAGTATCTTTGCCAAGAAAACCCCAAATAGGGTCACAGAGAGTTGGACATGACTGAAAAAAAATGAATAGCAACAAATAAACAAGCATACTATATGTGTGTACACTCTTCCCATAACCTCAAGTCTTCCCTTTTAATAAAGACAAAACAGTCAAGCAAATTCAGATAGCAGAGCGATCATGTCCAACAGCATATATAATGAACCATAGCTTGTCATCACTCCAATGAAAGGAGGAAGATATATTTTCTCATCTCTTTCTCAGGACCAAGTTGGGCCATTAAATTTCATGATATTTGGTTTTATTTTTATTATTCTTTTCATGTGCATTATTGAAATAACTCCATTTTATAATCCTTTATTGTTTGCAAAGCACTTTCTTTGCAATGACCCTGTAAGCTAGGTCATAACAGCTTTAATATACCTTATAATAAGACAAGGATTATGCCAGAATCAAAGCCTAAATGGTCTCCATCTTCTCTTACTCTTGGCTCTTTTCCTAATTGTCATTTTTTAAAAACCGCCCAGGAGCTCCAAATTGAAAAAGTGTTACTATGTGGAAATTTTAGGTTTGAATTATAATCAGAAAGGCCATCGCTATGTGATTAGTTCACTCATCCCCTAAAATCAAAATTAATACTTGCATGTTTTTATTTACCATAGGAAAGTCATGTTGATTCTTGAAGAATTTTCTTTATGCCTCTATTTATCCCAATATGGACACAAAATTAGCAAAGCCTACCTGGGGCTGTATGATACTCTAAAAACCCTCTGACTTCAAGGTACTTGCTGTAAGAATCACATCAGTAATCAGCCCTGATATACTTGAGTTTGTAGTCAGACATGGATGGCAGCCATGCCACTTATCCGAAGCATCATGTGCTTGGTGCGCAGCACATCAAGGCCCGAGGCCTCAGAATAACGAGTACACAAGTGGTTAGAGAATCAAAGCTTTCTCATTCTGCTTAAAATCCTTCCCCCAGTCTCTGGCATCAGGGTTCTGTAACCTCTGACTGCCAGGTTCCTATAGTCTCTGACATAGGAATGGCCAAGGGAGAAGGAAAGGACTTAAAAGATGTTTCCAAGGTCAAGGCTTGGGTCAATCTTGTAATATAGAGCCATCATGACCCCAACACTTCAGCATTCACTTGTGCCCAACACCTTAGGAGCCTTGTAACATAGTATAAGCAAATAAGATTTTCCCCAAAACACAAAACACACAGGATAACAAAGTCATATCCTGGGTGTTGATCCACCTAGGATCAACAGGCCACTGAAGTCATACTGCTCTCATGCACGGAGGTTTCACCAGCCTCTTTCTTTTCCCTTCTTCATGTATAGCCACACATGAGCAATAGTAGAATGGGTCAACCTCTAATACCTTGCCAGGAAGAGTAATTCTGCTTGTTTTTATCTTCTGCCTGAAGACAGGATAGTCTGCAACGTAGGAGATAACGGTGGTGCACTGCTAACGGCTACTACTAGTCAGTCGATAAAAAACTATTAGGTGCCTTCTACGTGCCAGGCACTGTGCTAAGTGCTGCTGTAGTACCCAGAGATCCTGTTTGCAGGCCCCACATCTCAGTTGCTTTGGTTTCCTTTCTAGGAAAACCTAGTGGTTAAACTTATCTTTCCTTCACTTTGCTACTTTCCTCCTCCTCTTCTAATATCTAGCTGCTTTTGAGAGTGAAATCTGAAGCATCTCAATGCCTTTCCATCTCACTTTCCAGGCCAATAATTTAAATCAAAGTTCTGGCCCCTGGGGTGGTTGTTATAGAAAAGTATCAAAGCAAGAACCCTAGATTCCCAAGGCTCTAATTTCAACAAGAACATGGCATCTTTCTCTTGTGACAAAGTTGTTATAACTTACTTCTTGAAATGGGCTTAAGTTCCTTATCGGTGACCCTCGACCCATTCTGGCTTTTTTTATTCCAAGGAAGGAGGTAAAGACTTAGAAATTCTCAAGGATAAAGTTTATTTTACTGACCCTATGGCACAGATTCACCATCAGCAATGCCCCTTCATATTCTCTGTGACTAAGACTTCAGGCAATCTGAAAGCACTGACCAACACACAAGACTTTGCTAAAGAGAAAACACAATGGAAATGAACTCAGAGACATAGGAAAGGCCAACCAAGGAGACTAGGCCCCTATATCTGGACAGCTTAACATAATGGCTCCATACTTGGCTCTCTCTTCCTCCCTCTTCTGAAGCCAATGAACTTTGCATTGGCAATACTATCGGGCAGCTGTCAAACATCAGCAGACGAGCCCTGCTGCTTCAAGATTTTATATGCTGACTAAACCACTATAGAAAAAAGCCAGTGATTTTCTTGGGCTACCAGCTGAAGCTGCTATCTTCCAGTCCCCAAAGTTCAACTGCCTTGTCTTCCTTAATGAAATAACAAGAATCCTGATATCCCTTTTCCAACACTAGTTTTTGATTAGCAAAAGAAAAAGGTATAGGCATCTAGGTGGTACACTGGATACAGCACCAGCCTTGGAGTCAGGAGGACCCGAGTTCAAATACGACCTCAGACACTTGACATTACTAGCTGTGTGACCCTGGGAAAGTCACTTAACCCTGACTGCCTCACAAAAAAAAAAAAAGAAAAAAAAGAAAAAAGTATGTTAGGAGTACAATCCCCAGTCTGGAACTAAGTGTCCAGTTTTATTGTTGTCCATTTTTGTTATTGTTGAGTCATTCACTCATATATGAGTCATTCAATCTTTATGACCCCATGGACCATAATACAGCAGGCCTTTCTGTCCTTCACTATCTCCCAAAGTCTGTCCAAGCTTGTATTTATTGCTTCCATGACACTATCTACCCATTTCTTCCTCTGCTGTACCCTTTTTCCTTTTGCCTCCAATATTTCCCAACATCGGGATCTTTTCTAGTGCGTCCCATCTTCTCATTATGTGGCAAAAGTACTTAAGCTTCAGCTTCAGTATTTGACCTTCCAGAAAACAGTCTGAATTAATTTCTTTAAGTATTGACTTATGTGATCTCCATGCTGTCTGAGGGATTCTCAAAAGTCTTCCCCAGCATTACAATTCTAAGGTTATGATTCGGCAGTGCTCAGCTTTCCTTATAGTCCAACTTTCACAGCCGTACATTGCTACTGGAAAAACTATAGCTTTGACTGTACACACCTTTGTTGGCAAGATGATGTTTCTGCTTTTTAGTATACTATCCAGATTTGCCATAGAGCTTTCCTTCCAAGAAGCAATTGTCTTTTAATTTCATGGCTGCAGTTGCCACCTGCAGTGATCTTTGAGCCCAAGAATATAAAATCTGACACTGCTTCCATTTCTTCTGTCTCTTTTTGCCAGAAAGTGGTGAGGCCAGTTGCCAAAATCTTAGCTTTTTTGATATTAAGCTTCAAGCCAGCATTTATACTCCCCTCATCAAGAGGCTTCTTAATTCTTCTCTTTCTGCCATCAGAATATTATCATCTGCATACCTGAGATTGTTCATATTTTTCTCAGCAACTTTATTTCCAGCTTTTGATTCATCCAGCCTGGCCTTGCACACAATATACTCTACATATAAGTTAAATAAATAAGGTGACAACATACAGGCTTGCCATATTCCTTTTCCAATTTTAAATCAATCAATTGTTCCATGTTTGGTTCTAACTGCTGCTTCTCTGATCGAATATAGGTTCCTCAGGAGACAAGTAAGATGATCTGGTACTTCTATCTCTTTGACAATTAGCCACATTTTGTTGTGATCCACAACAAAAGCGTCAGTGTAATCAATGAAGCAAAAGCAGATGTTTTCCTGGAATTCCTTTGCTTTCTCTATAATCCAGCAAATGTTGGCAATTTGGTCTCTAGTTCCTCTGTCTCTTATAAAACCAGCCTGCTCATCTAGCAATTCTTGGTTCACATATTCCTGAAGCCTAGCTTGCCAAATCTTAAGCATAACCTTGCTGGTATGTGAAATGAGCACAATTATTCAGTAATTTGAACATTCTTTGGTATTGCCCTTCTTTGGGACTGGGATGTAAACTGATATTTTCCAATCCAGTGGCCACTGTTGAGTTTTCCAAACTTGCTAGAATATTGAGTGCAACATTTTAACAGTATTTTTTTTAAGGATTTAAATAGCTCAGCTGGAATTCTGTCACCTCCACTAACCTGTTAGCAATGCTTCATAAAACCCACTTGACTTCATTCTCCAGGATATCTGGCTCTAGATCAATAAGCACACTACCATGGTTACCAGTGATATTAAGAACTTTTTTGTATAGTTCTTCTGTATATTCTTGCCACTTCTTAATTTCTTCTACTTCTGTTAAGTCCCTACCTTTTTCTCTTTTATCATGTTAATTTTACATAAACATTACTTTGATATCTTTAATTTTTTTGAAGAGATTCTTGTCTTTCTCAGTCTGTTGTTTTCTTCTATTTCTTTGCATTGCTCATTTAAGAAAAGCTTCTTATCTCTCCTTGCTATTCTCTGGAATTCTGAATTCAGTTGGTAACATCTTTCCCTTTTGTTTTCCTTCTTTCTTCAATTATTTGTAAAGCCTCATCAGATAGCCATTTTTGCTTTCTTGCTCTTCTTTTTCTTTGAGATATTCTCTGTTGTTGCCTTCTGGACAATATTGCAAACCTCTATCCATAGTTCTTCAGGCATTCTATCTATCATATCTAATCCCTTAAATTTACTCTTCACTTTACTTCACATTTATAAGGGAGGTTATTTAGGTCATATCCATATGGTCTGATGGTTTTCCCCAGTTTCCTTAATTTAAGTCTGAATTTTGCAATAGGAAGCTCATAATCTGAGCCATAGTCAGCTTTAATTCTTGTTTTAACTGACTCCACAGAGCTTTTCCACTTTTGGCTTCAAAATATATAATCAATCTGATTTTTATATTGGCCATCTGGTAATGTCCATGTGTAGAGTCACCTTTTGGGTGGTTAAAAAAAAGTGTCTTTGCTATGACCAGTGAGTTATCTTTTTTTGGTAGGGGTGTGGGGTGGGGAGGCAATCAGGGTTAAGTGATTTGCCCAGGGTCACACAGCTCGGAAGTGTCTGAGGCCAGATTTGAACTTAGGAAGATGAGTCTTCCTGACTCCTGGCCAAGCACTCTGTACACTATGTATATGTAATGAATTAAATTCAACCATTTCCATCCATTTGAGTTCACTGACACCCACAATGTTGATGCTTAATTTTTCCATCTCCTGTTTGACCACATCCAGCTTACCTTGGTTCACAGATTTTATATTCCAGGTTCTTTTGCAATATTGATCTTAACAGCATTGGACTTTCCTTTCATCACCAGACATCCACAACTGAGCTTCCTTTTGGCTTTGGCCCAGCCATTTCATAGCTACTTGTAATTTTCCTCAGCTCTTAGATACCTTCTGACCTGAGGGGCTCATCTTCCAGCATCATATCTTTTATCATTTTAACACTGCCCATGGGATTTTCCTGACAAAAATATTCGAGTAGTTTGCCATTTTCTTCTCCAATGGATCACCTTTTGTCAGAACTCTCTACTATGACCTGTCCATCTTGGCTAACCCTGCATGGCATAACTCCTAATTTCAATGAGCTACACAAGCCCTTTTGTCATGACAAGGCAGTGATCCAGGAGGGGAGGTGTCCACTACATTTTGAATTTTATGGAGCTTAAGGTCAATAGAAGACATGAGGTCCTTTTCCTCCCCTGGTCTCAATAGATAAAGAAAACCTCCAAGTTCCCTTTTGATCTAGCTTGAGTAGATAATGAGAAACTTCTAACTTAAAAAGTAGAGGGGATGGGATGTTTTTGTGACAAAGGAGGCAATTAAGGGGGAAAATATGCTTGTTACATTATTAGAGTTTATTGAATTGTGTATTATAAACTTTAGGGTAGGCGCCTGCTCCCAAATAGCTGGCTAGTTGGATATGGTTGCTGAGAGGGGGAAGACCAAATCTTTGCCTCCTTATATTGCTACAGTAGACTCTAATGCTTACTCTAAAACATAATTATCTTAATTCCATTTACGTAATGCCATTGGGCAATTGCAGCTGTTTCCCACATGTGCCTGAGAGACGTCCACAGCAGAAGGTCATTTAGTAAAAAAACTGAGGTGAGCTTAACCACCATGCTCATTCAATCAAGAAGCATTTATTAATCACCTACTGTATGACAAGAACTTCAGTCAGTTGAACTGGAAACAGATCTTTTTGGCCAAATAGGTTTGGGTACCTGGTTTATTGAACTTTTGCTTGGCTTTTTTCCCCTGTTTTGCCCCTTGGATCTCAATGATGCACTGCTCACCTATACTTTACTCAAAATCTCATATCCTGCTTCTGTTTGATGTCTATTGGTTCTGATGAGAGACCTTGTTTTCTCCATGACCTTTGAGGTCTCTCAATTACCTCCTTAACTGCAATATTATCCTAGTGGATGACCTCTGCTCAGGTGAGGCCACTAGCCTTGGACACATAGGTCATTCAGGTATAGCTCTTGACTCAGTCTACCAGCGGTCTCACCTCGGGGTGGGACACCACAAGCCCTCTGTTCAGGGACCTTCTTTATCCTCATCATCAGTAAGATACCGAACATCAGCTATGAACAAAAAATTGGCTTTTTAGGTGTGCTCAAAAGCCCCCAGCTTAATACTCCATTTCATAGGGAAAGAAAACATGAAGCTAAATCTCTCTGTAGATGCCACTGGTGAAAATCTCTTCTTGGATCCACATTCCAGAGAGATAGTTGTTCCATAAAATGCAATCAAAGCTGCAGATGCGATGCTCTTTGTATCAGAGAGTTAATGGTGTCCAACATACCCTGTGAATATGAGGCTCCACAGTGAACTTTGCAGCCAGTGTGGCATGAAGAGAATGATACAGATGGGTCTTTGTGATGAAAGAACAACTTTAGGTTCTGTGATCTTCTTAGCTAGACATCTAGACAATCCAGATAAGTCATGTACAAATCGTAAGGATAGGATCAAGTTTTATCTCCCTTTTCATCCAAATCTAAGGCTTAAGGCTTATGCTAAGGCTTAAGTTTATCCTAAAATGTCAACTGGGGGAGTGGTGGGAGGTCAGAAGCATTTATATAGCACCTACTATGTGCCAGGCACTGTGCTAAGGACTTTAAAAGTATTATCACATTTCAATAGACATTTGTTGAGCACCTACTGAATTGTTTGTTCCAGCTACTGGGGTTACAATGACAGTTCCTGCCTTCAGGGAGCTTAAACTCTAAGGAAGAAGTGTGATGATGGAAACATGTAGAGAAACTAAAACATAAAGGAAAATGTGATAAGGGCAATGAAGAAGTCTGGGAAATGAGAGAAGAGAGTGATCACATTTCAGTTGGGAGGCCAAGGGCATCTTCATGGGGAGGATGGCACCTATGTTAGGCTCTGAAGGATGGGAGGGACTATGACAGATAGAAACATAGTAGCATCCATTCCAGCAACAGGGGTTAATGTAAACTAAGGTACCAAAGAGAGCAGAGGGTAGGATGAGAATTGGGAAAAGAGACAAATCCAGTCTGGCTGAACTGTAGAGTATGTGAAAGGGACATCGGGAGTTTATATTTTATTTGGCAGTCAGTAAGGGAACCATGAGAGGCTTTTAAGTAGGGAATTTCAGGATTCAAAACATTTATTTCTAAACTAATAATTAGGATATGATAAAGCTGTCACACCCAAATGACAGCTAAACTGCTTTTCTTCCTGTAGAAACATACCATTGATGGGTAGGAGAAATCAATGTCCTATTTGTGAGGTTCCGGCTCTATAACACAGAGTAAAGGATGAAATATATTCTCACTTAGCCCTGCCCCTTTCCACAGTAAAGAGCCACCAGGTGCATTTAATGTCCATGTCACCAGTTTCCCAGGGCTAGATAGAGCCCCAGTGGTCCCAACTTGAATCAATTCAAGGGGTCCCTAGGATTTCTATTTGTCCAAAATTCCAATTTGGAGGTAGTTCTTTTTTGGGGGAAAACGAATGACAGACAGAAAAGAAAGGAGGAGAGGAAGAAGGGAGGAGGGAAGGAATAAAGTGTTCACCCACCGATAAATGATGCCTTTGCTTTGTAAGAAGAAAAGACCGATAGCAATTTCTGCTGCATAGAATCTGAAATACAAAAAGAAATCAACAGAATAGGCCCGTTAAAGCAAATATGTTAAAGTTGAGTGCTTTCTAAATCTCATTACACAAAATTCAATTAACTGGATACAAGGTACTAAAATCCCACCAGCCACACAGCATGCAAACATGTATTTATACAGGTAACTTTTAATAGCACTGACAGCGCCGAATAATAAGCAAAGTAATGGCTGCCAAGTACAGTGTGAGAACATATCTGTTCCTTTTAAAACATATGGCTTTGAGGGACCAGCTGGCTGAAAGAACTGGTTTGAGAATCAGATCTCCCAGGCAGAGGTCTGATTCCAAACTGTGTCACCAGGGACACCAGCAGTCCTGAGAAACCTATGGGACATCCACCACGAAGCTTGGTCTGTTATCTACCAGATAGAGGCCAACAGCTCATCTGGGAGAATATGGATCAGAGAAACCATGTAGAGGAAGAATCAGCATAAGAGGGTTTCTGTGACTAGCAATGATGTTGGGATAATGGAACACTTATTGACTACTGTAGCACCAGAAGGTTCAGGTGGGTAACTATGGTTTCTGAGAGAGAAAGAAAGAAATGATTAAAGGCCCTTAATTTGCTTACTTTCTTTTTGCTTATCTTGCAGGGAAAAAAAAAGAGTGAGGCTCTCACTTAGTGATAAATAATGCTTCTGCTTTGTAAGGAGGACAGACTAGTGACAATTTCTGCACGGTGTATATATTCTTCACACAGAAGTATGTATGATCCAGGTTTCTCTCTTCTCCCATTTCCGCTTCTTGCTCCGGTCTGTTACTCATAAAACATGAGACTAAAACTAATTCAGAATTTTCCTTTCTCATATTGTCATTGTTTGGAAAAGTAAAGAAAAGGGTCTAATGAGGTCAGTACCAGTTGATATGACCGAGATGCAGGGCATGGCAAAACAAAGCAGAAATGGTGTTAGCCTAATTACCACCCCTCCCCCTAATCCCATACACACCACCAGGGACCTAGCTGATTAGGAATGGCCACTCTCATTCTCATTGAATACCACCTATATGGGTCTAAACTAGTTGCCAATCTTTTCTATCAACCAATGTTATAGGTTCCTATATTATAGTAACTGAATATATTGTGTTGGAGCTAAATAAAGATGGAGGCATCTAGGCAGTAGAGGGGATATAGTGCAGGTCTTGGAGTAAGGAAGACCCTAATTCAAATTTGACCTCAAGCACTTATTAGCTGTGTGACGCTGGGTAAATCACTTTTCCTCTGTTTGCCTTAGTTTCCCTGTCTGTAAAACAGGGATAATAATACCACCTTTCTCCCAGAGTTGCTGCGAGGATAAAATTAGATAGTATTTGTAAAATGCTTTGCAAACCTCTTAAAGCACTATACAAACGTCAGCAATTATTAAAGTAGAAATGAAAGTGCTGGGTGAACATATGGTTCTGTAGACATTTTGCAATAAGTTATTTCCACTTCCCTCTCCTCCTCCCTTACCACCACCACCACCAAGGGTCCTGGGAACCATTGGTTGGGAACTGCTACTCTCAACTGTCTTTTCTGTTTTTTTTTCCTATTCATGTCCACTTCATCTGACCCACAGTTTGCTTTTGTGTGGATATGACACCCAGTTATTGAACTATGTCTGCTAAGTCCTGGGTTTAATTGTTTTCTGAGGTTATATTGAGCCCATTTTCACTGCTCTGGATGAGGCCTCTCCAAGGAGGTCATTTCCTCAAAGAGTAGAATACAATTAGATCCTTTAGTTAAAACTATAGTTACTCATCCATATCTTCTTGAGCCAAACTTGAGTGTTCTATAACCCCACACAATCAACATAAGTGACAAAATCTCAGATTCTCAAACTGCAGACGTTATCTCTCACCCTGTCTCCTTCCTCTGCACTTTCACAGTCACTGATGACCTGGATAATCTACAAATAGAGCATCCTACCTGTTCTAGGGCAATTCGATGTCATCTAGCCCGATTGCCCAGCTAATAATCCTAGTAAAGAGGCAAAGAACAGAATGCATCTGCCACCTCAGAAAGATATTGTCACAGAGAAAGGTCAACATATTGAAAATATCTTCAGTTAGGGATGTAGGTAGAATACCATAAGAAAGAAGAATGATGTGGACTGAGACTCAGATTTCTACAAATACTACTGTGCTTTTCTAGTAGGTGATAACATAAAAGTTCCAACTAGGTGGCACAGTGTCATACTTGGACATAGGGAGATCTGAGTTCGAATTTCACTTCAGACACTTTTTCAGCCTTAGTCTTCCCACCTGTAAATGAGGATTTTCATAAAAATCTTCCTCACAGGGTTGTTATAAGGGTCAAGTGAGAACATTTATGCAAAGCATTTTACAATACTTAAGGTGCTATATAAATGTTAGCTATTATTATTATTTTTATTAGGTTGAAAGGAATTCAGAGGTCATCTAACACCATCTCTACCTGAAACATGAATGCCTTCTACAGTGTCCCAAAATGTAGTCAGCTTCTCTTTGCTTGAACTTTCTTGGGGGATGATGAGCTCGCTCCCTGCTAAGGCAGCTCATTTAATTTCTGGATCGCTTTGATTGCTAGGAGGTTGTTTCTTATATTGAGCTGAAAGCAAATGCCTTGATAGTCAGGGCTTTCCATTCTGTACTTTCTTTAAAGCCTGATTCTGCTTTTAAAAATAATTCAATATCTTTGAAACTCATGTGAAATGCATAATAAAACACAGATATAATTCATCTCATAAAAGATAAATATCATAAAAAATAAAAGTTGACACTCACATAACACTTTATAGTGTATAAGGCATTTTGCTCACAAAAAACCTAGTATAAGCATAGTTTATGTGTTTTGCACATGGCCATGTGCTTAGTAAGGGACGAAGGCCAGCCTCAAGCCCAAGCTATCTGACTAAGCCCAGTAATTTTGAGATAAGCAGACTTCCTGGTCTGCCTCAATAGGTAGTAAGCCCATCATTCCTGAAAAGTTTCAAGCAGAGAGAAAGGAAGGCAAGGGAATAAAAATTTATTATGTACCTACTATGTGCTTGGCACTGTGCTAAGTGCTTTACAAATATTATCTCATTTGATCCTTATAATAACTTGTGAGGAAGGTAATAATGACCATTTTATAACTGAGGAAACTGAGGCAGACGGTGGTTAAATGTCTTGCCCAGGACCATACAGCTAGTTGAACTCATTTCTTCCCAACTCCAGGCCTAGCACTCTATCCCCACTGCACCACCTAGCTGCCTCAGAGTCAATTAGACTACATTTTAATGATGTTCTAGAGGGTATTCACACTTCAGGTCAGAGGAGGGGTCTTAGATGACCTCTGATATCCTTTCCAACTCCAAGATTCTAGGATTTTATGTAGCAGTCATGGGAAAAGCAGAGCAGTGTCTGAGAAAATGTCACAGTCCAGTCCCTTTCACGGACAGCTATCGCTAAAAGCCATAAGAGACAGAGGAAGGATGATACCACTCAGGCCTATCTGTCATTCTAGTGGATTCAGAAAGTGGGGATGAAAGGCTCACATGACCCTACTTTAATTCACTTAGGCATCCAGGTGGCATAATGGGTAGAGTGTTAGACTTAGAGGCTGGAAGACGACTTCAAATCCTGCCTCAGACACTAGCTGTGTGACTCCAGGCAAGTCACTGGACCTCTCTGAGACCCAGTTTCCTCACCTATAAAACTAGAATAATAATAATAGTATCTACCTCACAGAGTTATTTGAGGATCAAATGAGGAGGGTCCAATGAGGATCACATAATAATAGCTAGTAATGTTGGGTTTTTTATAGATAGTAATTTTGATTAAATGACAAAATATGAACAGTTTTGCTAACCTTAAAATACTAGGTAAATGCTAGTTATTGATTCAGAGGCAGCATTTTAACTAGTAGCAAGGAGTTCAGTCCTCTTCATTTGAAAAAAAAATGCAGGAGCCTTTAGGACATGGAGTGAGAAAAGTCTGGGTGCCCTCATCTCCCTTAATGACGCTTCACTTAGCATGCCCTTGGCAACGACTCTGCACTGAACAGTCCATATCAGAACTCTAAGAAAACTGTAGGCCAACTCCCAAATCATAAGTGAATACAGCACCCCACTCAGAAATGGTGTGCCAGATGTTAAATACTCATAGAGTGAAGTCATCACCACCAGACTGCAACAGACTGGAAAAAAGGCCTAATTTGAAACAGATATTAGAGGAGAAAAGCAATACTGACCACTGCTGGTGGGAGTTAATGTTCTCAAGTATGGAGCTCAGACCATGGATAGTCTGCTAAGCTGGTCTAGGAGAATCACAGAATAATGGACTGGTAGGCCTAAAAGGGACCTTTGAGATCACTTGCCCCATCTTATGGATGAGGACAACTGAGACTCAGAGCAAAGAAATGACTTATCCAAGGCTACACAATTAATTTGGAGTTGAGCTAAGACTAGAACTCTAGTCATCTGGCTTTGGTATACTCTCCCTGGAAAGAGAATATATTCCAGGAGTAGTAAAACCTCTGGGGCACAATTCAAGAAAAGAAAGAGGCATATATAGTTTTGATCTTCCTTACCTCTGTGCTCAAACATGCCCAGAACAAAGCATCTAGAACATGTCTATTACTCTGAGAATGAGAAAAATATGCAGCCCCAAAAAGTAGAGCTTAGAACAATGAGTAGGAGTTGTAGAAAAATTTAACTATGAAGTCAGAAAAAACTTCCTAACAATCTGAACCATCCACAAATAGAGTGGGCTGCTTTAGGAAAGAGTGAGTTCCCTGTCTCTGCAGGTAGTTGAGCAGAGGCTGAATGATGACTTGATGGGAATACTGCAGAAAAGGGTTTTTGTTTAAGACCAGGTTGGATCAGATGGCCTCAGCCATTTCCTCCAGTTCTTAGATTTTTATAACACTTTCTTCACAGAATCTCACAGTTGGAAGGAATCCCTGAGGTCATCTATTCCATCCCCTACCCACATAGCATCTGTAGCTCTGGCATTGGGGGAGAGAGCATTTTAACCTCTGAGGAAAATGCCCTTCTTCTCTGACATGGCAAGGAACTCAGCCTGTGATTTCCATTTGGTGTAATTTATGCTAAAGTCTGTTATATATTAATTATTGGAGCTAAATCTTTAGCATTAGTTGTTAATGGTAATGCAAAATAATGCAGTTCCTGCTTCTGCTCTGACCCTTGACCTCCTCCTCTCCCCTCCTCTACAACATATCCAAGGACAGAGGCATTGGCTCTGGAAATGAGACAAAAGGGGAATTCAAGGTTGAAGTGGGAGACCAAGAATAGTTAGGGAAAGAGAAATATTATGGAGTAAACTGGAAGCTTGAAATCAGCTGATGAATCAGCAAGTAGACAATAACAAGAACAACAATAATAGCGGGCATTTATACAGCACTTACTATGTGCCAAATGTTTTATAATTATTATCTTATTTGATCCTCACAACAACCCTGAAAGGTAGGCGCTATTATTATTCCCATTTTATAGATGAGAAAACATAGCAGATAGAGTGCCAGGCCTGGCGTCAGGAGAACTCATCTTCTTGAGTTCAAATATTGCCTCTGACAGTTACTAGCTGTGTGACCCTGGGCAAGTCACTAAACCTCAGTTTCCTCGTCCATAAAATAAACCAGAGAAGGAAATGGCAAACTGTTCTAGTATCTTTGATAAGAAAAACCCAAGTGGGGTCACAAACAGTCTGACATGACTGAAATGACTGAACACTCAATAGGGGTTAGGTGACTGGCCCATGGGCACACAGTTAGTAAGTGTCTGAAGTCAGATTTGAACTCAAGTCTTTCTGACTCCAGACCTGGTGCTCTATTCATTAAGCCAAGATGCTGTGTTAAACAATGACAATGATCAATAGGATAGTTCAGCCATCATATGCTAGGTACAGGGAAAGTAGAAGCTTGGGAAAGGAAGAAAGTATAGGCCTGGAAGACTGAAAGGTAATTTAACCAATCCGTGGCCAAAATAAGACTCTTTTTTACAATATCCCTGACAGGTGGTCATATATCTAGCTTCTCTTTGATGCAGAACTCACTGACACTTGAGCTAGCCTAGCCCATTCCACTTTTGGACAGCTCCTAATTGTTAGGAAATTTTCCCTTATATCTACCTTCCTGTAACTTCTGCCCATTCCTCTAAATTCAGCTCCCTTTAGCCAAGCAGAACAAGGCTAATCCCTCTTTCACATGACATCCCTTCAAATACTTGAAGACAGCGATACAAGTGGAAATAGAGGACATGGGTTAGAACAAGTCAGATGCAGGAAAATGAATAGAAGCAGCCAAGGCTGAAGACTCTAAGTGGGAAGTAACCTCCCAGCCTGGCCACATTTGGAATCTGAATATACAATTCAACAGTTAGAGGGATGGATGCTAGGGCAGGGGAAAGACAGCGTTCCTTGATCACTCCTTGTGAATGGGCTAAGAGTATACTGAAAATAACTAAACAGGAATCAGGAGATAAAGGAGTTAAAAGAATAAAGTATGTTCCTTTAACCCCAAATTCCTAGAGAATAGAGAGTTTGCTAGTTTCTCCTTCCATCCATCTGTCTTCTGTCTCCTATTGTTTTTAATCCATTCTGCCCATAATCCCTTCCCTGAATCATAGAAGATCAAAGTTAAAGGGGATATGAGAGGATATATTGTACAATTCAGATTCAAGCAGGAATCCCTGCTATAAAATCCCTCGAAATTTCACATCAAGTCTTTGCTTCAATACCTCTAGTAAAGGGGAACCCATGATTTCCCGTGGGAATTCATTGTACTCTTGAGGGAGCTAGGTAGCATTATAAATAGAATGCGGGGTTTGGAGTCAGGAAAACCTAAATTCCAGCCCTATCTCAGATTCATACTCACTGTGTGATGCCAAGTCACTTAACTCCTCTGTCTTAGTTTTTTAAACCAATCAATAAACATTTATTAAGTCCCTACTATGTGCCAGGACAGCCAGGTGGCATAGTGGACAGAATGTGGTCCAGGGATCAGGAAGACATCTTCCTGAGTTCAAATCTAGCCTCAGACACTAGCTGTGTGACCCTGGGCAAGTTACTTAACTCTGTTTCCCTCAGTTTCCTCATCTGTAAAATGAGCTGGAGAAGGAAATGGCAAACTTAGCCAGTACCTCTACCCAAAAAAACCCAAATGGGTTCATGAAAAGTTGGACATGACTGAAATGTTTGAATAACAACAAAAACAACAACTACTATATGTCAGGCACTGTGCTAAGTTCTAGGGATACAAAGAAAGGGGCAAAAGACAGTCCCTGCCCTCAAGGGGATTACAATCTAATGGGGTAGACAATATGCAAACAAATATATAAAAAACAAGCTATATGCAGGATAAGTAGGAAATAATTAAAGAGAGGGAAGGCAATAAGGAGGTTAGATTCAATGTTCTCTAAGGCCCCTTGTGGCTCTAAACATATGATTCTATGAGCTCCATTTTTTCAAAGGTCTTATTATATCAAACCAAATCTTCCTTTCTGCGGTTTCCACTTTTCTCTCCAATTCTGCCGTCCTCATCTGAGTAGAACTAGTATAATCTTCCTCCATGTGACAAACCTTTTAAATACTTAGCTACCATGCTCACACCCATGTCATGTCTTCTCCAGACTAAACATCCCTAGTTCCTCCAAATGAATATCTTATGGTCCCCTTCACCATCCTGGTCACCTGGAGAAATGCCAAATTGTCACCTGATTTCTTAATATGTGACACCCATAATTAAATGCGGTATGATCAAGGCAGAAACCAATGGGGCTATCATTCTGGATGCTAATCCTCTCTTAATGAAGCATAAGATCAAACGATCATTTTTGGTTGGCATTGTTTATTCCGCTAACTAGTGGACTGCATCCTCTAACACCCTTGGGTTTTTTCCCCGTACAAGCTATTGTTTTGTAACCCCTTCCCTATTCTATATTTAGGAAGCTCATTCCTTGAACCCAATTGCAATATTTTACATTTATCCTTACAAATTTCATCTTACCAGCTTCATCACATCATTATGCCCACTGCCTACTGCCTTACATCCAAGAGAGAAGACTGATCATGGTGGAAACTTACACGGCATGGGGCTCCTTAAATCGTCCAACCTGCTGGATCTGGTACATGAGATCTCCACCATTCACATATTCCATCACAAAATATAGGCGATCCTGGCAAAATAATGGGAGAAACAGAAAAATTAGCGCTCTAGGGATCTTTAGCATCGAGTGAGAAAGAGGGAAACATTCAAACCTTTGTTTTTATTTTTTGTTCACTGTTGTTGGTTTTGCAAGGCAATAGGGGTTAAGTGACTTGCTCAGGGTCACACAGATAGTAAGTGTCAAGTGTCTAAGTCCAGATTTTAACTCAGTCCTCCTAATTCCAGGTGCGATGCTCTATCCACTGTGCCACCCAGCTGCCCCAAACCTCTGTTTTATAGTAGCCAAGAAATATTGTGTTCCGGGCAGTTAGGTGGTGCAGTGAATAGAACACTGCACCTGGAATCAGGAAGACCCATCTTCCTGACTTCAAATCCAGTCTCAGACACTTACTAGTTGCATAACCTTGGGCATGTCATTTAACCTCAGTTCCTCATCTGTAAAAATGAGCTGGAGAAGGAAATGGGAAACTATTCCAGTATCTTTGCTAAGAAAACTTCAAAATGTAGTCATGGAGAGTCAGACCCAACTGAAATGACTCAACAACTACAATAACATTGTGTGTCTCTGTGGCCTAGCACATTAAATAAAAATGATAGAAAAGATGCCCTATCAAAGGTAGAATGTGGGATGAGTCTATAAAATAGCTAAAGATTAAAACTAGAAAAAAGTATAACTAAGGAAACTAATGAGCCCAATCTAAAGGGCCAATGGTAATAACAACTTACGTTCAGGAAGGGTTTTGAATTCTTGGAGAGCTTTCCACACAGTCAATATAAATGCAAGTATAACAATGACCATTTTATAGATGAGAAAATGGAGGCTTAAAAGAGAAGCAACTTGCCTATGGTACAGTATCATGGCTACTAACTTTTGGAGTCAAGACTTGAACCCAGGACTCCTGATTCCCCATCGAACATTCTTTCCATATTATGCTATCTCTCAGGCCTGATGAACCAAGGTGAGCTTAAGGAAATCTTGTCACTAGGGACCCTAGGCTAGATTTGGGCAGTAGAATCTGGTTTTCCAGCTCCAAAGAAGGGACATTTAAAGAAAAATGAACTGAAACCACCTAAATGGAATTAGCATCTGTCCAGCCTCAAAACCTTGGATAAAGTCCAAAGTCTTCCACTCCAAAAACTTGGGTTTCCTTAATGAATTTTTCTCAGGTCATTAGCCATGATAATATAGTACTCATTAGAGGCTCTTACTAATGCATACCCACTCCTTTGTGCCTACTTTAATGGAAGACTCATGCTGTCTGGGTCAGTTAATGCATGGCCATCCTGGACCTGTAGAAGGTCCCATGTGAATGTATGTTCAGATTTATCTGGGGGTTGGGAAGATTTGCAGAGGTTTGTGAATTTGAGTTCTATTCTCCAATAGATTCAGTTCACATCCCTATTACTATTCAGAGCACCACCAGCCCCTTAGGCTCAGAAACTTGGACTCATCCTTAACTGGTCCCTCTCTCTCACCCAGCTATAAGTTACCAAGTACTGTTGATTTTACCTATGCAGTATCTCATACAATGACCCTTCCTTTCTACTCCACTATCACCACCTTTATTCAGACCTTCATTAGATCATACTTGGGCTGGTTCAATAGTCTCCTCATTTCCATTCTTCAGTTCACACCGCACACAGATCAATTTTCCAAAAGTATAACTCTTGTTATTCCATTCCCTTGTTAAAAGACTCCTATTGTCTACTGTTCATAGTTACACCTTCTCAGTCTGGCATTCAAGTTCTTCGTAGTTTTCCCCAAATTCTATTTCTGATCTTACCTCTTACTACTCCTCTACCCTAGATTCCAGTGAAAACAGACTGCCACACTGTTCTCTGAACATAGCCTCATACTTTCCCACATTTATGCTCTTTCTGTTATTTCCTTCTGGATTCCCTATAGCCCCATCCACCCTTTTCTTCATCAGTGATGCATGATTTCAGCTGTGTCTGGCTAATGACATGGATAGCAAGCCTCTATATGGTTTAGGATATAATCTTGAAAGTTTCTATAACTGAAAAAGTCAAATTCTGCAGTCAGCATGATTATGGAGCTCTTTAAACTTGGACAGGCTTGTCCTCAGACTATAGATACAGTATCCATTATCTCTAAATACTGTGCTTTGGACATTGTAAATGCTTCATCATTCTATTCATTCATCCATCCACCCATTCATTTTAAATGTCACTTCCTCTAGGAATCTTTCCCTTATTTCTACCCTCATTCAAAATAAATAATGTTTCAATAAAATTCAACTCATATTTGTTACCAACAATATGCAAACAGCTTTGCTAGGGGGAAGAGATACAATTTTTTAAAAATTCCCTTCCCTCAAGGAGCTCACATTCTATAGGGGAAACAATAACAACACAATATACACATACACAAAGAATCTATGATTCTATTGCTTTTGGGAGCTCCTGGTGTAGATTTCCTTCCACCAAAGTAATAAATCAATATCAGTCTATGATTTTAATAGAGAAATCCTAGAGATGAAGAGAGGGAGGGAGAGAGAGGGGAGAGAAAAAGTGGGGGAGGGGGAGAGAGGGACAGGGGGAGTAGAGAAGAGAGGGGAGAGGGACAAAAAGGGGAGAGGGGGAGGGGAGAGGGACAGAGAGGGGAGGGGGAAGAGGGAAAGGGAGAGGCAGAGGGAGAGAGGCGGGGGGGGAGAGAGAGAGACAGAGAGAGAGAGAGAGAGAGAGAGAGAGAGAGAGAGAGAGAGAGAGAGAGAGAGAGAGAGAGAGAGAGAGAGAGAGAGAGAGAGAGAGAGAGAGAGAGAGAGAGAGAGAGAGAGAGAGAGAGAGAGAGGAGAAAGGAGAGGGAGAGGGAGAGAGTGCACTCAAGGAAAGCTTCATGGGGTATTTGGAATCTGAGCTGAGCATTGAAGGAAGCAGAAATGAAGACAAATACACATCATGGGGATGGATCACAGGAACATAGATCTGTAGCTAGAAGGGCCCTTAGAGGAAATCTATTCCAATCACTTCATTTTACATATGAGGAAACCAAGGCTGAGGAAAGGTAAGTGACTTCCCCAAGATCACATAGGTAGTAAGCATGACAGACCAGGTTGAACCCAGGTCATCTGGTTCCAGAGCTCAGGCTCTTTCTACCACGCTGTATTTTTACTCGCTCTGGCTTGGGCAAATCCAGAAGTAGAAGATGAAATGTTGAGTCTGGGGAAGAACTAGGACTTGAGTTTGTTTGGAACATAAGAGTGCAGGAAGGGAATAATGGGAAAGAAGTCAAGACAGTTGGGTAGGAACCAAATTGTAGATCAACTTAAAGGCAAGGTGTTGGCTCTAATCCTAGAGGCAGGAGGGAGCCACTGACAGCTTTTGAGTAGAATAGTGAGCAGGGCATACCTATGCCTTAACAAAATTATTTTGGCCACTGTGTAGAGGATGAATTGGAGAGTAGAAAGAACTGGAGCCAAAGAGACCATTTAGGAGGTTATTATAATAGTCCAGGCAAAAAAAAAAGGTGAACTTAAATTAGAGTGATGGCCATGTGATGTGAGTGGAGAGAAAAGTGCAGATGGAAGAAATGTTGTGTAAGTAGAATTGAAAAGATCTGACAACTAATTACATAGGGGCAGGGGATAAAGGAAGAGTCAAGAAGGGCTCTGAAGATAAGACCCTGCACATCTGGAAGAATGATGCTGTATCTCTATATAAATAGGAAATTTTGGAGGAAGTGATTATTTTTCTTGGTGGGCAGGGTGGAGATAATAAGTTAGGCTTTGGGGCATCTTGAGTTTGAGATGTCAATGGGGCACCTAGACAAGTTAGAGCTAAGGGACTGAGGTTCAGGGGGAAAAAGGTAGGGCTGAATAGATATAACTTATTGTCATCTGTACAAAGATGGTATTTGAACTCAAAGTAGTAATGATATTACCAAGGGAAAAATGGGTAGAGAAAAATGAGAGCTGGACCCAGCAAGAAGCCTCAGGAGACATCTGTGATGAAGGGTTCAATGTACTGTTGTCATTGTTGTTCATCCTTCATTTTCAACAAGGACCAATGACATCATGGGGTGATGGCTTGACTTGTGTGTGAAATGGATTTAAGTGAGGTAGAGTCACTCAAAGTCATCAGCCTCACTCTCTCTTCCAGAATCACCATAGTCCTGTGGCAAGACAAAAGTCAAGATGACTGGTGATGGTCTGGAACACAATGGATGACCTTGGCATCCTTGAAATCTGACCAAGCTCAAAGCACTCCACAGCATCTGCTTCAGCCACCTCCATGGCCTTTGGAACAAACTGCTTTCATCTGCCTATTCCCCTGAGGGAATGTCTTCACATGCTTGGGGTAGACATCCCCTAACTCTCTGATGGGTTTGAGGCCCTTCAGTCACCGTGTACCTGGTTTAGCTGATATGGTTTTACTAGGGTGTGGCCACTGCACCTGCTATAGCTTCTTGGAGGCACAGAAATTAGTTTAATGGATAATGACTCAGCAAAGAAGATAAGTAGGAAAGAAAATGTAGAAGTAGGAGTCCAGGGAGCAGAAAATATCTGAGAAGAGAGTATATTTCAAAAGCTGAAGAGTTCCAGGAGGATGGGAATGGAGAGGAGGGCATCATTGGATCTAGCTGTTAAGAGATCACTGCAAAGAAAGCAGTTTTAGTAGAACGGTAGAGTGAGAAGCCAGATTGCAATGGGATGAAAATTGAGTGGGTGAAATGAGTGGGCAGTGAAGATATAGAGGCAGAGTATTAATGTTTCCCCCACCCTGGGAGTTTGGCAGTAAAAGACAGTAAAGGTATAAGATCATAGCCCAGACCTCAGGTAGCATTTTGTTTGCACCTTCTTACCTACTTATATATTATCTTTCATTATTTTTACCTGTCTCTGAGGTATCCCTTTATTCAATGTAAGCTACAAGAGGGCAAGTAAATCAGTTTTTTCCCAAAATCTGCATATTTCCCAGCATCCATCACAGTGCTCTACACACAATAGCTGCTTAATAAATGTTTCTCGAATATTAACTCATTCAAATGTCCATTCTATTCAATAAAGCAGATATTTATTAAGTGCTTATCATGGGAAGGGTAGTGTGATTTGGGTTACGAATACAAAAATAGATATATCACAGACCTAGCTCTCAAATAGCTTATAGTCTAATAGAGGAATGACATTTCCTCAAATAACCAAGACAAGAGTGTGAGATGAGGGCAAAGTAGAAGCCCAGGCAAAGAGCCATGAAAAATTTAGAGAAAGAAATCACTTTCACCTTTGAGGTCTGCCTTGGAATTAGATTAACCTTTCTAGAAGAGGTAACACTCAAGTCAGGCCTTGAAGGAAGGGAGGGACTTTAGCAGATGGAGGTGGAGGCTGAAAGAACTCTATTCCAAGCATAAACAAAAGCATCAAGATAGAAAAGAGTAGGATGAGAACTGGGGGATAGAAAGTAGTCTTGTTTGGTTAGGACATAGAATATGTGAAGAGGAGTACATGAGATAAAGGAGGAAAGGTGGGCTGGAGTTCGATTTTGGAGGCCTTGAATGCCAGGCAGGAATAGGAGGGAATATTTTATTCATTAGGCAATGGAAAGTTAAGAAAGTTTTGAGGTGAATCCAGCAACGTGGCAGACATGTGCATTAGTCAAAGGTTCTTAATTTGGGGCACACATAACCCCAGGGGGTATGGAGAATATTATTTATTTGAGAATAATGGAGAATGTATGAGCATAATATTTATTTGAATATGTTCTGATAGACATTTAATACATTTATCATGACAAAAACGTTATGAACTGAATAGTTTTCTTTATGAAAAATTCATCTTTGTTTCTTACATGCATATGCATAGTAGAATTTATTTCCTTTAATATTAAATAGGAAGTAGAGGAAGGCTTACTGAAAGCCAAGAGGTATCAGAACAGAAAAAGGGTGGAAACACCTGCCATTATCTAACAGAAACCATCAAAATCAATGGCCGAGAACACGAGCATCAAACTGGCATGGGACCAAAAAGGATTTGGGATGATGAGCGAACTCAAAATCATGTGATATAAGCCAATTGAAGGAACTAGGAATATTTATCCTAGCGAAGACTCTGGGGGGGAGAACACTAATAATAACAAAACATGTTACCTATATTATTCCATTTGAGATAATAATGATGACCTTGTGAAAGTAGGTACTAGAGACATTAATTATGCCTGTTTTGCAGGTAACTTTTCCAAGCTTCATTTTCCTTCAGTGACTTGCTCAAGGGCCTAAAGCATCAGAGAAGGGATTTGATACTCTGGCTCCTCCAAACTCTAAGTCCAAAATTCTTTGTACTATGAGTTACCTCTCACATTATTCTTTTAATGACAGTAAAATTTTTACTTAAAGTTGGAAAGTGAAGTTAATACACCAGATGATAGAACTGGGGTTCCAAAGAGATTTCAATATGTTGTAACAATGGCTTGAAATTAATCAGCTGAATAATAATAATAATGATGATGATGATGATGATGATGATAATAGACATTGTTACAATATTTTAATATTCACAAAGTGATTTTTACATAATCTCATTTGATACTTATGTGAAAGAGGCAGCATGGCAATTATTATCCCCATTTTACAAATGGAGAAAATGAGACTAGAGAAATTGAGTGACTTGCCCACTGTCACACAGCTAGTAAGGGTTAGAGGTAGGATTTGAACCCAAGTCTTCTCTGATGCTAGGTCCGACACTCTCTACCTTATACCACGTTGCCACATTGTAGGTCTTGAAATTAGCGTAAGGGGAAAAAAATCAATTACACATGTACAGTGTAAAGTATAGCTAGAAAATAGTTTTTGTGAAAAGGATCAAGGGGTTTTAGTGAGTTTCAAGCTCAACATAAGCCCCAAATATGATGTAGCTGCTAAAAGGCCTAATGCAATTGTACATGGCATTAACAAAAGTATAAAACTCTGTATAAGGAAAGTCATAATCCTATTATAAACAGCCTTGATCAGGACACATTTGGAGTTTGGTATTTACTTTTGGTGAGGCATGCAGAAGACAGTGACCAGGATGGTAAGATGAATAAGAATCTTGATATACAGAAATCACTTGAAGGTACGAAAGCATTTGGCTTGGAGAAGAGTAGACTTTGGTAGGACAGGTAGGAGATAAAGTACTGGGCCTAAAGTGAGGAAGATTAATCTTTGTGAGTTCAAATCCAGCCTCAGACACTTACTAGCTATATGACCCTGGGCAAGTCACTTAACCCTGTTTGCCTCAGTTTCCTCATTTGTAAAATGAGCTGGAGAAGGAAATGGCAAACCACTCCAGCATCTTTGCCAAGAAAACCCCACATGGGGTTGTAAAGAGTTGGGCATGACTGAAATGACTCAATAACAAGACTTTAAGGGAACATGATGACAATTTAAAAATATTTGAATGGTTGTTATGTGGAAAGGTGATTCAATCGGTGCTGCCTAACCCTAGAGAAGAGAACTAGGAGCAAAGTAGCGCAAGTTACAGGAAGAACTAACAGTTCATGCTATAACAATGGAATGGCCAGCTTTGGTAGGAAGGGAGTTCCCCATCATTGGAGATATTTATGTAGTAGCTGGAAGAAAACTGATAGGTCTGTTTTACACAGAGGATTCATGATTTGGACTAGATGACCACTGAAGTCTTGCCCAACTTTAAGATTCTGATTGGCTGACTATGATATTTCTGCAACTATACTCTCTATCTTAATGATTTCATCTTTCCCAACCCCAATGCAATCTGACATCTACCTCCTTTGACTTTAGGTTTATGTGGAACTGTAGAAATAGCTGCCAGCACTGAACCCTGGGCAGCTCTGACCCCATAGGCAGCCTGGTAGGAAGAGCAACATGGCTGCTCACACCATTTGGGTGACCTGGGAATCACCAAGTATAATCCTTTCAGTGTTATGGAGGACCTCCAAGCTTCACCATCTGCCCTGTCACTGTATCCTAATGTTATCCAAACCTTAGCACCTATCCTGTCATTATGTCCTCCATACCCTTGGTAACTGCCATTAACCCACTGATATGCCCATAAGATTCTGGGATTTTCCAGTTGCCCAACTGAAGCATGCTTAGGATGTAAGGACCTTTCCATTCATCCATCCAGAAGCTCAGCTTTCTTACATGTGCTTCTTCCTCAAATTAGAATGGAGCTATTTGAGTGCATCAAGACAACAGTGCTCACCTTGCTTTTATTTATTTGTATCACTAGTACTTTGCATGTAAACATTTTTTCATTCATTTACTCTTTCTTTCATTCCTTCACTCAATAACACCACTTCATCGAACATGGTGATGCATGCCCCAGCTACCAGAGAAGCTGGGGCTAGTTGATATCTTGAGCTTAGGAGTTCCGAGTTACAGTGGGCTATGACAATTGAGTATTGCACTAAGTACAGCATTAATACCATGATAGGTCCAGGAATGTGGGGGAGGGGTGCCTCCAGGTTGCTGAAAGTGAACTCACCTGGGACAGAAACAGAGCAGGGTAAAACTTCCATGCCAATCAGTAGATGGATCAGATCTATGCATAGACCCCGCACTTCCAGTCCAGGCACAATTGACTCAGTTTTTAAAAAAATAAATAAATAGTACTATCTTCCCCTACCTACTCTTCTGCCAGTTGTCCAGTAGTCATTTCCTCAGTTCTTTTCTCAATCTTCATCCTGTTGGTTTTTTCAAAATGGTTATAAGTTCCTCCCTTCACTCTCGATACTTTATGATCCTGTCACCCTTCACTCCTACAACAGAGCCTCCTACCAGTCTTTCTTGGTCTCTGTTGCTGTTTCCATCCCACAATTTCCTTTTTGTCCCTCTTCACTGTCCTTTCCCTTAAATATGAGCAGTGTCCACAGTTCAGTCTCTGACCCTCTACTTTTCCACTTCCTACTTCCTACTTCTAAGAACACATCACAGGTTTCATGGTTTTGCCTACTAGATGTATGTAGAAGACTTTGAAACTGAAGTGGTAGTTTAACCCTTTCATTGCCACTCCAGCCTGATGCCTCAGTTGTTCAACAGGACATTTCCACTTACAGGTGAAACATACTGGGAAAAGCTGAATATCTATTGATTCTATTCCAATGAATCATCATTCTGAGATCACTATCCTTTTTCTATCAATGGTACTCATTATTCTATCCAGAGGTTACCTCATTTCTCAATTTATCCTTTTAGTTCCTTTTCTTCCATAGCGACTCAAAACCAACACTACAGAAATAGCCCCCTAGCTGCACCATGCACCAATAATATACCCCCACCCTATTCCAATCTAGAGTCTAAAGAACAGAATCACCTTTGAACACTATTTTGTTCTTGTTGCTCTACTCTCATAAATCTGCTGAGGCTTCCTATCATGACTAATATGTTATCATGGTCTTCAAGGTCTTCTCTATCCATCCCTATCTCCTTCTCAATTTTCCCCATGGACTGTTAAATTTGATCTAAAAAGCTTGTTTGATGACTTCCTTACCTGGCTTGCATTTCTGGATAGGCCACTCACCTTGTCTGGAATGTTGCCCTACCTCTTCTCTACCAACTACATCTTGTTCTGAATTTACTTCTTTCCCCCAAACTTCACTCAATTCAAATCACTCTAATACTCTGGCCCTTTAGAGCTTACATATTACATTTATTAAATTGGACTTATTGTAGGTTTTTATGTCTTGTATTTGTAGTGTCTCCTCAATTTGATTGTAAGTCCAAGGGTAGGAATCAAAATATTGTTTCTTTTTTTATCTCCCTAAAATGATTAAGACAATGTTTCATACATACTCATGCTCATTCATCATCTATTGATTCATTCAAAAAATATGTACTGATCACCCATAACATACTAGGCACAGATGTGAGAGATAACAGAAATAAGTTAAGAGAGAGTCATTATTCTTAAGGAGCTTACATTCTAGTAAGGGAGATTAATGCATACAAAAATAACTAAAACTATAAGGTTTGATAAATACCATAGAAGACATGTAAACAGTGGTGGTTTTTTTTTTTATCACTTTGCATTGAGAAGCTTTCTAGTCATGATATAGGTAGCATGAGGTAAAAGAATACAGGATTGAGAGTTGAGTTCTTACTCTGACATTAACTGGTTCCATAAACCTTGGGTAAGTCATTTCATCTTACTAAGCCTTCATTTTCCCATGCGGAAAAACAGATGAGTGGATCAGATAAAGCACCATGCAGCCCTAACATTCCAAAATCTAATATGTCCCCTTGACATATCAAAGAGGCAGTGAAGGAGGCTAAATCTTTACTGCCTATTTTCAAAGTGTGGGTCACATAAGGATAAATGATTTGTCAAAAGGTCACAACACAGCAAAGCTACAGGTAGAATGAAGACTACAACCCTGGTCTCCTGACTCCTGGCCCAGAATTCTTTGGATATTTGGTAGAAAACAAGACTAAAAATACCACTTGTCTTCGCCTCACTTCAAAACACTAAAACACTTGCTTTTAAAAATTATTTTTAAAATGAGCAGATGGCACCTGCCACAAGAAGAGAAGAAAGTAAATGAGTGCGGTTGATAGAAGAAAAGATTTCACTTGGGTATTCTGAAAACCTCAACCCAACCCATTACGCAGATACCCATGATTCAGGATGTTCTAGGGGCATTTTCCAATTCTGAATAAGAATTCAAACAAAGCTCATATTCCATGCCTGGTCAATCAACAAGCATTTATTAAGCACTCAGTAACTTTATTAAGCATTTACTACTCTGTGCCAGTCAGAGCTAAGGGCTAGGGATACCAAAAAAAAAATGTATTCTTGGCCTTTGAGTGTGAAAATACAGAAATCAATAGTATCTATATAGTTCTATGCTTTTTTACATATTGATGCATTATATTTAATCAACAAATATTAGTTAAGCATCTACTATGTGCCAGGCACCATCCTAGATCCCGAAGATACAAAGACAAAAACAAAAGTCACTTCCTTCAAAGAACTTATATTCTAAGGAAGGAATCAACATGCAAGTACATAGGTACATAAAAAACCCACAGGGAAGAGATACAAAATAGTCTGAGGGAAGGTAGAAGAAGAAAGGGAGGGGATACATTATTAGCACTGAGGTGAAAGTCCTCCAGCAGGAGGCAGTGTTTGAGTTGAGTCATGATGGAAACTAGAAATTTCAAGGAGGTGAAAATGAGGAAGGAGAGCAGTCTAGGTAGAGGGGACAGTCAGCACAAAGGCACAAAGACAGGAGACAGGCTGTCATGAGAAACAGCAGGAAGGAGAATTTGGCTGGACCACAGAGTGGGTGAAATTGGATAATGTGCAAGAAGGCTGGAAAGTTTGGGTTTTGGCGAGCTTTGAATGCCAAACATTGGAGTTTCTCCTTAGAGGTAACAGGAAGCTACCAGAGCATACTGTGTTGGGAAGGGAGGGATAGAAGTGACATAGTCAGATCAATGCTTTGGGAAAATCACTGGCAGCTCTTTGGAGGACAGATTAAAGTACAAAGAGATATGAAATAGGGAGACCAATTAGAAGACCATTTCAATAGTCTAGGCAAGAAATAATGAGGATCTGGGGGCAGCTAGGTGGCATACTGGATAGAGCGGTGGCCCTGGAGTCAGGAGCATCTGAGTTCAAATCTGACCTCAGATGCTTTACACTCACTAGCTGTGTGACCCTGGGCAACTCTTCTGCCTCATCAAAAAATAAAAAAGGAAGAAGGAATGAGGATCTGAACAAGAATAGTGGCTGTGTGAATAGTGAGAAGGGATAGAAGTCAGAGAGTTTGTTGGGGTAGACACAATGAGATTTGGCAACTAACTGGACTTGGGGTGGGATGGGGTGAATGAGACTAAAGGGTCACAGTAACACTAAAGTTGTGAACCTGTGAGACTGGAAGTCACATCAAGTCGATAAGCATTTATTAAGAGCTTACTATATGCTGGGCAAAAAGATGGTTCCTGTTCTCAAGGAGCTCACACTCTTATGGAGAGAACAACATGGAAACAACTATGTACATATATCACACATGCATGTACATACATATACATATACATATAGTATAAACTGGAGGAAATCTTAAAGGGGAGGTTCTAGAAATGGTGGGCATGGGTTGGAGGAGGGGAACAAGACCAGGAAAGATGAGGGTGTTCTCAATAGAAACAGGGAAATTTGAAAGACAGGAGAAATTTTATATATATACTTTTTTGGCTAGGCAATGTGGTTAAGTGACTTGCCCAGGGTCACACAGCTAGTAAATGTCAGTTGTCTGGTCTGAGACCAGATTTGAACTCAAGTCCTCCTGACTTCAGCATTGGTGCTCTATCCACTGCACTACCTAGTTGCCCTGACAGGAGAAATTTTAAAGAAAAATAATGAGTAATGTTTTAGTTATGTTGCATTTGAGATGCATGTGAGACATCAAGTTCCAACATCCAATATGAGGTAGGTGATATAGGAATGGAAGTAGAGAAAGGGATTAGAGCTGGATGTGTAAATCCAAGAGGTATCTGTATAGAGATGATAGTTAAACCAAGGGAAGTGCTGGTAAATGTTTAACAACTGGTTCTCCAAAACTGAAATGATGACACACTTTTAAATTTAATCTTCATTTTTTCACCAATTTCTGAAGCCTAAACAGTCAAGAAAACATGATTAGTTGCATTTGTTGATTTCTGAGGTGTAAGTGCTCACACTGAAAACTGGACAATTTGGGGCAGTTACCTGGCAAAGTGGGTAGAGCACCGGCCTTGGAGTTAGGAGGACCTGAGTTCAAATGTGGCCTCAGACACATAAAACTTACTAGCTGTGTGACTCTGGGCAAGTCACTTAACCCCAGTTGCCTCGAAAGAAAAAATTGGATAATTGGCTGTCTCAAGTTGGTTCAAGCTAGTTCCAGCAACACCCTGGTTAAATTCATGGGAGTTAATGAGGTCAGCAAATGAAAGGGCTTAGAGAGAAAAGAGAAGGGGACCCAGGACAGAGCCTTCAGAAACACCCATAGGTGGTTTTGACATGGATGACGGTCAGACAAAGACGGAGAAAGAATGGTGGTGATGGTGGTGGTGGTAGTGGTGGTGGTGGTGGTTCTTCTTCTTGTTTGTCCTTCATTCTCAAAGAGGACCATGACATAATCATGAAGGTAATGTCATGTCTTGCAAGTGAATTGGATTTAAGTGAGGCTGAGCTGAGCAGAGTCACCAGCCTTGCTCTCTCCTTCTGAGCCATCTGGCTCCAATGTCAAGATACAGATCAGGATGACTGAAGATGGCCCCAAATGCAGTGGGAGACATTTAAAAAGTGGCCTTTTTAAGTTAAGGCCTTAGGAGAAAAACCAAGAGAGATAAGTGCCATGAAAGTGTCATGTCAGAAGGAGAGATTAGTCAACTGTGTCAAATGCTGCAGAGGTAAATAAGGATGAGGATTGAGGCAACACCATTAGATCTGACAATTAAGGGATCACTGGTAACTGGTGAAAGTAGTTTCCATTGAGCACTGAGGTCAAAAGGTAGTACGATATAGGGGGAAAATCATAACTTGTTAATAGAATCATCTGTGTTTTAATCCTGGCTTTGCTACCTAGATATGATGGGGTATGGGCCCAAACTGAGACCTTTGTCTTACCCAATCCCCCAGTTCTGTTATCCTTGACCTAGCTTGGCCCTCCATTGTCTTGCATCCCTATGGCCCCAGGCCACTTTCCACTCTTGGCCCTATCTAGGCTCCATTTCCCTGGAATTCTATTACCTCACAGGCTACTTAGACACTCCTAGATCCCTCCCATAGTCTTTCTGTATATAAAGTCCATCTTGTGTACGTTAAGATACGCAGATTTTCACAATCTAGCCAATAGCCCACAGATGCTTGGATTCCTTAAAAGTCTAGCTAATATGGTGAATCTTCAATAAACCCTGTTTTTTGGCTGAAAGAAGGCTTGGGTCAAATTCTTTTGGGAAGGACTTGCATGTCATGATTTTGGGATTCCAGGACCCCTAACCTCTAGATTTCATCAGATATATAACCCTAGGCAAGTCTCAACTTTTCTGGGCCTCTGCTTATCAGCAAAAAGAAGAAGTTGAATCCAATGCAATTTAAGTAATTTCCAGTTCTAACACCCTATGCAGTCTTTGATTTCCAAAGCAATAAATGCCATGTCTGCTTTATGCTACAGTTTAAACATTTCAGTTAATACCATTCTATGAAGTTTTAAAAGCAAATGTTCTATTGAAGATTTAATGGTGAATATCAATACAACTACTTAAACTTGTTTAGTAACCTTTTAAGTTAAATCAATCAGCTTCAGTGGCCAGAATTAACTTGGATTTTTGTCTTTTCTTCAAAAGATAAAAATTGAGCATAAATTCATCATTATAATTTATTTTGACTTTTATATATGGCTCTCCTAAATGTCTCATCTCTAGCCCTTAAATTCCTGGACCTAAGTTTCTCTTTCTCAATTAAAGTAGGAATCACATAATATCCTTTCAACAAAGCTATAAGCTCTATAAATACTGTCAAATAACTCAAAATTCTATATCACATTTATATAATGCCCTATAATTACATGCACTTTCTGCTCCTCACAACAAGCCAGTGAGCCAGGTGAGACAGGGTAGGTATTATTATCTGTTTTACAGATAAAGTTGTTTATTGATGAGCTGTTTAACAGGTAAAGAAACTTAGTCACAGTAGGGTTAAGATAAGATTCAGCATAGCCTAGTTCAAGAGGTCTTTCATTAGAATTTTTATTCTGGATCTGGTTCTGACCCACAAGGGGAATCTGGTTGTAGAAGTAGAATTGATGGAAAGTTGGGGAAGAAGTAGCCATTTCACTGGGGGAAATTGGGTTTCTAAGAGTTCATAGAAAGGCTCTTTTAAGTAGAATATTTAGGACCCCATAACCTAAGAGTCTACAGAAGAATCTTAAGTAGCTAGGTGTTGTAATAAATAGAGCATATGCCTCAGAGTCAAGGAGGACCTGAATTCAAATGGAGCCTCAGACATACTAGCTGCATAACCCTAAGCAAGTCACTTAACCTCGGTTTGCCTCAATTTCTTCCACTTTAAAATGACCTTGCTCACAGGGTTGCTGTGAGGATAAAAATGGAATAATATTTGTAAAGCACTTTGCAAACCTTAAAATACTATGTGAATGCTGACTGTTATTATTAGGTTGGAGAAGGATAAGGCTATTATGAATGAAATTCTAACAAAAGAAACACACATGATTCCAATAAGAAAGTAAAAGATACATTAATAAATGTACAATATCTAGAACCAGGTAGGAAAGAGTCTTTACTAGTTTTCCATGGCAAAGTATGCCACTTAGACCACATCTGGAATACGGAGACCATATATAGTTCTGTAAGGTAGTTTGGAGGATAAAAAGAGACAATTATTTGTAAAGTGTTTTTGCAAACATTGAAGCACTCTATAAATGCTGCCTATTATTCTCAGTGCCATGTTTTCACAAGGTTATTGACAAACTGGAGTGCACACAAAGAAGGGTTGCCTTGAAGTTTAGAAGACCCAAGATCATATCATTTGAAGAAACTAAGAATGTTTAGCCTGAAGAAAACAATCACCCCCAACCTCGGGTCCCTTAGGTGGAGCATGGCTATTGTGTTCAAGTATTTGAAGCGCTGCCTGATAAGATGTGTTTTCCTGGGTCCTAGAAATTGGAATCAGGAACAGTAAGTAGAAGTTTCTTAATGGTTGATTTGGCTTGATTGTAAGGCTTACAATTAGAGAGGTCTAGATCATTAATTGGAGGCTGGATGTTATTTATTGGAATCATTGTATAGATGGCTCCTATTCAAGCCAAGGTCAATAGCTGTGTCACCTTCCAACTCTGAGGATCTAGAAGGTAGAGGCTTTTGTTCAGTTACAGAGTGCATATTTTGCTGGTATAAGAACCCCTGTTCCATCTCCTATATCTCCATTTTTCTTCTTACTTCTGTTCTGTTATGGACTATTCGCTTGCAGCATCTTGTCCTCAGCATGATGTGAATGGAAAGAACACTGGATTTGGAGTTAAAGGACCTGAGTTTGAGTGCCTAATACCTTAATAGCTGTGTGACCCTGGGCTAGTCACTTAATCTTTCCAAACTCCATTTTTCTAATGATTAAAATGGAGAGGAAAATACTTGTCATGCCAACTTATCATAAGATTATAGATTTAGAGTTGGAAGAAACCTTCGAAGCTAAGTCCAACCTCTTCATTTTACATATGAGGAGATTGAGGCAAAGAGAATTTAGGTGACCTGCCCAAAGTCATATAGATATGTATCATTATACAGGATGTGAACCCAAATCTTCCTGATTCCAAGACCACTGCCATAACCATTCTACCACACTGTCTCTCTATTCTTAGGGTTACCGTGAGGATCAAGAGAGAATGTGTAAAGTTTCTTGAAAACATTACAATACCATATAAGTTATTAAATTTAGTTAGAAGTCTTGGTCTGCCTATCATATGCTGTGTAATAGTGGGCAAGCCAAGTCACTGCTCTGGACCTCAAAGATTATTGGATTCCATAATCTTTAAAATTCCTGACATTCTATACTTTGTGTTTTAAAATTCTTTCCAATTCGAACTAACAATTATTTATAAAATATCAAATATGGGTAAGGCAATGTGCTACAGGAAAGGTATGACAAATAAAAAAAAAAGTACAATGTGGAAGGTAGCAAAATGTTATGAATGCTAACTTGGAGCCAGAAAAATCTGAGTTCAGAGATTCAGACGATTAATAGATTTGTGACTCTGGGCAATTCACTTTAAGTCTCTCAGTCTCAGTTTCTTCATCTGTAAAATGGGGTTACTAATAGTACCTACCTCCCAGGGTTGTTTTGAGGATGAAATCAAATATTTGTAATGTGCTTTCCAAACTTTAAGGTACCACATAAATGCTAGCTGCTATGATTAGCATTATCATCCTCAAGAAACTTAGACTCTAACGGGGACATTCAGACAAAAACAAATCAGTATGATATGAGGTAGAATATGTAAGGTCAAAGCAGAGATCTGGAGAAAATACTGTAAGAAAATTTGAGGCTGGAAAGATCACTCCAAACTCTCATATATTATTATCTTTGATTTGCCAAAGGTCATCCAATGAGATAATTAAAGAGATAAACTAAAATCCAGGCTTCCTGATCTGAAATCCAGAGTCCACACACTACAATCTGTTGTCTCTTTTAGTCAGGCAGGAATGAGAGAGAAAGCGGCCCTTACCAAAAGAGTGGATCAGAACAATTTAGGGAAGGAAGTGATATCTCTCAGTGATTCAAAATAACTTAAAAAATTAATTTCAGGGAGGAAAAAAGCCCTGTTCACTTATGCTTGATTAAAAAGTTCATTAAAATACAGAGAGAAACAGAATGTTCTAATGAAAAGAGGGCAGGATTGGAAGACAGAAGACTTACGTATGTTTGGGGGCTAGCTCTGTCTCACAATGTGACCTTGGATAATAATAATAACAGCGATAATAAAAATCTAGCATTTATATAGCTATATAAGTTTGCAAAGCACTTTGCAGACATTAACTCACTATCCTCACAACAACCCTGGGAGGTAGGTAATATTAATACCCCATTTTATAGATAGATATAGATAGAGGCAGGGAAAGATTAAGCTATTTGTCCAGGGTCACCCAGGTCTTCCGGAACCCAGGTCCAATATTCTCTCTACTTAGCCACTGAGCTGCTTAAATCCTTTTATTGCTCTGAGCCTCAAATCTGTAAACTTGGGACAATAATATTTGCAGTACAATACTGTGTAGAAGCATATTAAAAACTTCCTTTTTAGTTAAATCAAAAATATTAAGGAATCATATTTTTCCCCCTAAAGCCCTTTCCAGATTTTTAGGAAAACTCCTTTAGAAAGGTAGATGATAGGTCAGGACAAAAGGCAAAAATCCCCTTTCACTGGATGAATGGATTAAAAGTAGAATATCTCTTGTATTAAAGGTAGAATATTAAGACACAATATCTCTTCTCTAGGTCACATCATAGTTCTCCATGCCTCCACTTAAAGTGATTGGTACCATTATCCACTGAGAAAGGATTAAGACATCATAGGATAGGGAGGAGATTACTTTGTTTAACTTCTGGGCAAGGAGGAGGGAGATAGTGACTTAAGTGCTCAATTATGGAACGTTACCCAAGACTTTATCTTTTCCCTGTTTGAGATGCCTATAAAGGGTTACCTGAAAACTTGTTGGTGGAGACTCATATGCGATTATGCTTATTCAGACAATTTTTTTTCTCCAAGGTAGAAATGCCTTGGCTTTCAGATTCATGATAAATAAAATGAAACTGTTCCTGGTGGATTTGAGCCTCAATCAAGCTGCCTCAGTATAGTTAGACGGCCCACTGGACAGAGTATGAAATAAGGGTATGGAGTTAGGGAGATCTGAGTTCAAATCTGGCTTCAGGCACTTACTAGCTGTATGAAACTGGGCATGTCACTTCACCTCTCTTTGCTTCAGTTTCCTCAACTGTAAAATGGGGATTTTAATAGCACCTATCTCACAGGGTTGTTGTGAAGATCAACTAAGATAATATTGTAACAAAGCTCTTAGCACAATGTTGCCTCATAGCAGATGCTAAATAAATGCTTGTCACAGCTATATCAGTCCTGATAACTGATTATTCAGCTTCACTTGAGTTTTCCTGTTTACAAGGAGCTCACTACCTGCCTTGGCAGCCCATTCCACTATAATATATTCCTAATAATTAGATAGTTTTTCCATATGCCAAGCTGAATTCTGCTTCCTCATAGTTTTCATTCATTGGTTTCATCTGAAACTGAGCAAAAGTCTATTCCCTCTTCCATATTACAGCTCTTAAAATGTTTGGATATCACTACCATATATTGTCTCTACGTGACCCCCCCCCTTCCCAAGTCTTCTCTCCTCCAGTCTAAGTGTCTCTGCTGAATAAGTCAATCCTTGCTTGACTTAATTCGGTGTCTCCTCACCTTTCTGGTTGCCCTTCTCTGGGGGTTTATTCAACATGTTGATGTCCCTCCTAAAATGTGGCACTCAGAATTTGTCGCACTATCCCAGACATGGTCTGACTAGCACCCTGGACAGCAACAAGACCACCTCTTTCATCGAAGACACTAATGCTTCCATTATACCCAATTTAAACTGCATAGGCAAAGGGCCTTAAAGGGTCAATATACATTACATCTCAACCTAAAACGGCATGTTCTCCTTTGGCTGCCATGTAATGCTGCTGCTCATGACCTACTCTCCCTAGGGAGGATCTGGTAGAGTGAGCGCTGACTGACTCCATGTGTTAAGAATTCAATCTCCAGAGTGAGAAGAATGGATGATAATTCAACTGGAACAAAGTTCACACAAAAGCTACACTGGGAATACTGAGGTAGGCTATTTGGGGAAGAAATGGAAAGCATAGGGAAAGTATGTGGATTAGACTGTACAAAAAGGACACATAGATGGAAAGTATCTTTATGCTTGGTCTACTTGGTGAACTGGGTCTCTGCCTGTACAGAGAAGCTATGTTGTTTTTCTGTGCCCCACTTCTTAACTTCATCCCTTAGCAGTGGGGTTCAGGCAAACCATTCTGTTTTCCTTGCAGTAAGACTAGGCTAACCAGAGACCTAGTACCCAAGGTCACTAGTTCTACAGGGTATGATCTTCTTACATTAAGAGATACAATAAGGTATAGAGAAAGGTGCATTAAGCAGGAAACGTCCAGGTTCTGCCACTTGCTGTGTGACCTTGTATGTGTCACTTCAACTCTTTAGAGGTTTTTTCTCTCACTGGCAAAAAAAAAAATTAAGGGGTTTAGATTCAATGGTTTCTAAGGTCCATTCAAGCTCCTAGCAGATTCTGGAGAGTAGATTAGAAGGGCTCCTAGTGGGAGGGTGGAAGCATGTGACACAGAGGCAACAGCACTGTAATCATTTCTAGAATCTTATTTCCCACATTAATAGCCCAGGGATGAATTAGGTAAGCAGCCCACACGGGGAAAAGCAGACTCTCGTTCCTTGTCCAAAAAGACATTGCCTCTCACCAGCTTCCACAAATAGCAATAATAATAATAATAATAATTCTTTATATTTAGCACTTTATGACTTTCAAAGCTCCTTCACATCTAAGCCCTGTGGTGGAGTAAGAATTGTTATTATTCTCTTCACTTTACTAATGAGGAAACTAAGGGAGCAATTAAGTAACTAAGGTCTCAGCTTGTGAGGGAGAGGTATGTATATGTGAGGAGGCAGGCTGACTGGCATTTGCTTTTTCTCAGGATCACCTGGTTCTGTTATGGTCCAGGACAAACTGTAGCCATGGATTAAGTAGGAATCATCACTCCTCTCCTTAGGAGGCTTCAGCAACTCCCTACTGCCTCCAAGGCCAAACACAAACTCCTCTATTTTGGTATCTAAATCCCTTCACAATGCAGATCCAGCCCTTCTTTCATTGGTTATTTATTGGGTTCGTATCTGGTTCAGCTTTGTAAACATGAGATGGAATCTCCGAGTTGAAATGTTTCCGACAGTTGCTTAAAAGCAGGGCAGACAGTTTCATCTGCTTGTAGGGGTATCTGACCTCCTCCTACCTCCCCCAACCTTCATACCCTGGGCTCTGTGTTATCGTTGTAGCCATTACATCAAGGTCCCTCCTATCCCTGACTCCAAAGTCATAAACCACCTCTAACTGGGAATAAGTAGAGGCAGCTAAAAAAAAGTTAGGATTCTATATTTCATGTGCACAAAAAATGCAGACATACTGGAAACTTCATAACACCACTGCAGGTCATGCCTTCATCCCCTCTCACCTGGAATATTATACTAGTATTTTAATTGGTTTCCAGGCTTCTTTTAGTTTCGTCCCCTCTCTAACTCATTCTCCAGCACAGGCCTGACCATATCACTCCCCTGCTCAAGAAAGATCTAGGACAAAAAAAATACAAACTTCTCCATTTTTCATTTACAATCCTTTACGATGCAGCTCCAACCTACCTTTCCAGAAATTTCAAACTATTTGTCTCCATGCATTCTCCATTTTATAGGACCATAGGATAAGACATATGGAGCTAGGATCTTAGAGGAAAGTTAGCACAACCCTCTTATTTTACAAATGGAAAAACTGAGGCCCTGAAAAGTTAAGTGATTCGTATAAGGTCACACAGGTAATAAGTGCAGAGAGAATTCTAACTCCAGTCTTGTGATTCTACACTCAATGTTATTTCGCCATACAATAATCTTCTGTCCATGATATTCCAAGTCCCACCTTTGTGCCCTTGCCCATATCTGGAATGTTCTTCTTTCTTACCTCTGCCTCTTAAAGGTCAAACTCTGGTCTGTGTATACATCCTCTCTTGATGTCCCCAACTGTTAATGTGCCTCCTATTCCAGTCCTGCTAAAATTACTATCCTAGAATCATAGGTCTAGAGCTGAAAAGGACCTCAGAGGCCATCTAGACCATTTCATTTTAAAGACAAAGAAACTGGAGCACAGAGAGGTTTAGTCACTTGGCCATTGCCACACAGGTAATAATTATCAGAGGTAGGAATTGAACTCAGGTCCTCTTGACTTCAGAACCAGCGTTCATTATACTGCTCCACTGTATTCCTTTAAGAGAAGTTCAGCTCTGTGAAGGCAAGTACTACTTCATTTTTTCTCTTTGTATTCCTAGAGTCTAGCACAGTACCCTGTCTATAGTTGGTACTTAATAAATGCTTGTGGATTATACTATGAGTAATAGGGTGTACACATACACTAAAGTGAACATGGGGGAGAGAATTAGCTACTTTTTTTTTGAAGTACATGCTATGTGTGTCAGAGAGAGAGAGAATAGCTGTTTCTTATGGCTGCATGTGAAGAATATGTAAAAAATGAGAAAATCTGTTTCTGTTGGAGGTACATGGTTTAACTACATCCATCAGAAAGTGAGAGGAAAGCTGTTTCTGTAGATGTAGATGGTATGCATACACATACGTGACAGAGAATAGCTGTTTCTATTGCATTTGTTTGGAGAGGAAAGGAAAGGAAAGAAAGGGGGGAGGGGAGGATAGAGGAGAGGAGAAGAACTGTTTCCATTGTATAATTTTATGAAGAGAAAGCTCAGCCCGTGTCTGTTATTGGTAAATTAAAGTCTTTAATGGGAATTTAAGCTTGGACTGTGCTACATAAATCACTATCTTTTGGACTTGCACGGGAGGATACTCTCTGCCTTACTAAACATTTTGATTACATTACAAGCCTGATTACAGAGAAGCTACTGTAGGTCTCTAAGGAATAATTCTGTTCAGCCTCCCTTCAGATGGCAGGAAAAAATGGCTTGAAAAATTATTTCCCATGCCACAGTTTGATTACTGTGCTATAATCTGATCACATTCTCCTCCAGACACTTAAATTCACTCACTGCGACTAAGAATCAAGCTGCTGGAATATGGACAGTGTCACCTTCAGGAAAGCCATTCTCCCCTGTGCACGTGCCAGCAGAATACTAGGCAATTCTGAAGTTTGCATGTAAAATCCTGTTCAGCTGGATCCTGTTCTCCCAAAGGTTTTTTTTTCCTTTCTGATCTGAAGAAATTGATGATGATGCTTACTTAGAGCCAAAAGCCATTTGTATCCCAAGCTGCTTGGCTCTCTGGAGCCCCTGCTCAGCTGACAGTTTGCAAGCCTGGAGACATCACAAACCCTGGGTGTAGCCCCAAGTCCCACACTGAGTCAGATTCTGGTGTGGCAGAGTTGGGGTTGGTGGCAGGCCACTCTAAGGTCAGGGTACAGGACAGGAGTCTGGTTGGAAGGCATCAGCCACGCAGCTTCTGTCTCAAGTCCCCTTTTGTAAAAGGATGGGTGTGTCTTGGATGTGAACTGAATTCATGAATGAAGGCAAAATACTCTTAAAATACCTAGCTGTAATCTTCCCAAAGACTAGAATTCTTTGTGCCAATGTGTTTGAAAAGGCAAGAGATATGCGTGCAATTCAGAGCCAGAAAATAAAGCAAGCCAGGCCTAGTCCCTTTCAAAAGTAGGGAGTGCTCTATCTATTGGTGCACTTCTTTTTCATATTCCCCAAATCTCTTGCCCCTTACTTCCATCCAATTGTTTGCTAAATCCCAATCATTCTTTCATTTTTATGTCTGTCATATATGATCCTTCCTGTCCACTCCCGCCCTTGATCAAATAATATTCACTGTTGTTGTCATTTCAGTGATGTCTGACTCTGTGTGACCCCATCAGGGGTTTCTTGAAAAAGATACTGGAGTGGTTTGCCATTTCCTTGTCCAGCTCATTTTACAGATGAGAAAACTAAGGTAAACAGGGCTAAATGATTTGGTTAGGGTCACATAGCTACTAAGTGTCTGAGGCTGGATTTGAACTCAGATCTTTCTAAGCCCAGGCATGGTGGTCTATCCACTACACCACCTAGCTGCCCCTCAAATATTCATTACTCTCACCTTAATTATCACTTTCTGCTGTCTGCACTTTAGTCTCTAGACCCTCCTCTAAAACTTACCCTATACATGCTGTCAAGCATTCTAATGCACTCCTCTAGAGCACTGGACTTGGAGTCAGGAAGACCTGAGTACAAATCAGACCTCAGACACAAATTAGCCATTTGACCCTAAACAAGTCATTTAACCTCTGCCTCACTTCCTCACTATTACATTGGAGGAAGTAATAATAGCGCCTACTTACCAGGGTTGCTGTAAAGATAAAATGAGACAATATTGACGCTTTGCAAAACTTAGAGCACTACATCAATGTTAGCTATTATTACAAGTACTCAGTGGCTTACCATTTCCTATGGAACAAAATCCAAACAGCATTCTACAGCCTGGCTTCAAACCTCCATTCCAGACTTATTTCCTAACTCCCCTTCATATAATCTGAGCTTCATCAGACCAATTGTGCCTCTCCCGAACACATTAAATAATTTCCTTTCTCTGCCTTTACTCCTGCTGTCTCTTCCACCTAGCTAATCGCTAACTGTTGACTTCTTACTCATCCTTTAAGGATGAGTTCCAATATTGCCTCCTTCATGAAGTCTTCCATGATCTTCCTAGTAAAAAGGTTTTTTTTATTCTTTTAAACTGCCACAATACTTCTGTATTCCTACCATACAAGCATTATATTCTATTTTGCATTATATTTTGATATAAATTTTATTTCCTTTTCTAGACTGTAAGTTTCACAATGAGAGGGTCCATGTTATTCATATTTTGCTATTTCCTAGCACCCAGTATAGAACTTTACACATTTACTCAATAAATAATGTTGAATGAATGAATGAATGTCATCTGAGTTAGGGGGATTTATGTAAAATCTAGGTTAGGCAAGTTCAATCTGATTTAAAAGATGTGCCCTCCAAAAAAATGGGGAAAAATGGAACTCAAGTACATTAGGGAGCACAGAGTCAGAGAAAATGTTAAACATTTTTCCATCAGATGAATATGACCCCAAATATGTAAAACCTACATAAATAGCACCTATCTATTTCTGCATAACAGTTTTGAGGTTGATTTGCAACTAGGATCATAGAATGTAGAATGGCAATAAATCTAGCAACAAGCATTTATTAAGTACAACTTACGTGCCAGACATTATGTTAGGCACTGAGGATAGAAACACAAAGAATAAAACATCGTTACTCTCAATGGTAGAAGAGTCTTTAAAAAAAAAAAAGAACAAATTAATGTTCTCGATAGAAGAAAGGGCCCTTGGAACATAGAGGATCAAAGCTGAGATACAGATTATTGAAAGTCCAGACTCAAAGGAACATTAAGGAGCATTTCATTCAACTCTCTCATTTTAAAGATGAGAACACACAGGCTCATAGAGGGGAAGAAATTTGTTCAAGGTTATTTAGCACATGAATGGCAGAGCCTGCACTTGAACCTTCATTTCCTGTCTCCTAGTCCAGTGCTCTTATCATTATCATGTCATACAATTCCTTGCTCTATAGCAGAACTCAGTTCAATGTGAAACCCCATACTTAAATATGGACAATACCTCATTATCAGGCACTATAGTTTTTTAGAGTGGCCCCAGTGCACAGCCCCTAAGGACAGGTTTGTTTTTATTTTGAAAACATGGTATTTCTTTTCCAATGGTACTAGGCCATTGGTAATAGCCATTCCTAATAAATTTCACCCCGTGAAACACAAATGATGTGATGGCCAATCCAGAGACACCAAAACTCCACTTCCTCTTTCATAGGGAGGCTTTGTGCATTTTTGTATTTAAGTCACAAAACAAATTGCCTCAAACTCCTTTATCATCTCTGAGAGGGCGCTGCTTCAGGGGAATCATACATCCTATGCTATAAGAACAGGAATTAAATATGCTTACTGGCAGCAACAAAATTTTCCTACTATAACTCTGACCTTGGGCAGTTCAACTCAACAAATTGAATTTGATTCAACACACATTTATTAAGTGCTGACTACGTGCAAGGCACAGTGCTAAGTGGCACGGACACAGCAATAGATAAGACACAGACCGTACTCTCATTGCCCCAGTCTGGGTGTCACTGTCTTCAGCTCTACAATAAGTGAATTGGACCAGATCATATCTCCAAGGTCCCTTCTAGCTCAAATACTCTATGTTCTAATAGTCCCAGCTGCTCTGACATAAAATGATCTATGGTTTAAAGGCAATCTCCTATTCTAAAAGTCCCAAGATTATATGACCTAATCATTAGTCTGATTCTTGTGCTTTCTCTTACATGAGGCTGAATGGTATAGTCAGTAGAGTACTGGACATGGGTTAAGGAAGATCTGGGTTCAAATTCTGCCTCAAACACTTGAACAACTTTGATTGCATGATATGGGAGATGCTGGCAAAGGACTGCCCAGCATGGCATACTTGCATAAAAGAAAGCACTGTGCTCTATGAGCAAAGCAGAATTGAAGTAGCTCAAAAGAAACACAAGGTGGCAAATTTAGAGAACCCACCCCAAATGTTCACATGGACTATTTGTGCTTGACCTGTAAGAGAACATTCCAAGTTCATATTGGTCTGGTCAGCCACAATTGGATAAATTGAAACTTGACTTTAACATAGTGATGTCATTTTGGTCCAATTAGAGAATGATGGACAACCACCAACCAACCATGTGACTCTGGGAAAGTCATTCAATCTCTCTGATTCTCAGTTTCTTCATCTGTAAACTGAGAATACTATGAGCACTTACCTACCAGGGTCTTGGTGGGGCTCAAATGACATGATTATGCAAAGTGAGATGTCAAAGAAATAAATAACTGTGAGCCAATGTCAGTCATCAACATCCATATGATTATCTTGTGTTTTCCTTTAAAAAAAAACCTAGGTAGAGGCTTGATTTGGGATGACAAGGATGCTCAAAATAAGGATCCCAGCTATCCTGGATTTAGGATACATACCCTCTTCTTCAAGAGACCCCATAGTAAATCAAATCACATCCTTTTGTTGCAACTTGTGTCACTATTGCATGGCTTTGAGTATAGCACAGATCATGTGATATCTTTTGAAATAAATCCCTATGGACAAAGAGGCGGGATGCAACAGGGTTAAACCTAGCTCATGGGTGTTAACTCCCATCCCATGATACCAATGTGGTAAAGAGGTTCTGCTGCATTAATTTACAAAAATAAGTAAGTAAATAAATAAATAAAGTGAATCAAGAGCAATGAAATGAAAATTTTTTACGTATTTCTCAAGTCCTATTGAAATTGTCTAAGACACCCTGGAAATGTTGGGCAGCCAGGATTGGGATTTGATGATTTCAAAACTGAGAAAGATGCACAATTTTATATACATAAATACCTCTGTGTATGTATATGTGTATGTATATACATATATCTCATATTTACACAGCTTTTCTTTCACTAACACCTTCTGAAATAGGTACAGCAAGCAATATTACCTCCATATCACAGTTGAAGAAACTGAGGCTGATAGATCTGCAGCAGCTTGCTCAAGGACACAATGGCTAATAACTATTAATCCAGGAATCAAACCTAGGTCACTTGACTCCAGGACCAATATTTTTTCTTGTTTACCTTACTCCCTCTCTAGGTGCTGGGCAATGTTTATAAAATCTTGAGAAGTATGAATGTAGAGTGAATTTGGGCTTGTTCGCCAAAGCTCAGAATGCTAGAATGACCAGCTCCTCCCTGAAAGTGGTCATTTTAAAGACAAAGAACTCCTTTTTCCTACAGTAGGTGGTAAACCTATTGAAAATTCTACCTCAGGAAGTGACAAAAGCCAAACAAAACTGGTTTAAAAAATGTTGAGATAAATTTGTGGCTGCCTAGGAAAAAAAAGAAATCTGGGGATATCCTTGATCTTTGATTAATGGCCCAATCAGAGACAAATCTGGGCTGCAACAACATTTTGCTGACATAGGGAGGCATTTCTCAATTGTTTGAGAGATATTTTTCACCTTGATCGTATGGAAGTTTTCCTTGGCAGGACAATCTAAGTAAGCATCAGGAAAGGCTGTGTGGTGTAGAGAGGGAGCAATGGACTTGAATCCATGAGACCTGGGTTATAATGCCTTCCACTAGCTATGTGACTCAAAGCAAATCATTTCATTTCTCTGTGCCTCAGTTTCCCATCCATCAAATAAATGAGCATAATAATACCTGTCCCTTCTACCTCACAGGATGGTGATAGATCTTTGCCAATGTAGAAATATGAACAATTACTGTCATCAAACAAATAGTTTCTTGAGTTCAAATGGGTTTTATGTGCCTACTATAATTCAGCTCCAAATTCTAGTTGTTAGCAATAGTCACCTGGGGCAGTTTCTTTAAAATCCCAACTTGTTAATATTGAAGTATGGTGGGAGAAGGACTGAATTTGTTCAGTCCTTTGTTGTGGCATGAATTTAGAGTAAGAAGATCTGGCTTCATGACCTGGCCCAATCAGGTCTAGCTATGTAACTATGAACAAGTTGTAAAATGTGCTGAGTCTAAGGTTTTTTTTTTTTAATCTCTAAACTGGAGACCATAAAACACTTTTTCTACCTGCTTCAAAGGGTCCATAAGATCTAGAGATAGATAGGCGCCTAAGAGATAATTTAGTCAACCCTTCTTGTATTACTGATTAGATTCAAATCAATAAGTATTTATTAAGTGATTACCAAGTGCTAGATGCTATGCATAAAAAAGGCAAAAATGAACAGTCCCTTTCTTTAAGAAGCTCCCATTCTCCTAAGATGACATGACAGGGGCACAGATAAAGACTGGAGAGATCAGGAAAGGTTTCATGGAGAAAGTAACACCTGAGCTGAGCCTTGAAGGAAGCCATGCATTCTAAAAGGTGGAGGTGAGGCAAGAATGCAGTCCACTCTTGGATGAAAGTCTATACCAGGACATAAAGATAGTAGATGGCAAATTAGATTAAAAAAAACCTAGTAGACAAAATTGAATAAAACAAAAAGTATGTGAAGAAGAGTAATGTGACTAAACCTGTGCAGGTAGATAGAAGCCAGAATGTGGAAGACTAGCAAAGAGATGAATTAGAAGACTATTGTAATAGTGCAGGTGAGAGGCAATGAGGGTCTGAAGCAGGCAATGACTATGTGAGTAGGGAAATGGGGATAGGTGTGAACAATGTTGTGGCATTGGAATCCATAAGTCTTGGAAATTGAATGAATATGGTGGGGAAGGGGATAGGGAGAATATTGTGAATTGGGTAATGGAAAGAATGATTAACATTAACATAAATAGAGAAGTTTGGATAAGGGATGAATTAGGGAAAAATATAATGAGCTCCATTTTGGATGAATTGAATTTAAGGCAATGCTGGGGCATCCAGAGAGAGATAGTAGTAATGTAGTACTGGGGTTCAAGAGAGAAGTTAGGGCTGGATGTATAAATTTGGGGAGAATCATCTGCATAGTGATGATGATTTAAACTGAGGAAAGTGAGGGCCAAAGAAGAGAATTCCAAAGTTCATCATCTAATAAGCAGGAAAGCAATGATCTAGACCCAGTTCCAATGACTCCAAGTTCATGGCCTTTTTTACAACAACAGGATGTCTGTTAGCATAAGAGAAGTGAGAGCCATTATTACACATACAATAGAATAATTATTAGCAGAAAGGTTACCATTGTCTGGAAACAGGAGTGTAGCTGTGTCAGGAATGGAGGCTTCCCAGCAAGAGCAAGCACCCTCTTCTCCACCATTGTACATTCCACATCATCATCCTGGATCACGACATCTTTCTTCAGGATCTTCACAGCATAGAGTTCATCTGTGCCTTTTCTTTCTGAAAGCATGACCTACAAAGGACAGACAGTGATAATTAGGATGCTTTGGGGCAATGATTCACCCAACATTCAGTGAACATTTATTATATCCCTATTATGTGCAACACATAGGAGAGGCAATGATATAGAATGAATAGAGGATCAACCTTAGAATCGGAAAAATTACATTCAGGTCTTGCCTCTGGTACATACAAGTCGTAGAATCATGGACAAGTCATCTAACCTTGTGAAGACAGAGTGGGAGCCTTCTATCTCTCTTCTCACAGCACGAGTGACTTCATCTACAAATGAACTGATTCCATGGAAGTAACATCTATCTACCCTTCCCCTTACTCACATTTATGTTGCTACCCTTTTCCAGTCCCCTTCTATGCTAGCCAAGAGAAAAACAAAAGTATCTTGCTTGATTCCCTAGGCCAATGACAGAAAAGTAACTCCTGCCCTTATATCAAGGAAGGAAGGAAGGGAGGGAGGGAGGGAGAAAGGAAAGAGAGAGGTCTGGTTTTGACAAGCTTTAAATACCAGAACTTATCATAGAGCTAATAGTAAACCATTGAAGTATATTGAGAAGGAGGATCAGATGGGCAGACCTACACTTTGGCAGCTGGGTGGGGAGGACAGCCCCAAATAGGTACAAACTTGAGATAAGGAGAACAATTAAAAGTTCGCTGCAATAGTCCAAGTCAAAAAGTGAAAGCTGATGGTATGGTCATCATAATGATGTGTGTTTAAGAGAAGTGTTAAAGTAACTGAAGTGAAATGTGTATATATGTATAAGAAATGTGGAGAAAGAAACAAGATCTGGTAACTGATTGGATGTGTGAGATAAGGGTGAGCTGAGGTTGACAATGAGGTTAGAGATCTAGGTAACTAGAAGCATAACTCTTTGACAGTAAGAGGAAATTTGGGGAAAGGGGAAAGTTTTTTTAGGGGGAAAGATAATTAGTTCATCTTGGATATGTGAAGTTTGAGATGTCTATGGAGTATCAAGTGTGAGCTATCCCAGAGTAAGTTGCTATTTCAGGACCGTAATTTAGAAGACAGACATAGGAATGCTGTCAATTAATTGATCCTTCCCTGTCAGAGCTTGTAATAAAAATAAACCTTCTCTATCTGACCTATACCTCAGACTTATTAACTGTGGTGTTTTTAATATGACAAGACTATATGTTACAGAAGAATTGGTGATCTGTATCAGTGGAAAGAATTTCGGCATTCAAGTTCCTTATATTGAGGAAACAAGACAACTGTCCTGCCACATTCCATCCCACCTCCTATTAAAAATAATATAGAAAACTGTGCTAGGAATTTGAGGATAGAGGACAAATATGGCATAGTTGCCCCACCACCACCACCATTGTGGTGACCAAGGACCTCCTTACCACAAAAAAATCAAAGACTTTTTCCCCAGTCTTCATTTTTCTTGAAATCTGTTATTTGTGAAATAGTTGACTATTCCCTCTCCTAAATATTCTCCCCTTTCTTGGTTTCAAAAACACTACATACTCCTGATTCTCCTCCTACTCCTATGACTAATATTTCTGTTTCCCTTGTTGCTTCCTCATCTTCTTCCCAACCTTTTAATACAGGTATTCTTCAAGTTCCTGTCTTCATTCTCCTTTGGTCACCTCAGTTATTCACATGTCTCTAATTTCTAGGAAAATGGTTTTTTCCTTACCCAATCTTTGAGGCATGTAGGTAATATAGTGAATGCAGTCCTGGAGTCAGAAAGACTCATCTTTCTGAGTTCAAACATTTACTAAATGTGTAAGTGACTTGGGCTGTGTAAATGACTTGGGCAAGTCATTTAATCCTGTATGCCTCAGTTTCCTCATCTGTAAAATGAGCTGCAAAGCAAACCCCAAATGGGATCACAAAGAGTTGGACATCACTGAAACGACTGAACAAAAAAAAAATACCCAATCTGACTTATAAACTTCCATCTCCAAACTGCCTATGGTATATCTATACCTGAATGTCTCACTGACACCTCAAAGTAGCTCAAATAAAGTTCTTTATCTGTTCCTAAGACTATTTCTACTTCTGACTTTATTATTTCTGTCTGTGGTGCTATCATTCACCATCTCACTCATTATAACTTTGAGGTTACCTTGGAGTAACCCTTTCCTATGCCTTTCCTCTCTCATAATTTACTTCTGGCAATATAACTGAGTTGTTTCCATTAAGACCAGTTTCCTGTTAACATCTCAAAATAGTAACAACAGCAACAAGTATGTCAAATAAAATTAAGGGAAAAAAAACTGATTTTTTTGCAGTAAGGAGGTCCTTGGTCACCACAATGGTGATGGTGGTGGGGAAACTATGCCATATTTGTCCTCTATCCTCAAATTCCTAGCACAGTTTTCTATATTTTTTTTAAATGGGAGGTGGGATGGAATGGCAAGAAATACACAGGGAAAACCTTGTAACAAAAAACTGAAAGCGATAAATTAAAAAAAAAAGAACCCCAATACCATGAGCAATTAGTATGAGGTAAAAGGAATGGAAATGGAGTCTCAAAAAGGAAAGAACAAGACTGTTTCAACAACTAGAATCCCAGAAAAGAGAATCAGTCTACTGTAAGAACCTTACCTCTTACATCTAATCAGTTACCAGGTCCTGGCAATTCTGCTCTACGACATCTCTCCCATTTGTCTCCTGTTCTCTATTATACTGTCACTATTGTAAATGTCTAGTAATAAGATTCTGGTAATGAGACACTTACAAAGGTGGCCTATGGTGGTAATGAGGCACTTACAGTGGCAGCACAGAATGGCATGATTAGCATCCTAATTGTACTCCTTGTCTCCATTCTGTAATTCCTCCAATCCATCTTTCATGATACCACTAGAATAATCTTCTTAATTTATAGCTAAAGTCACTTAAGGGCTCAAAATTCTGCAGTGGCTCCCTATTCCTTACTGAATAAAGTTCTAATACCCTCACCAAACACTCAAGGCCAACTCCATTTTGGAGTTTTTTAGCCTGTGTTTTCAGCCCTTTATTTCATAACGCTTCTGACTTAGAAAAGCTCATCTAAAATGGACTACCCTCTGGCCCCTATGTATACAACATTACTTCTCATCTCCATTGCTTTTCTTCCACCTGCCCCATTTCACCTGTTGAATTTCTATCCCTTTTAAGGCCCAGGCTAAATGCCACCTTCTCAAGGAAGCCTTCCCTAATTCCCCCCATCTTACACTTACCATATATTATTTTGTATTATGTGTATCATATTATCCTAGTAATAATAGAACCTCCATTGGAGGCAATAACTGAGTAGAAATGTAATATAAACATAGGTTATAAGAAGGAGGAATACAAAGCACTGTGGGATTAAATGAGAAAAGATTACTCACATTGGGGAATCAGAAGGACCATGCAAAAATATTTATTGTAGTACATATAGTACTGAACCTGGAGTTAGAGACCTAGGTTCAAATATCTCTACATATCCTAGCTGTGTGAGCTTAAACATGAGAAAGTCACTTAAGTTCTCTGTGCCTCAGTTTCCTCATCTGTAAAATGAGGAAGTTGGAACCTGAGGACCTCTAATGTCCTTTCTACCCCTAAACTGATGATCCTATGAATTCAAAGGAAATAAAAAAGCAGAGAAGGGATAGAGAGAAGGACATCCAAGGTTCAGGGAATAGCATGGAAAAAAAGACATGAAGGTAGGAGTGCGTGGGCCTTTAAACAGCTTGACAAGTAGTCCAGTTTTCTTGAAGCATGGAGTAGAGTGAGATAAGAGTGGGGCGGTAGGTATAGCCAGAATGTGCTTAGGTCGACCAGATGACCTCTGAGGTTGCTTCTAATTCTGAGATTCTACCAGGTTAAGAAGCATGTACTTTATTTGGTAGACAGTGGAGAACCATTGAATATTTTTAAACAGTAACGTATTTATTTAGTATTTATTTAAATAATATTTAAATTTTAAATAAAATAATAAATAATAAAGTATACATAATATAAAATAAGAAAAATTAAATAAAATTTAAATTATGTTTAAATAAATTTACTATTTAAACAGTAATTGAGTAACAACTCATTCAGACTATATTAAATGCCTACTAAGTGCAAGGCACAAGGGCTGAAATGCAAAAGATAAAAGACAATTGTTTTCTTTAAGGAAGTAACACTCCACTTTCCCCAAATTTTCATCTGTGTACTGTCTGGGCCTGATGTTAATCAACTCAGTTAAAAACAAAAAATTAACCTAATATGCTTCTCCTCACCCCCTTAACACTTACCATCTAGCAGGGGGATAGGATACATACTCATTACTAATTATTGCTTCCCCACTAATGTCAAAAGTTTATTCAAATCAAATGATGTTTGCTGGATCCACGCCACCTGCCCAACTCTATGTCTCAGGTGATATGGAAAATGTAGCATGAGATAAAACATACTCTTCTTTCAAAGAGTTTTCATTCTGTTTGGGGAGAGAAGATGGACAGAGAGAGCACGTAACGAGGGAATAATGCAAGATTTGAAGTGATGCCTGCCTAACATGTTTGTGCTGTAGCTGTAGGTGTAAGCAAATTAAGAGACAGTAAAGGTAAGGAGCAAAGCATCGTAGCAGACAGAGAGTATGACATGGGTTCAGATCCTACCTAAGACGCTATGTATGAGACAACAAGCAAGTCACCTCGTTTCTCTGTGTCAGGAAACTCTCTACGACTATAAATTGCAGAGCAGTTGCCAGTTTGCCTTGGTAGAGAAAACTTCCTCACGATGAATTTGTCTGAATTGATGAAATCACAAGTCCGGACAAAAATCAAAACAAAAAACCAAACCACAATCCTATTTACTAAGAGAACCCTGCTCCCTTAGAAGATGCAAACTATGCCCAGACCAAGAAAACACAAATAAGCAGTAGAATGAGAAAAGAAAAAAAGTATCTGTTGTCACACAGCTGAGCCAGACTCTAATTAGCTGAAGGCTTTTTACTCTCTAGAGACAGCTAACATCTAATAATCAGTGGAAGGCACACAATGGACACTGGTGAGCCTCTTCTATCTGCTTCAGTGGGGTAGCTTGGTTTTGAGTGAAATTAATTGGGGGGGGGTTATAAGCAAAAGACTTACAAAAATTTGTGAGAGTCCCCTCACTCCAGGTGTTAAAATTTTATTCTCTTATTGTCTGGCTGTATGGACTGATACTTCTTGCTCATTTGGGTCTAGCTACAGGAAGCTATGTCATGGTGTATACACATGCAAGAATATGGGCTGCGGGTATTTACTCTGTATATCTGTACACTACAAAAGAGAACCAAGGATCTGGCCTGAATAATATTACAAAGGGTGATCCCAGTTGATAAAATATCGCTTAATATGACCTTGCTCTAGACTAGGCTCACTAGTTTTTTATCGGAGAGAAGAAGTCAGAAGTACTCCCTATCTCTAAGATATATAGCCAGGGAAGAAGATAGCACCAGAAAGACATACATAGTCACTGCCAAAATGTGTGGTCCACCCCATAAGTACTATGGTTCAAAGAAAAGAGAGATCAATGTACTTTCATCAGCTTTTCTCCTTGCTCTGGAATAAACTGTGCCGCTAATATATTAAAGCATTCGTGCTGATCTTTATTATGTATTTATTATAATGAACAGAGGCTATAATATCTCCTGCTATCATAACTTTCTCTCCCTAATCAAAGCAGGCAAACGAGAACTCCTAAAAGACTCCCAATGACACCCTACATTTTATGAAGATGCATGGCCACAATTTGCAAGGAACCTCATCAGGAAAAAAAAAAAGGCTAGTTTGCCAGACACTAATTCAGATTTCCAGGTGGATAAGACTTTTTTTTCCCCTTCCCTTCTTCACCTCAATGTTCAAGTCAAACATTCAGAGAAATCAAATGAATTCCTATTTTGTAAAGAATTATCTAATTTTTCCCTCAGTCAGATCCCAGTCTAAGCAAGCACTGTTCATGGAAGTGATAAGAAATCAATAGAGAAATATGGGTGCTTCTTGGTATAGTGAAAAAAGCGTTAGACTTAGAGTCAGGAGATTTGAGGTATAATTTCATAATTTTTTTATTCATTTATTTTTAGTTTTCAACAATCGCTTCCAAAAGCTTTTGAGTTTTAAATTTTTCTCCCCTTCCCTCCTCATCTCTCTCCCCAAGATGGCACACAATCTTATATAGGCTCTACATATACATTCCTATTAAATGTATTTTCACATTAGTCATGTTGTAAGGAAGAATTAGAACCAATAGGAGGAACCACAAGAAAGAGGAAACAAAACAAAACAGAAGGGAAAAAAAGAGCAAATATTATGCTTTGATCTGTATTAAAACTCCATAGTTCTTTTTCTAGATGTGGATAGCATTTTCCATCATGAGACTTTTGGAGATGTCTTAGGTCCCTGCATTGAAATTTCATGATTTTTCATGTTTCTTATATATGTGACCTTGGTCAAGTCCCTTCTCATTTAGGGGCTCCAGTTTTCTAAAGGTTTTTTTTTCCTCATAGATGACCTCTATTAAGTCTGTTCCAGCTCTGACATCATTCTCTGTTTTACATTGTATAGTTCCTTTCAGCTCTGACATTCTATAATTCCATACTCATAGTGCAGAATTATAGTGGCTTCTAAACAAAAGCCAGGTAGTGTCTTGTAGACTTGGGCAGGGAAGAGGGAAGTACCATCCAGTCATGGCAAAAACAAATCAATTCCACAATCTGGGTTGGCTAACTCTAAAATTAACCAGTCACCAAGGATATCCTAAGTGACCAATATGCCCAGCACTGTTAGGCATTGGGGGTGAGACAGTGAAAGACCTTCCTGTGGAGGCTCTCAAAAACTATATGGGACAATGGGACTTACATATATTAATCTCTAAGAGTAAAATGAGAAACAATATAGAATCATATCCTAGACAGATGCCAAAGCTACAGGAATTCTGGAAATGGTTAGACTATGACAGAACCTTTTGAGAATCTAGAAATTGCAATTTTGAGAATTTTTAGTAACAATCAACATGTTTAACTTCTGAGAATCTAAACTAAAAAGTAGAAATATCCACCTTCTGGGAGATACTGAAGGGCAGTTGGAAATGATTCATCTTAAAAGGTGTCAATTAGGTGTCAATATATAAAGGAATGTTGCTCACAACCCAAACTAAGGTAGGGTAGGAAAAATCACCAAGTACTGCTGTGGAAGACTAGTTTCTAATCTCATTTTGAATTGTATTGGTATATTTTGTTCATCACCTCTATTTCTCAATGTGTCCCTCTATTTCTCCTCCCTTAAAAGAAATAAAGGAGAGTGAAATAGTTCAGTTTGAAGACCACCATTATCCCAGTCACACAGGCTCACACACTCTACATGTCATCCTCAACCCCCTACTCTCTTTCAATGACCACCCCCAATCTGTTACCAATTCTTATCCACTCCTTCTTTCCTCTAACACAAATCTGGTGTGGGCTTTCATCACCTCACACCTGGACCACTGCAACAAAGCCTTCTGCTTGGTCTCCTTAGCTCATGTCTTTGCCTACTCCATCCCATCCTCTGTTCAACTTCTGCATAAGCTTCCTGAAGTACAGATCTGATCATATCAAACAAACCCCCTCTACTCAATAATCTCCAATGGTTCCCAACTACTTTCAGGATAACGTGTAAAATACCATTTGGCTTTTAAAGCCTGCCCCCCTCAACCCTTTTGGTCTCCTTTCAATTTATTACCCTCCATAGTCTCTGAGACCCAGTGACACTGGCTTCCTTGCTATTCCTCAAACATGACACTCCATCTCCAAACTTCTTGACTTTTCATTGGCTGCCTCCCATTCCTATAATGTTCTCCCATTTTATTTCCACTTCCTTACCTCCTGACTTCCTCAGATTAGTTCAAGTCTCAGCTCAAATTTTAATCTCTACAAGAAGTCTAAGGCATTCCTTTTATGCTAATGTCTTCCTCTATGATTACCTGCAATTTACCCTATAAACACCTTACATTTACATGGTTGTTCACATTTACCTCCCCCGTTAAAATGTAAGTTCCTTGAGGGCAGGGACTGTTTTTGCCCTTCTTTACATCTCTAGTCTTAGTAAAGTGTCTAGAACAAAGCTAGCTTGTTTACTTAACTTTTCCAAATATGGAATGGGCTGACTGAAAATGTAGTATGAGAGCAGAGCAGTTAATAATTCCCTGACTTACCTTAATATATTTCAACAGATGAGGGAAGATTGTTAAGACAGTAAACTGGTACAAATATTTTAGAAAACAATTGGCAATATGCAGTAAAAGTTAAAAGACTGATGGGGCTTTTTAACCCAGAGTTTCCAAGTCCTAGAACTCTATCCCTACAAAAATAAAAAAAGGAGAAAGGACTATCTGTACAAAAATATTCATAGTACTTTTATTTGCAAGAGTAAAAAATGAAAACAACTTGTACATTCACTAATTAGCAAATGGCTAAATAGATGTTGATATATTAATATAATGGATTATTATGGTAATACAATATGATAAATAGGAAGCACAAAAGGAAATATGGGAAGGCTAACATAACATAAAGCAAAGTCCTCTAACTGAAGAGCCACTGACTACATCTGTGTAACATAATAGAGAGAGAGGGGGAGGGGGGAGGGAGAGAGAGAGGGGAGGGGGAGGGAGAGAGAGAGAGAGAGAGAGAGAGAGAGAGAGAGAGAGAGAGAGAGGAAGTAAAGAGGTAAAGAGAGTGAAAGGTAGGGGAAATACCAACTGGCCTAAAATGGACACAGCACCAAAGCCTTTTCTTTGTTATTGTTGTTTTTTCTTGTTTCTTAATTATTTGGTTCTTCCTTCTCAAAAGCTAAGAGTTTGGAGTGAGATTTTACATCTTGTTTTGTATGCTTATTTGATTTTTTTGTAGTTGGTTTCAAATTTTACAATAAAAAATTAATATGGGAGAAAGAATCGAGAAAACTGCTATTCTGGACCAAATTCTCACCAGTTAAAAGAATCTGATTGTTAAAGTAGAAATGATGGGAAGCAAGGGAAAATGTGACATCTCCATCTGAGAACTTGTGATAAAGGTGAGGTAGGGTCATTATTGTCTAAGGTATATGCTAGATTTTGGGGACAGCAAATGGTTCAGAGAAAGGATTGGAAAATTCTATAGGGGAAGTCAATCCAGGAGGGATAGAAACTCCCAAGGATGAAATCCTGAAAACACTGGGAGAGAGAAATCTGATGAGGAAGAAAGGAGAATGGAGAATAGGAGAGGAAGTTCTCTATAGAGATTGATCTAGTTAACACAAGGAATTCATCAAATAACTTGGAATTTGAAAGATATGTACAGAAGTTGAAAACAAGAGAAGGTAATAGACAATGAATTCAAACACATAATGGAGTACTGTAAGAATAGTGTTAGGAGCACTGAAAGATAAAAAAAATGAACAAAGATTAGCAAGGAATTTACAGCTGGAGGTAGAGGCCCAGTGAGTCATACAATCAATCTTTTCACCCCAATTAAGGTAAATGATGCTTCTTGAGGTGAGAAAAATCAATCAGAAGTGTGAACTAAGTGTGAACAAGGCCTATTGGATTGGTTGATCAATCACAGGCTTTAGACTAAATGTGGAAAGTATTTGACCAATTGATTTCCTTAAAAGTCAGGATGAACTAATGTGATGTTGTATAAGTAGTAAGAAATGTATTCAAACTCATTTAGGAACAACACCCTGTAGGTCATTTAGCTAGCTAGCTATGTATAACATATGCACAGAGATATATAGATATAAATAAATACTATTATCTATAGATACTAATATCTATGTCTATGTATAGATATAGACAGATATTAGTAATACACACACATACTAGTTCACAATTCAGAGATTTGAGATTCTATGTATATAAAAGTGAGTCACTCCATCCAAAATCCCCAGATAAAATAACTTGGGAAGGGGGAAGGTTAAAGCCTTAGCTTCAGCCTTGGTCTTAGTTTCTTCCCTATAACCCCTCTGACCAGAAGAGAACTTTGGGAATTTCCAGAGGGTTGCCTTAGTAGTTATAGAAGGATAAATTCTATTCCATTTTTTTTTTTTTGGCTAGGCAATGGGGGGGGGGTGTTAAGTGACTTGCCCAGGGTCACACAGCTAGTAAGTGTTATGTGGCTGAGGCCGGATTTGAACTCAGGTCCTCCTGACTTCAGGGCTGGTGCTCTATCCACTGCACCACCTAGCTGCCTCTATTCCATTTTTTAAATGAAAAAGTAAGAGTCTCCAAACTATAGGCTAAAGAACTTGACAAAGTCCTAATAAAACTCAGAAGCTTATTATTAAAATGATGCTTAGGAAATATGTAGAAAAAGGAGCAGTGATAACAAAGAGTAGGTCTAGCTTTTCAAGAACAGGTCATGCCAAACTAAACAATTTGTGTGTGGACAGGGTAATTAGACTGGTGGTTTCAGGGAGTACTATAGATATAGTTTACTTAGATTTTAGGGAAGCATTTGACAAATCTCTTCTGCTGTTCTTGTGGATAAGATAGAGATATATGTGCTACACAAGAATACATATAAGCAGATTAAAGTGATCAATGGTTTGGGGTGAACTGGAAAGAGGTAGAATTCCCTTATGATCATTCCTTGGTCCTAAGCTATTTAATATTTTTATCAATGACTTGGATGAAGAATGGATGTTATTGAGATAACATAACTAGGAGAGACAGCAAATATACTACTAGAAAAAATCAACATCCAAAAAGATATCCACAGGCTTGAACATTGGGCTGAATTCCAATAAATAGGAAATTTGATATATATAAATAGAAAGTCTTATACTTGGGTTGAAAAAAATCAACTTCACAAGAACAAGAGGAGGCAGGCATGGTTATATATTAGTTTGTCTGAAGAAGATCTAGTGGGTTTTGTGAACTAAAGCTCAGTTGTATGAATAAATGAAAGGATGTATTAAGTGCTTATTATGTGTCAATCCCTGTGCTGGGGATAAAAATACAAAGGTGAGCCAGTCTCTGCCATGAAAGAGCTTTTATTCTAATAGATGAGACAATACATATAGGGGAGTGAGGGCCAGGGCAGAGAGTCAAGGTTTGGGAAATCCCAAAGATGCTGAGTGGAACAGGAGAGCTGTCTGACATGAATGTATCCTTTCCAGAGGCAATAAGAGCAGTGATTTGATTACAGTTCTCAGAGAAACCGGGAGAAAAAAAAATTGTGGGCTAAGGAAAGGTCAGGGTAGACTGTGGTCAGGGGGAAAATGAGGATACAAAGTCTCAGCAAAAGCAGACCCAAGCAGCCTAGCTCCTCTAGGTATGAACTAGTGGTCCAATCTGAAGGTCCCCAATAGTAATGTTGTGAGATGGCAGACAAGATTAAGTAATGTAATCTTAGGTTACATTGAGAGCCAAAACATCTAGAAATGAGACATTTTAGAACATATCTGGAAGATTTGTTTCACAGAGTCACAGATTTAGAGCTCACAGGGACATCAGAAGGCATGTAGTTAAAGCCTCTCATTTTTACAGATGAAGAAATTGAGGCCAGGAAGCTAAATGACTTGCCTAAGTAAGGTCACACAAGTATTAAGCATTAGAGGCAAGAAATGAACCCAGGCCTGCGACTCCAAACTTCATACTTTAGGAAAAACAGCTGAGTTGGAGTGCATCCAGAGAAGGGTAACAAGGATGGTAAAAGGCCTTGATATCATGCCACACAAAATAGATTTGAAGAAACTAAAGAAGTTTCGATTTGGCTAAGAAGATGCTTAAAAGGGGACATGATAGCTGTATTCAAATATCTGAAAGGGTGAAAGAGAGAGAAAATCTGTTCTACTTTACCCCAGAGGAAAGAGCTAAGTATAATGGGAAGAAGTGAAAAAAGGTAAATTTAGACTTGATACAAGGAAAAACTCCCTAACCATTAGTGGGTATATAAAAGTGTAACAGGCCCTTTCAGAAGGGAGGGGACTTTCCCTCATTGGCGATCCTCAAGCAAAGTCTCAATGGCTACAGAGTAGGGGATATCTTTTGTTAGGCAATAAAAACTTAATTAGGTTTCAGAAAGGGCAATTTACCACATGTTACAGTAAGAATGGATGGTACTAGTTTAGTCATGGTTTGAACTAGCCCCTAAAATTTCTTGCAGCTTTGAGATTCCATGATTCATTGTGCAAGGAGATTACTTCCCTCACTTGAACTCTGTTCCTGACATTCTACAGTAAATAATGTCAGTGAGCATCTTAATAATCAGAGGATAGTTATAAGCCTGAAAGTGCTTTACAGATGTCAGCTATTATTATCATCAGAAGACCAGATGATGGTTTTTCTGGGAGGGGTGGGGACACCAGGCAACTCATAAGGAACTATCTTGAGGGGCTATGATCTGTGCAGTCAATCAAATCATGATCATCTTAGCATCAAAGTGATTACCATCATCATAATGGACAGTAAAAGTTATAGTTTTTGGGTAACAATAAGGATCACCATATTCAAATAATTTCCCTCAACTGGAATTTTTCTCTATTCAATCTGAAAACAAATGCAGTTCCTATAGTAAATAACACTGGACTGCTGTTTAGGTTGTTTACTCAACTGGCCCTATCCCTTAAGGGGAAGGATTCCAAGAGATTGATTGGACATGCTGAAGTGATGCCAGCATGCCATGCTTGTCAAACCCCAGGCCATATCTGTCACCCAAGCAGCTTCTCTGTAAAAAGTGTGAAGAGGTACAGATTTGATGGGGAGAGGGGCCCCAAGACTGGGAACATTTCATCTCTCATACCAAAGTGGCAAATGCAAATGGGAGAATGCACTGATACATACAAGCATTTGACTACTGCAGGTAGGTAGTCAACCTGCAAATGTCCCTGTAACAGCCATGGATGCTTCGTATCCAGGGTGAAGATCTGTCTCCAATCCCGGGCAGAACAGTTCCCTAAACTGGATTAGGAAAAGGGTATCCCTGCACTAGAGGTGACATCTAGTCCCTATTTCACATTGAGCAGAGATGCCTAACCTGTATCATGGACCTCTTTGGTAGTCTGGTGAAACCAACAGACTCTTCTCAAAATAATGTTTTTAAGTAACTGAAGAATATGTTAAAATTCATTTAGAGGTTAATGAAAGAGTTAATAAAAATGAAGATGCAATTTTCCCATCCAAGTTTAAGGACTGCCTGAAATTATTCACCAACTCCTTGGTAGGGGTGGGGGTGGGGGGGGGGTGGGGTGGCCCCCAAGCCCTAGAGGGATGAGAAAATAGCAGAACAAATTTCCATAGATGAACATCTCTGAACCCCATGGGCAAGACAAAGACAAATTAACTCTACTAATAATAACTAATTCACTGTGTGACCTTGACAAAGTCATTTAATCTGTGACTCCCAGTTTTCTCATCTGTAAAATATAATGGTTAATCATATTTGCAGTGCCATCATCATCATCATCTCATCCCTGGAATAACAGAGATCCTCATCCATGGCAAATTGTTCTACCACCTTCCCATCTCTCTGTGACTGGGGGACTAGATATTCCCTCTGGTGCAGGGCCTCTCTCACAGGGTCACTGTGAGGATCAAGAGAGATAATTTGGGCTTTGCAACCCTTTAAGTTCTAAAAGAAATATCAGCTATTGCCATCACTGAATTGATAATTAATTCATGAAATTATAAAATGGGGCAGGCATGCCCAATTCTTTGAGAACTCATCGGGAAAGACCATGATGTCTGCAAAATGACCAATAAGGCTGCAACCACACTTTAATAAGATACAGAGGGTGTAGGGGCAAACAGTCACAGAAAATACAGAGATAAGTGGGAAAAGGAGGATACATAGGCAGACAGTGTGGGCAGAAGGTAGGCAGCATTGGGGAACAGGATGTACAGATAATCACTCCCTAACCATGGATTAGAGTTAGTAGCTCTAGGCAGTGTGGACCCAATGGAGATGATGGAAGAATGCTAGGAAGAGGGGTGATAGTTTGGGGTTTCATTTTTATAGAGTCTTTGAGGGGAACAGACTAACTCTTATCTTGCCGCCTTGGGTTAATTCAATAACATATCTAAATCATATCAAAGTTGTGGGTAAAACTTTAAAGTTAAGATGTCACATCATTTCAGAGTTATCAGTACTATTTGGTGTTCTGCTGGTCTTACTGAAGATGTCTGGAATTTCTCTGAGATTTACACATTACAGGACCAAAAGGTCCTGATAGTCAAGCCTAGATGGTATCCTTGATTCAGCACATGTTACCAGGATGTGATATTTGGTTAATACATGATAATAATGTATAAATTATGCTCCTTTGACCTTTGGGACGGAATGTATGTGACCCTTTGCAATCTTTGCTATTGCTACTTTATGTTAGCTACTTATAAATTTACTATACTGACGAAAAGGGGGGTGTGGTCAGGGGGACAAGAACAAGATAAAATTTTAATACAGTCATCATCATTATTGTCATTCTTTAATCAAATAGAATAAGAAGCCTAGGAAAGGTCTTGGTGGCTCATTGGGTCAACTGTTCACTTCTACTATTTTCCTCAGATTACAATGGGAGACTCAAGAAAACCAGTTTGAATTCTGTTTGTGACATATCTCCTTTGTAGCATACCCCGAGATATAAAATTGTGAAACTTTAGAGATGGAGGACACTTTAAATGTGAGAAACCTGAGTTTTAGGAGGTTCAGTGACCTGCCCAACAGAGTACAAGCACACACTTTCCAACCTCCTGCAACAAATGTCCTCATTCTGCCTGGTAGTGCAGGGACTGAAGACCTAGGAGAATCAGAAGCCCTGGGGTCTAGTCTTAGAAAAGAAATGGTTCCTCATTTAGTCCAATAAGTCAGGCATTCATTAGCAAATTTAGAACAGTTAGATCCACTCAATCTAATGCAAGTCTGTCCCTTTCTCAAAAGCTTGCTTTAAGTTTCCAAATGGTTTCTCAGTTCTCCTTCTCCCTAGTCCCTTCCTCCACACCTGTAATTGAGGCACTTAATCAGAAAGGCAATTTAAAGCCCTATTTCCACTTATCAGCATGGAAGGAAATCGTGGTTATTCAATTAATTCACCATCCCTAAGGGCCCCCAGCTATTTTCATGTAGAAAGAATTGGAGGAGGGATGACAGGCTCCAATGCACTGGAAACACCTACAACTTGCAACAAGGTACTTCACTCATCAGCACCCCCTCTAATTAAGGGTGACTCTTTTAGAAAATTCAGATCCATTTAAACTCTACCTCTGGTTCCCTCCTTACCTAGGCAGCCCACAAGGATCACAGTACTTGTGTCTCAAATATAAAACTTTTACTTCCCTTCTACCTATCAAGATTCTGTGATCAACTTGGTCTTTGGAAGTGAAGGCTGAGGAAGGTGGAAAGGTCAAGAAGTCTAGCAGGAAGTGAAGTGTTAAGATCATTCAAGTCCATAAAACATTGACTAAATACCTGCTGTATTAAGTGATTTTCTTAAAGCAAGCGTCTGACCCTGTCAGCCTCTCTACTCAATAATCTCAATAAATAGCGGTTCCCTTTTATCTCCAGGATCACATGTGAAATCCTCTGTTTGGCTTTTAATGTCCCTTCATAAACTGGCCCCCTCCTACCTTGCCAGTCTTTTTACTTCTCTCCAATCCAGTGACCCCAACCTCCTTGCTGTTCCTTGACGAAGACATTCCATCTCTAGACTATGAATTTGCCCTGGCTGGCCCCCAAGTCTGGCATTTTCTCCCTCTTCACCTCTAACTCCCTGCTTCTCTGACTTCCTTCAAGTCTCAGCTAAAATTCAGCCTTCTTCCAGAAACCTTTTCCTATCCCCCCTTTCCCTCTAAGACTACCTCCAATTTACCCTGTTTGTACATAGTTGTTTGTCTGTTGTCTACCTCCTTAGAACATAAACACCTTGAGGACAGGGCTGTCTTGACCTTTCTTTGTATTTTAAGGTATTAGCATGGTGACTGGCATATATTGAATATTAAATCAATGTTTGCAGAGTAACTGAATGCAAAATTCTCCCTTTTTAGGGTTTCAAAGGAAGTGAGTGGTTAATAGAAGACAAGCATAAGTAGGGGGCTCTCATAGGAGGCAGTTTATCTGCTAATTTGGAAGAGAGATATCAGAAATTGCTTTTCCTCTTTGGAATGTGGGAGGAAGAAAAGGGAGGGAATGGGGGAGGGGGAGTAGAAAACCACCTCCATCAAGGCACACTCCTCCATGAAACCCTTTACTATCTATATGACCTTGATCAAGTCACTTTATTTCTCTGGACCTTCGTTTCCTCATCCATAAAATGTGGAAGAAATGCCCCTTAAGGTCTCACCTCCAATTGCTCTGTTCTTTCCCTGACTCCTCTCACTTGGCTCCATAGACAGAAGCAATCTTACCCTCTGGAGCAGTTAGATGGCACCATAGTGCACAAAGTGCTGGGCCTCAAATCAGGAAACTCTGAGTTCAAATTTTATTGTAGACAGAATTTCACGCACTTACCTCTCCTGCTAGATTGTAAACCCCTTAGGGATAGAGATTTATTTATCTTGCTATCCCCTCCATTTCTTAACAGTGTCTTACATATACTAGATGCTGAATAAATTTTTAAAATTAATTAACTGACAGTAGGAAGGGTCAGAAAATAACAGCAGACAGCATTTATCAAAGTACTTTAAAGACTTATGTCATTTGTCCTCACAACAATCCTAGATTATAGGTACTATTATATCCCCATTTTAAGGATAGACACCTGAGGTAGAGGTTAAGTGACTTGTGAAAGATCACACAGTTAGTAAGTGTCTGAGACCAGATTTGGATTTACATCTTCCTGACTCCAGGACCAAGGCTTTATCCACTATGTCACCTCACTGGTTCTATTTCTGCTTGGAACAGCATTCTGTAGTCTGTATTCCAAGGTCCCTTTCAGTTCTGACATTCTGTGTTCTGTCTAATGCTCCTTCCAACCCCTACAACTTCCCACAAGTTGAAGGTGTTTCCAGTGCATTGGAGCCTGTCATCCCTTCCCCAAGTCTTTCTACATGGAAATAGCTGGGGGTTTTGTGTTCTACAGTATGTTGTCAGGTTGCTTCCAGCTCCACCATCTTATTTTCTAAGGTCCCATTAGCTGCAATAGTCTTTTATACACATTGACATAATTTTCATAAAGAGGTAAAGTTGGATATTCTGACTAATAGTTGTTCCAGGAAGTTTTAAGCATGATGAAGAATGGTAGACTTCAGAAGACTTCTGCTCATCTTCTACTGCTTACTTATTCCATTAGATAGCCTCTGAGGTTGTGTGTGTGTATGTGTGCGCGTGCATGCACGTAGGCAACTCAGGTTAAGTGACTTATCCAGCGTCACACAGTTATTACGTGCTGGATTTGAACTTAGGTCCTCCTGAGTCCAGGGCTGGTGCTCTATCCATTGTACCACCTAGCTGCCCCTACTGATTCCATTGGGCAGACAGGATCAGTGCTTGGAAAGAAGGAGGCAGGGAAAGAGAACCATGGCACCAGGAAGACCCCATCTCAAGGCCAGACAACTTCCATGTAATTTGTAGCTCTATATCAAACTCCTGTCACAAAGATAGGACAGTCTTATCCTGGGGCCAGGAACACCAAGAGTCTGTGGGTATAAGCAACAGTAAAAGGTCAGAAGCAATGGATTATAGTCAATAGTCCGTAAACATTTATTACGTCCCTACTATGTGCCAGGTACTGGGCTAATTACTCCTCATTGTTTTACTAAATAATTGTGTGTCATTGAACAATTCAATTGACCAAGTCAATTACCCTTTCTGGACCTTAGGTTTTTGTTGTTTGTTTTACCCAATAAAATGCCTAGTATAGCAGCGGAAGGCTTAGGTTGAGCTATGTGACTATGGGCAAGTCACAAACTCCCTAAGCTTCTATTTTCTCATCTGCATGGGGGACAGTCTACATTCTAAGAAGCCTCCAGCTCTAGCATTCTTCGTTCTATGTCCTAACTTTCAGCTGTGACATTCTATATTCTAAGACGCCTTTCATGACCCAATGCTCCAAGTTTCAAACTAAAACTGTCTCTTTCCTGTCTTTTAGGATGCTCTGTTCTATGAGAAGCTTCATCCCTAGGGTCACCTTTAAATCTAATAGAGCAAAAGATTTGGATTTGGAGATCCTAGATTTTAGTACGTGAACTTAAGAGAGAGAACAGTAAAAACACTTACCCACAATTTATGATGACTGTAACCTTTACAGCACAGTAACTACAGTTCCCACAGTAACCTTGTGGCCCATCTTAGTGACTATAAAATGTAGACGGAGGCATCCTCTTTTCCAGTCCACCTATGACACAGCCCTAAAACAAGCAGGTGGCTGGAACAATGAGTTACAGATGGCAGTTTTCTGATTGCTTTCTTTCTGGAAGCACATCCCACCCCTGTGCTGTCACTGGATTGCAGCTGCTCCAGAAATAGGTGATTTAATTGGAGCATCATCAGTGAAAACTCTGGTTATTTATTTTTCAGATCCAACACTGAAAACTGGGGCTTGCATGTTTCTGTGTAAAATGGCATAGGTTGAGAGTAGGGGTACCTAAAATATTAGAGCTAGGAAGAATCCTAGAACTGAGAATTCAGTGTCATAGATGGAAGGGACCTTGGAACCCAGAATGTCAGAGATAGAAGGGATATCAGAACATAGAGTGTGGTGTCAGAGATGGAAAGGACCTTAGAACATAGAACATAATGTCAGAGCTGGAGAGACTTGAGAACAGCACACAGAATCCTCGTTGAAAGGAATCAGAGAGTCATGGATGTAGACACAGAAGATACCTCAGAAGTCATCTAATGAAATGCTCCTGTTTGACAGATGAGGGAAATGAGGACTATAGAGGTTAAGTGACTTGGTCAAGGTCACACGAATTGTGAGCATCCAAGGTGGGTTTTGAACCCAGATGTTCTGACTCCAGAAACAGTCAGTACTCATTCCATTGTACCACACCAAGATTTTATGGATGGGAAAACTAAGGTTCACAGAGGAGAAGAGGATCCCACCAAGAGAAAAGGATCACACCAAAGTCACAGACAGAGCTGGGATTATAATCTGAACCTCCTAATTTCCAGTCCACAGTCCCTTCAACAACATCAATCTCCCAAAGGCACTGATGGCGCATGGGATTCTCCTCTGCCTCGTAGTGTTTTAGGCAGGAAGTTCCTTGAAGACCAATATGATTTCCCCCGGATTACTGATACAGTAACTAGCATAGGACCTATGCAGCTGCATATCGATAAATGTGTCCAAATGATAAAGTGAATCATAAAGCTACTTGCATCCCACATTAGCTTAGAGGAGGCAGTGCAACAGAAACATCCCAAATAAACAGAATGTGAATTTAGGTTGTTTTACTTTTAATCCAGTAGTTTAATACTCCAGACCATGTTGCTGCTTTGTTAAAACAGAATATAATTTTAATTGTGCCAAATTCAAAGACCCCAAATCCTAGGAATGCTCTTTTCCTTATGAAGCAATTTATTTCCACACCATACTATACCTTGCCAAAGCTGCCTTTCCCCAGCACCATGAGGAAGTTAAAATCAGTCAGTTTCATCCGATCTCGGTTTCCATTGTTGTCAATTTTAGATATTGCATTGGCTGTCTTTTCTTCGGTAACCTTGTTTACCTGGCTAATCTTGGCCCTCTAAAGGGGAAAACACATAGAACATTTAGAAAGGATCCACAAAAGCAATGAAAAATACAGATAATACACACATATTATAAATAATGAGGAAGTACCCACAGCAATAGTAATAACCACTATTATTTTCTTGATCTGGATCTGTGATTTCACAGGCTTAGGGAACTACTGGCATGGAAACTTTCCCCGGTAAATTAGATCAGTAAGTCACAAATAACTCAAAGTCTCAGGAAGTTGTCTGAGAGAGTGAAGGTAAGTGACTTGCCTAGGATGACATAGCAAGTTAGTATGTGTCAAGGTAGTGCTGAATTCAGGTCTTCTTGACTTCAAAAGTCTTCCTGACTTCATCCATGTTGCTATATTTCCCTTCTAGTAACAATAACTCATTTTTCTATGGTATTATATAGTTGAAAAAGAGTATTCTTCACGACAATGTTGTGAAATAGGCAGTGCAAATATTATCATCACTACTATCTTCCCATCTGGGAAAACAGAGGCTCACAGAATGAACATCATTGGGCTCATGGGAGGACAGAGCTGTTCTTTGACCTCAGCACTGATTTCTATACCGGTACTTCTGTCTAGTGTCTCCCCTCCTCCTCTCATTGACTTGGATTTACTTTGTACAGATTTAAATATACTTTAAAATTTACATATTGCTTATACTAATAGAATATAAACTGCTTGAGGGGAGAAATTGTTACATATTTTTGGTATCCCCAATGCCTAACCCATAGTAGGCATTTAATAAGTGCTTGCTGATTCATTGATTCAGAAAGGGCAAGAAGCCCCCCCAAAAAGGCTTCTGGTTGAGGTGTACATGGCTCTAAATAATGTTCCTCCTATGCTTCAGCACAGCTGGTGCTTTCCATCTGGTCTCCTGTGCATCTCCATTCTCCTCCTTCATGATCCAGACCTCTAAACACCTGCATTGACTTTCCCTTAAGCAATGTGCTTGCTGGGTTTCTGACAGTTTAGTTTCTGGTCTATTACTTGTGTTGCCTCCCAGGATCCGTATGTACCAGACTTAGAAGCCTAGAATCCCAGAGCTGAAGGGCATCTCAAAGCTCATCTTCTTCAATCTGTTCCTCAAGGCAAAAATCCCCTTTGTGGTGGTTGTTTATCCAGCTTCTACTTGAACAACTCTAGGTACAGGGAATTCACTATTCCCCAAAGTATTCCATTTTTATACCGCATTAGAGTCTAGGAAGTTCATCTTTACATTACATTAAAAAGTGCCTTCCCTTAACTTCCACCCATTTGGTCCTAGTACTCCCCTCTGTAGCAACTCAGAAATCTATTTCCTCTTGATCTAACAGATTTTTAGCTATAATAAGGTAGCAGTAATGTCTCTCCTACCTATCCTGATCTGAAGCTGAATCTTAAATACTTTGTCCACATAATGAGAAGACAGGTCTCACTGGAAAAGACCCTAGAATTAGGAAAGATTGAAGACAAAAAGAAAAGGGGACAGCAGAGTCATGGAAGCAATGAACATGATCTTGGACAGACTTTAGGAGATAGTGGAAGATAGAAGGGCCTGGATTGCTATGATTTGTGGGGTCATGAGGAGTCAGAGAGGACTGAACAACAACAACCCACCCTGATAAGCCTTTTTTTTTTAAACAGGCTAACCATTCCCCATACTTTTCACTGTTCCTCAGAGGAAACTGTTTCCAAATCCTTTTTTTAATCATGGTTACTGATCTTCAGACACACTCTACTTTGTCAATGTTGCTCTTAAAATTTGGCACCCAGAACTGAACACGATGTTCCAGATACATCTGATCAGTGCCAAGAGCAAAACCATTGTCACCGCCCTCTTTTGGGACATTAGACTTCTTGAACACCTCTCCACGTCTTTATGGACCCTATCCCACCCCATTTCCATATTACCTAGACCTGGACATGAGCTTTAAATTTCCAAAGTGTTGTCACATGGAATAAGTAGACTTATTATGAGCAAGTCGACTAGGCTAGTGCTAAGTGCTGCAAATGAAACAAAAGTTTAGATAAGATACAGTCCTTGGAGCTTGGAGCTTAATTATAGTTTAGCAGGAAGCAAGGACACATATCATACACAAAATAACACACAATATGTGAATACATATTGAAGAAAAGTCATTACTGATTAGGGAGGGAAGGTGGGATCAGAAGAGTTTTCCAAGAAGTACAAATACTTTGTCTTTATTTTTACTTTAAAAATATATATATTTTTTACCATTCTTTTCTCTTTAAATTTTGAGTTCCAAATTCTCTCCCTCCCTTCCACATCCTCCCCAATGAGGGGGAAAGCAAAGTAAAAAAAAGTAAAGAAAATTATACTTCAGTTTGAACTCATAGTTCATTAGTTCTCTCTGTGGAGGTGGATAGCATCTTTTTCACTGAGTCCTCTGGAATTGTCTTGAATCATTGAATTGATTAGAGTAGACAAGTCTTCCATAGTTGACCATCATTATAACATTGCTGTTGCAGTGCACAATGATTTCCTGGTTCTTCTTACTTCACCTTGTATCAGTTCATAAAGGTTTTGCTATGTTTTTCTGAAGCTACCTCCCTCATCATTTCCTATAGCATAATAGTACTCCATCACAATCATATGCCACCACTTGTTCAGTTCTGCTTTTTAAGAAGTTCATTTCTTTAGTGAATTTTGGTATCTCCTTTTCCATTTGGACTATTCTGGCTTTTAAAGAGTTTTTTTCTTCAGTGAATTTTTGTGCCTTTAAAATTTTTTTTTACCATTAGGCCAATTTTGTTTTTTAAGGTATTTTCTACAGTACTTTTTATGCCCAAACCTCTCTCTCTCTCTCTTTTTTTTTTTACCAAGCTGTTCATTTCTCTTTTCATAATTTTTTTAAATATTACTCTCATTTCTTTTCCTGATTTTTCCTTTACCATTCTTATCTCTCTCTTCAACTCTTCCAGGAATTCTTGTTGGATTTGCATCCAATTAGCATTTTTCTTTGAGACTTCAATTGTATCTGTTTTCATATCTTTGTTTTCTTCTAAGTTTGTATCTTGGTCTTCCCTCTGTCACTCTGGTGTCTTTTTATGGTCAAGTTTTTTGTTGTCTGTTCATTTTTCCAGCTTGTTTCTTCTTGACTTTGAACGTTGCATTAAAGCTCATCTCTGTTCACCTAGGGGTGGAGAAACACTGTCCCAAGATTCAGGTTTTTTCATGCTATTGTTCTCAGAGCTAGTTCTGTGGGGTCTGTAAGTTTCCTGTGATGCCAAGGCAGTGTAATCTGGAGGGAGATGTGGCCATTGCTCTCCTGCTCTATACTTTGGTCTTTATCTAAAAAAAAAACTGCCACAGGCACTAGCTCTCCTATTAGTCCTGGAACTGTGACCAGGTCCCCTGCTCTTCTGCAGCCACCTTGCTGCACTCCTCTTGGCCTTGGAACTGGGACCAGGGCTCCTGCTCCTTTATGGAGCTCCCTTGTGGCTATGCAGAGCAACCATGACCCACAACTGCATATGAGTAGTAGAGCTGGCAGTGCCAGCTGCCCCCAGTGCCAGCAAAGGGTCCCCTATGATCTCTTTCTGACTAGTAGTTTAGCCCCCTTACCAACTCTGGGCTGAGAGCTCCCAAAGCTGCTGCAGCTGCCTCAGTTGTTGCTGCTGCTGCTACGTGTATGTGCTACTGATAAGCCTCCACCCTGGTATCACAGACCTCTCCTGCCAACTAAGTTTTCTTAGGCCAGAAAAATGCCCCACCCTGACCTTTTGCTCACTCTTCCACTTCAAAAATTTATTATAGGAGTCATTTTAAAGTTTTTTGGAGGGGACTATTGAAAGAGTTCAGTTGGGTTGCTGCATCTAATCCGCCATCTTGGCTCCATCAACACTTTCTGTCTTTAAAATGTTCTCAGGTTGTCAAGTGATCCCTGAATAATCAATTCATCAGTTTTCAGTATTAGGAAGAAACTACTTATCACAATATTGGGCCCCCCATTCAGGGTTTCCTTCTTCCTCTGAATCCCTCTCTGCTCATGATCTGTCCTACTTGTCTCTCCTACTCAGCATTAAAATTCATCATTTTGCATTGCTATTCAAATTTTCACCTAGATACCATCTCCCCAACTAGACTGAAAGTGATGAGAGGTCAGGAACTGTGCTTTGGTCAACTCTGTATTTCCTTAGCACAGGAAGGGGCACTGAGGTCAGTAAATGGATAAAGGTTATAGAAAAGCAAATGTGGGCTTGAGATAAGTGAAATCTTTCAGTCTCAAAGTGGAATGGGCTTCCTTAGCAGGGAATGGGTTCACCCATATTGGTGTTCAAGTAAAAGCTAGATAAGCACTTACTAGGTACCAATTCAGTTCCTGACTCTCCAGACTGCCTTTCTACCTCCAACCCAGTGGCCTCCCATTGGCAACATCTCCATACCTAGAGCCTCTTCCTCCTACAGTCAAGTTTCTCTTCAGAATTTCCATTTATGGAGGCGTCATGCAAGCCGTGCTCACTCTATCCTAGCTCAGATTCTTTTCCACATTGCCCCTAAAATGGTACTATTCTAACTGCCATCCCTTTCGAACAGCCTTTTTTGAGTTGTCTTCTCCTATTAGAATGTAAGCTCCTTGAGGTCAGTGACTTTTTTTTTTTACTCTTTATTTTGGCGGGGGGGGGGCAATTGGGTTTAAGTGATTTGCCCAGGGTCACACAGCTAGTAAGTGTCAAGTGTTTGGTCTGAGGCCAGATTTGAACTCAAGTCCTCCTGACTTCAGTGACTCTATTTGTTTGTATCTGTAGCTCCAGTGATTAGCACAGTGCCTAACACAGGGTAATTGCTTAATAAATGCTTTATCTAATCAAATCTTATGTTGTAGAAGAAATTCTTGCTCTGACAGAGGTTAAAAAATGTCCTCTAAGGTTCCTTGTAACTACGAGATTCTGTGATCCTGTGAAATGTATGCTGAAGGTTGTTTGTTCAATCAGTGCCAAGATAATTTTTTGAGGGTGGGCAGCTAGGTGGAGCAGTGGATAGAGCATTAGCCCTGAAGTCAGGAGGACCTGAGTTCAAATCTGGCCTCAGACCAAATACTTGACACTTACTAGCTGTGTGACCTGGGGTAAGTCACTTAACCCCAATTGCCCCCCCAAAAAAGATAATTTTTTTCATGTATAAATACACAATTCCAGGAATACAAATGAACAAATGATTTCATGCTCATCCTTCTAGCTAGAGGCTCTTGAACTCAGTATGCAAATGGAAACAAATACATTTGCCCACTGTTCTTTTCAACAAAAACCCCTGACATTTTGTAACACAAATAGTATGAAAATAGTTCACTGATATTTTATGGTCTGAAAATCCCTTTGCCTGCAGCAGTCCTATGAAGCAAGTAGTAAAAGTATTATCCCTATTGTACAGATAAGGAAACTGAGGCAAACAAAGGTTAAAACGACTCTCCCAAGGCCATACATTTATCAGAGCCATGACTTAAATTCAGGCCAACTATATCCCAAAGAGATCATAAAAAGGGAAAAGGACCTACATATACAAAAATATTTATAACAGCTCTTTTTGTGACGGCAAAGAATTGAAAATTGGGAGGATGTCCATCAATTGGCAAATGGCCGAATATGTTGTAATATGTGAATTTAATGGAATACTACTTGCTATAAGAAATGATGACCAGGCAGGTTTCAGAAAAACCTGGAAAGACTGATATAAACTAATGCAAAGTGAAATGAGCAGAACCAGAAGAACACTGTACACAGTAACAGCAACATTGTGTGATGATTAACTATAAATAACTTAGCCCTTCTCAGCAATGCAATGATCTGAGACAATTCCAAAGGACACATGGTAAAAAATGCTATCCACATCCAGAGAAGAACTGATATAGTCTGAATGCAGATCAAAGCATACTATTTTTTTTATTTTATTCATGTTTTTTTTTCCTTTTGGTCCATTTCTTCTCTCAAAACATAACTAATATAGAAATATGTTTTGCACAATTGCACATATATAACCTATATCAAATTGCTTACCATTTTAGAAAGAAGGAGTGGGAGGAAAGGAGAAAACTTGGATCTCAAGAAATTTTTTAAGTGAATGTTGAAAATTGTCTTTACATGTAATTCGAAAAAAATAAATACTATTTATTGAAAAAAAAGAAAGAAAGAAAGAACTCAGGCCTAATCCACTGCACTAGGAAAATCTGGTGTCAAGTGTGCAGCAGCTCTCCAAGGTGTCTTTTGTCCCCAGTTAATGACAGGACTTGATCTTTCTTGAAGGAAGTCCTAAATTCGGCACCTGACTCTAAAATTAGATATTCTTCTCTAAACGCACTGAGTGGCAGCGGTATCATTTGTCCTTAGTTGGATGAAGTAGTAACTCAAAGGGCATCCCTGGTAGTGGTTCACTTGCTGTCTCCAGATGCCATACCTTTCCCCTTGTTGTCTCTCCTTTCCCCTCCCCCCTGCCTCCTGGCTTCCTTCAAGACTCAAAAGTTCCATCTTCTGGTCCAAACTCATTCCCTTCTTCCACTTTTCCCCCTCACTACTTCTAATGCTTTCACTTTGAGATTATTTTCCATTTACTTTGCATATATTTTGTTTATAAGTATTCATTTGCATGTTGTCTTCCCCCTATCAGGATGGGTATTCTCTAAGGTCAAGGACCATGGTTTTTCCCTTTTTAGTACCCTGTTCTTTATAAGTGGTCCTTTGTAGAAAGAGCCTAGCACCTATTATTAATCAATGCTTGTTGACTAACTTGGTAAAATATTAAGGTCTGAAAATTCCTCCCTTGGTTCTGATACATTCTTCATCCCACTAGAAACTGTCCACAAAGTCATTTCCTAAATCCTGCCTGAGAGTAACAAAAAGGATTCCTCCTGAGCTCTCATATCCAGTCTGCCTGCTTGGTAAATAAGACTTCACAGGCTGAATACCAGGATTTCAGGACAGATGTGCATTGATTGTACAGGAATTGGAAAGCTGAGCACCTCAATCAATTAAGGAGACAGATGTATGGCTAGAAGATAAGGTTGTAGTAGATCAGAGAGAATTAACATGAGAGAGAACAACAGCAAATGGTCCAGGCCAGATGAGAAGCAAAAGGAAAGGCAACCACCAGGATGAGGGGAAGGGAAGGAAACAAACATCTATCAAGTGCCTACTATGTGCCAGGCAACATGCTAAGTGCTTTATAAATATTATCTCATTTGATCCTCAGCATAGCCCCGGGAGGCAGGTGTTATTATTGACTCATTTTTACAGTTCAGGAAACTGAGGTAAACAAAGATGAAATGACCTCTGTGTGCCCAGGGTCACACAGCTAGGAAGTATCTGACGCCAGATTTATACTCAGGTTTTTCTGACTCCAGGCTTAGTGCTCTATTAACTGTGTAACCTAGATGTTTCCAGATGAAACAAGGAAGCCCTGAAAATCAAGACAAATGAGGAGCAGAAGACAAATAACTGACAATTTGACTTAGATTGGAGAACAAACTTTCAGGGCACATGATAGGCATGGCTCCTTTTCCTCCTTAACAGAGAAGTGCTACAAAAATGCTAATATTGCATACAATCTAACTATTTCCACCTAAGTAAACTTCTCAAAGCCCTGGTGTGGTCGACCAATTCAAGTTAACAACCACTGATAAAGAACTTTTTCCATGTGTGTAGGAAGGTAGGACTGGCCAAAAACAAGCATTTAAGTACTCACTGTGTGCCAGGCACTATGTGGAGGACTTTACAACTTGGGGGCTTACACCCAAAAATGAAAAATATCATAGAACAACACAAGTTGGGGGTTGAATGGGATCTCATTAGCTGTTTAGTCCGAAGTAGAATCCCTACTACAACACACCCAATAAATGGTCATCCAGCCTTTGGTTGAAGACTTCCAGTGAGGGAGAACCCTTGACCTCCTGAAACCTTGGCTTCAAGGAGATTACACTCTACCGAGGTGTATAATAGGACACATTTCTTATCGCAGGACAAGATTTAAGTAACAGAAATGTATTTCAAAATTTCAAAAACTTGTGATTTCTCCAACCTAAACCCGCTCTCCAACTATAAAGACTTTAACCCTTCTACACTTAAGTGGGCAGTCTCTTTTTCTCCCCAATTCATCTATCATTCAACAAACACATTCACTTGCTGTCTCCAGATGCCACACGTTTCGCCTTGTTGTCTTTCCTTTCCCCTCCCCCTGTCTCCTGGCTTCCTCCAAGACTCAAAAGTTCCATTTGCTGGTCCAAACTCGTTCCCTCCTTCCACTTTTCCCCTTCACTACTTCATATCAAGTAGTAAATAAATATTTAGTCCTATATCATATGCCCTGTGGCACATTGGGGCACCAAAGTAAATTTTCAATTACTGCTTGAAGTAGTTCACAGTTTCTACATTAGCTCATAGTCCACTGTTTTCTAGAACATTCTTTAAAGTTTGAGAAATGTTTTTGTTTACCTGTACTTTCAGCTACATAAGTGGCATCTCAAACTTTATCACTTTCACCATCATACCTCTATAAAGCTGAGTTTTCACTTAACACAGTGCCTGGAACATAATATGTGCTTAATAAACATTTACTGACTGATTGATTGATCTATTGGCAATTGCTGTGATAAAAATCAAGTACCACATGAAAAATCAATGTGAAGCAGGAAGCAAGCATGGCAGCATCCAATCTGATTCCAAGGTTTAAGAAGTTGTACAGTTCCCACAGGCTCACATATCCCATCAAGAAGTAATTACGGTTATTTCAGAATAACATTTTCCTTTTAATTTATGTGTATCTTTTTTCTTTTTTTGTTTTATGTGGGTTTATTTTTAAAATTAATTTATTTTGAATTATCAACAATCACTTCCATAAGCTTTTGAGTTTTAAATTTTTCTCTCCCTCCATCCCCATCTCCCTCCCCAAGATGGCATGCAATCTATGTATTTTCTTTTTTCAAATGGCTACTAAGTTGTTAGGACATAAATACTTATCAAGTTGTTTGGATCTAACTATTTAATTAATGAAACTTAGGTATTTCTTCTGACCTAGGGGCACTCTCAAAAAATGACTGAGACTCTAAGGGTGCCATTAACAGAGACAAGTTTAGGGATCTGGTTTAGCAGACAGTAAATCAATGTCATATTAGATGTTTAAAGAAGTGATCTGAGACCTCAGAAGAGAGGGAAGGATCTTAAGTGGACCATTATCATGAGTTTTTTGCGAATCCATCTCCCCTAGCCCCTCAAATTCCTCATCACCAGTTATCTACAGTTCTGGTACCACAACTCTCCAAACTCTGCTGGCCTGTTCCTTACAAAGCAAACAACAGTCTGCCATCAAACCTATCTTAGCAGTGGGAGAGGGTGCATGTTCTCCTGTCACAGTCTTGAGGAACCCCTGATCACCTCCATACCATGATGATTCCTCTAAGAAAGGCTTTCATTAGGAAGGAACAGAATCAGGTAGTTGAGGTCCTGAACTCTTATCAGGCCAAGCTTTCATTATTCAGTGGTACGGAAAGTTGAATGTATAAAGGCAGCAAGTGTTCCAAGAGAATATACAATGCTCTGTGGGAGTGACTGGACAATGTAGAAACTAAAGAGTCTGAATTCAAGCCTTTGGCATTTCTTATTAAAGCCTGGCAGAGCAAGCATTCAAAAACACTAAATCTCATCACTGGACACAATCTTTTATTGCTCCAAGAGCCATCTCCTTTTGTGAGCCAGAATTTGTAAAGGCTATCTTCAAGAAAGCCTATTTTAATTTTCTGAAATATGCCATATTGTGGAGACTGCACAGAGCTCAGCCTACCATGAAATTCCATTAACCCGATTCTAGCAGCTCATTCTTACTGTCGCTCAGACCTTTTCCAAAGAGGAGGCTCGAAGGTAATTTCTGAGTTTCTGCTGGTGCTAATTGGTTATCGCAAGGCATCACATTCCTCCTATTCAAGGTCATTCAAAACACTTCTTAGAGCATTTGGGGGTACCACGAAAACAGCTTTTAAATCTGCTGATACAGTACATGGGCTGACTGATGGTGAAGGCTAGTTATCCACAAGTGATCTTAAGACAATGCATAAATCCTTGACTCTTGTGAGGGGGAAAGGGAGAACTTAAAGAATATAGATAAAGCACACCTTTACTTCCAAGTCAGAAATGGTCTGTACAAAAAGCTTTATTTATGTATGAAATGTTTTCTCACCACCACCCACAGATTCTGAGGTGGCACCATCATTTATCTGTAAGTGTATGTGTTCTAATAAAAAAAAAATTCTAAACTAACTTCCCTCCCCCTCCTCATCCCTGACGCTGCCATGTACAACACCTGCTTCCACTAAAGTCCTATTCACTGTGCTATGGAGGGGACGTTAGACACTAGATTTTCAAAGTCTATGAAATTGAAATGCAAGCACTTGGAGGGGGGCAGAGCTAGAAAGATGGGTGGCACAGATCTGACAATAGAATGTATGTCCATAGTTCAAGGATGAGCTGAGCTCAGTACAGAAAAGTTCATCACCACAAGCTTGGTCCCAAAGTAAATATGAATATACACATATATACACACACACATCCACATATACACATATATATGTATGTATATGTATGTGGGTGTATATGTCTATATACTGCAGCTCATAACCCTCAAGTTCAAAGAGGAGTTATAGGTGTATACCACCACAATGGCTGGCTATCATATACTACTTTTCCTTCAGTAAACAGTACGAAATGGAGATTTGTGGTTTCATATGCAACTCTATTTTTGCATTCTGCTGTGCATATATATGTATAAATACATACACACACACACACACACACACACACACACACACACACACACACACACACACACACACATATATATATATATATATATATGTCTCTGTGTGTGTGTGTATATATATGTATCTATAGCCAAACAAACTCACAGAGACACATTTACTAAGATGTAGAAAGGGCATGATATATCTGTGCCAAAAGACAAAATACCCATGCCAATGAAATCATGGAATTTTTGGAACAGGTGAAACATTGAAATAACAGAAAACCTGAGACAAAATATATCACACAGTTTAATGCATCACCAAAACACCACATCATAAAACTGAAAAATGACTGAAAGTGGTCCTCTTACATCAGCAGACAGAATTCCTCAATAAGTCAAGGGTATTATAAAGTTGCCAAACCCCACCAACAACAATTACTGATATTATGACAGCACGTTAAAACTTGCAAAATGTTTTACCTACATTATCTCATTTGAGCTTCCCAACAATGTGGTAAGGAACCTCCTACAGGCTTGTTTATATCCATTTAATAGATAAGGAAACTGAAGTTCAGAGAACTCTTGCCCACAGTCAAACAGTATCAGAGGCAGGATTCAAACCCAAGTTTTTTCTGACTCCAAGTTCAAGATTTTGGCCACTAGACCCCACTATTTTGAATTTAGGCTTTATAGATAGAAACATAGGGAGAATATGTTCATATTTTAAAAGCCATAATATTGAAGGGATAGCTTTATTTTGCTTCTATAAGACTAAAATCAACAGTTGAAGACTATATAGAGGCAGATTTTGGCACAATACAAGAAAGACTTTCCTAAGAATAAGAATTATCCAAAATTGGAATGGGCTTCCTCAATACATAAGAAGTTATCCATCTTAAAGGTAGGATCATTGATTTAAAATTGAAGGGAAGAAAGGACATGTACAAATTCCTCATTTTATCTATGAGGAAACTGAGGCCTGTAGGGATAAAATGACTTGCCCAAGGCCAAATGGGTAGCAAAAGCAGAACTGGTATTTGAATGCAGGTCCTCTGACCCTAGAACCAACATTCTTTTGACCGTGCCTTCAAGTGGAAGACAAATGGCCTCTTGTTGGAGTCTTGGAAAAAGGGACTCATGTATACTTCAGGGAGCATGGTTCACCTGGATGACCCTTGAGGCCCCTTTTAACTTTCAGATCCTAAGAGCCCTCAAATAACTGTTTCCTAGGTATGGTTTGAGTGAGAAAAGGCAACAAGTTCAGAGGTGACTATAATTATACACATCACAATGCTAATTTGTGATTATTTCTGGCAGGGCCTGAGTAGTGTCTAAAATCTTTGTGGGTTCACAAGGAAGTTCAGGATCTACCTCTCAGTGATACATGCTTAAAAGTTCAATTTATTTGTTCACCCAGGGGTGATCAGGCTTTAGGAAATCTTATCAAGATGACTTTTGACCAGAAAGTGACTACTACAAAGAAGCAGATGGAGAGGTGCTATGGGGCACAGATAGAGGCACAGGACAGAGCAATAGTGATGACCCCAAAAGAGGAGCATTGAAACTTTTTTTTTTAATGCACAGAAGTGAATAGGGGAAATTCAGAAGGAAGCACAGACAAACAAGATAGTTTTTAAAGTAACGACTGGAATTTATTATGTACTTTTTCTTTTCCTTCTTTTTTTTTTTTTAAATAAGACTGAATATATCTTGCCTAGGCTGGGAATGCAGAAACTAATCATGGGTCCAATTCACTACTTACTGGTATGGGAGCTTTGACCTGCTCTGTTTCCAATCGGGGCTCATATGGCCCTCCTTAGGCAACTCAGAGACTCCCTATTCCAGGGTCTCACTGTACTGATGCTATACTTAGTGAGGACAATTGACTGGCTTAGCCCACTGCAGCTCATAGCCTCTGAGTTCAAAACAGTTGCTAACTTCAGCCTCCTCAGTAGCAGGAATTATATAGGTGGATACCACCTATGTCTGACTGTCATATACAATATTTTAGCAAGCAGTATGAAATGGATATTCATGGTTTCATATGCAACTCTATTTTTGCTTTCTGCTGTTTATATGGAAATGCTCTCTTTTTTAGTATTTAAGTTCAGAATTTAAAAATAAATTAAAATAAAAAGAGATCGACTCAAGATAACAACTTGCAAGACAGACTGAAATAACAGAATTTACAGTAAGAACTATTTCTAGCTCAAAAGCTGGGGTTGGGTCCACTATACAGAAAATCCCATTCCTGATGAGAAGCTTCTCTCAGGAAACAAGATTATAGGTTGTAGGTTTGGAGAACAACTCTGTAGAATTCAACAAATTTTTAAAGTATTTACTATTGGCAAGATATTTCATATTTCAATGGGGCTGGATGGATGGAAAGATGAAAAGGAAAAAGAATCCTCAAGAAACTTATATTTTTCTGGAGGACTCAACACATAAACAGAAAAACAAATACAAGATGGTTTGAAGAGGAAGAGGGCCCTATCTACTACAGGGATCAAGAAAGACTTCTTATAGGCAGTGACATAGGAGATGTCCCAGAAGGAAACCAAGGATTCTAAGAAGCATCAGTAAACAGGGAATGAGTTTCAGGTGGGAGAGGGAATGTGGTGTGAATGAAGGGGTGTAATGTAAAATAAGTCTGGAAAGGAGGGCTGGAGCCACAATGGATGAGTTTTAAGTGTTAAGGTGAGAAGTTAACATTTTATCTTGGGAAAAATAATAGGGAGCGACTGCAGGTTTTTGAGTGAGGAATAGGCATGTGATTTAATGTGTTTTTGTTTGCTTGTTTTTCAGCTTCGGTGCTGATATTAACAGTCTGGAATCATATCACAGAAAGGTTAAGCAGCTTGCTCAAAGTTACCTACTTAAAACAGAGCCCATACTCTTAGCTACTAGTCTTGTGCTCTTAGTTTAAGATGCTTAGCAAAAAGCCTAGCACATAGTAGGTGTGATATAAAAGCTGATTCCTTTTCCTTCTTCCACCCCCTTTCCCTTCTATAACAGCCTATCCCATCCATCTTTCCTTTGGATGACAACCACTAGTAGCTAACCTAACATGCTGAAATATGCTAGTGGGTATTAGATATTAAGGGCAACTAAGTGGTACAGTGGTAGAGTGCCAGGCCTGGGTTCAGGAAGGCCTGAGTTCAAATCTGGCCTCAGACACTTACTAGCTGTGTGACTCTGGGCGAGTCACTTAACCCTGTTTGCCTCAGTTTCCTCATCTGTAAAAAAAAAATTAATTGGAGAAGGAAATGGCAAACTACTCCAGTATCTCTGCTAAAACAAAAGCCCCAAAATGGGGTCATATAGAGTTGGACGTGACTGAAATGACTGAACGATAACAACAACTCTAAACATTTAACCTCTCTGAGCCTTACCTTTCTTATCTGTAAAATAGGATAATTATACCACTACTATTTACCTCATAGAACTTTTATGAGAATCAAGAAGGAATCATGTATATATAAATGGATATATATATATATATATATATATATATATAAAGCACTTTGAATACTTTAAGTGCTATATGCATCAAATATGAGCATTAAAATTGGTATAATATATTATGTCTCCTGTATACCATGTTTGCATTGAATAGTGCCTTTTGAGAAACATAATGTCTTAATCAAAGAAGTGTTTCTACGACAAGGACAAGTTAGGGACCATTGTTGGTTGGTGGAGGAGGGGTTTTGAGACAAGGGCAACTCCACCACAGAACATCAGAGCTATAAGGGACCTTAGCCATCATTTAGTCCAAATCAATTCATTTTACAAATGAGAAAACCAAGGCCCAGCAAAAGGGAAGTGACCCTCCAAGGTAACACAGTCAGCTAATGGCAAAGCTAGGACTAGAGCCCTGGTGTCTCACTTCAAATCACATTATGCTCGCGTTCCATAGCACCAGCATTTCCTAAGTCAGTCTGTGGTGCTCTGCTATTTCAAACAGCATGAAATAGAGCTCTGGTGAGAAAATGTCCATGCAACAATATTTTTTCTGAGATATTGAATGTGTAATTATATATGGGAAGTCACTGCCTAAGCATAAACAGATCCTATCAAACCTTCATTCTGAACATTATCTGCTTTGGCACCATGCCCTCAGCTGTTAACTGAGACAGGAAATTGATATAATAGAAATGATATAATAGAAAGAGCACTGAGAATCAGAGAATCTGGGTTCAAACCTAGCTGCTGTAATTAACTAGCTTAGGATCTTGGGCAAATTACTTAACCTCTGTGAGTCTTGGTTTCCAGTTCTATAACATAAAAGGGAGTTGAACTAGTTTCTTGTTTCTATGATGATGATTCTATGGCCAGCACTAGCTTGCACTGTTTCCATGAACCACAACCCTTCCCCCAGAAATCAGCTGACCCTAAGCATGTGTCAGACTTGTCTCTTTGGAGCACAGTAGGAAGGTAATGGATGCCTTGGGCAGGTAGTGAACTCAAGACATTCATTATAACTGGAAGGAGGCACAGTCACAAATGAATCCCAAACAGATGTTTGAGTAACAGATTCATAAGTGGCTCCTTAGGAAAGCTGAAACAGAACTGAAATCAGCAGGAATAACATGGCTTTCAGAGCCACTTTCTGTCGGAAGAACCCTTTGAGAGGCAATGAGATACAGGGGAAAGAGTGCTGAAGCGAACATGAGTAGAGCTAGGTTTCTACCACAGTTCTTTGCCATTTAGCTTCTCTGGAATTCTGTTTCTTTACATATAAAACTGAGGATTGGACTAGATGACTTCTAAGTTCCTTTTCAGCTGGGTCTAGGATCTGATGATCTTTCCTTGGATCTGAGACAAGTCAGAGGAACTCCCTCATAGGTCCCATGAATGGCACATTTGATGTTGGGCTACTTCATTTACCAGCTATAATCAGGCTTCCACCTTAGCAACAACGATGACTGACCAATAAAGTGAGAGAGGACAAGGTCGAAGTCTACAGTCACGGGTAGGGTGAACTTGGACTTGTTCATCAAATTCAGTAATACTGGAATGTATTGAGAAGCAAATTTAGGACAAATTGATATCTAGAACAAAAGTTTAGGTCAAATAAAAGACCTGTTACTTGAGCATGGCTGCATTACATCATTTTGAATATCTTTTCCAATGATCTATCATTTTACTGAAATTCAGAGAATAAAGAACAATAGAACCTCAAAGGTTTTCTAACCCCTGCCAGAGCAGGAATCCCTTTTATGTTATTCCCAATAAGTAGTCACCATCTTAAATACTTTGTTGTTATTATTGTTGAGTAGTTTCAGTCACGCGTGACTCTTCCTGACTCCATTTGGGGTTTTTGTGACAAAGACACAGGAGTGGTTTGCCATTTCCTTCTCCTGCTCATTTTACAGATGAGGAAACTGAGGCAAACAGGGTGAAATGACTTGCCCAGGGTCACACAGCTAGTAAGTGTTGGAGGCTAGATTTGAACTCAGTTCTTCCTGACCTCAGGCCTGGCTCTATATCCACTGTGCCACCTAGCTTCCCTTAAATACTTGGATGCTTACAATGATGAGGAGGACAATGACAAGAAGAAATGTTTTATTTATCAAGGCAATCCATTGTTGGACAGCACTAATTGTCAGGACATTCTTTTCATTTTGAGCTGAAATTTACCTACATGCAATTTCCATCCTTTTCTCTTCATCTTTTTCTCTGGGGAAAAACCAGTCACTATTCATTCTAAACCATCTTAAACAAAAGAGACCTTCGAATACTAAAAAGATAATCTGGATTTTTTCTAGCTCTTTCTCTTCGTTAAGTGAAGAACCCTATCATTAACGTCAAACTGTTGGGTTAAAGCACTCTGTCTCCAGGAGGCCCCTGCTGAAATGAAAGCATATTACCTGTAAGGAGTAACACATTAACCTATCAGCACCCACTAGTATGAATCAATTCATTACATTAGCCAGCAGTCACATAGGGCCTCACAGGAAGGAAGGTAGCCCAGATGAGTTTTTATGGGTTTAGGAAACAAGGAGGTAAATGTTTAGAACATTATAGAAGGATGATTTGGTAGAAGAAATTGGGCAATGTAGGCAGGGTAGGTGGAAGTGCTGGGTGCTTTGGGCAGGAAGAAGACATAGGACACTCATAACAAAAGGGGGTAGTCATGAAACCTATTAACAATGCCAAATGGATGTTTTAGTTAACTGAGTCACAAGTGGCTCCTTAGGGTAAATCAGCATTTATTAACTGTCTACTATATCTTCCCCAAATGGCAACATGAAGAGTTGGACATGACTGAATGTGCTAAATGTGGATGTAGAAAAAAAATAGAAAAGCTCTGAGATCAGCAAGAATAACCAGGTCTTTCCACAACATGGCTCCAGTGCTACTGATGGCAAAAGAACCCTGGACTGGGTAGTCTCTGGGTCTGACCCAGGAAAGAAGATCCCGTGTGTCTGTTTCCCATGGATAACCACAATGACTGGATGTTTCCACAGACAAGGCACTATCTGGGCATGGCAGAGTAACACAAAGTAAAAAAAAAGCCTACCCTGGTGGTGCTTAAAGTTCTAGGTGCCATGTTGTAGGAAGGAAAATGAAAAAAATGGAGCTTCTTATGTAAGAAAGATCTGGGTGAGCAGAGGTGTTGAAATCACTTCCTATAAGGAATTGATTGAATAACAACAGCAATGACAGTAATAGCTAGTGTTCATGTAGTATTTAAGGTTTGTAAAGGATTATCTCACCCATCCTTCACGATAACCCTGTGAAGTAGGTACCCCATTTATTTTGATTATTATTAATTAGTATTAAATCTCCATTTTTCAGATGATGAAACTGAAGCTGACAGAAGTTAAATTAAGAGCTCATTCACACAGGTGGGAAGTATCTGAGGTAGGATTTGAACTCAAGTCTTCATGATGCCAAGTCTGGTACTCTATCCACCGTGCTGCTTAGCTGACTCTTTTAAATGCAAAAGACATATTCTGTGTGGCTTCACACGGGAGAACTGGGAGCAACAGGTAGAAGGTACACTGAGGGAGATTTCAGTACGATATAAGGGAGGACAGTGCTATGTAAGAAGCCGTCAGAGCTATTCATTCTCTACACGGTTGCAAAAATAATCTCCCTAAAGCACATCTGATCATGTTGCTCTTTTGCTCAAGAAACTCTAGGGGTTCCCTATAGCCTCTAGGATAAAATACAAACTTCTCAGCTTGGCATATAGAACTCTATACCATTTGATTCTAGCCTTCCAGATTTAATTCACATTATTCCCCTTCACGCTCACTAAATTCTAGCAAAAAATGGACTACCAGCTTTCTCCTAAACTGAGAATTCCGTCTCTTACTTTTTCATTGTTGTTGTGTTTCCCATCTCATTCCTCTTCCCCTCCACTCCTTTAGAAGTCCTTCATTTTCTTCAAGGCCCAGCTCAGGGGGAAACATTTCTGATCCCTGTAGTTATTGGTGTTTTCTCCTACCTCAAAGTATCCAGTATCTGTCATTTACATAAAGTAACCTCCAATAGAATTGAAGCTCTTTGAGGGCAGAGACTGTTTCCCACTTTTTGTCTTTGGATACCTTGCATCTGAAACATTGGCTTTCACATAGTAGGCACTTAATTGATTTTCATTTAATTGAGGGAATTTTCAGTCAGCTACAGGCTGAAATAGATGGCTGCTGAAGTCTATTCCATGTCTGAGATGGCATGATGCCTAATTTCTGAGAGGGTTTGTGAGACAAAACAACACTTCCCAATCTTTTTATCCTCTTGGTAGATCATCAATCAGCAGCTTGCAAAGAAAATCCTATTTAAGACCTAGAAAGAATTGCAAAGGTGATGCTGGAGTCACTTAAAACAGAAAATCAAATCCTTAATCCCCAAGAAGTTGAAGAAAACATACAGACAGCCCCTTTCCTTCGTAGCTTAGTGCTATCAGGGGAACTGGTGACTCTGATTGCCAGAGCAGATCCACTACCATGAAAGCAGTAAGTGCTTACCTTCCATAGATGCCAGTGGGAGGGAGCTAAGGCAGGTGGGGAGTCTCAGGAGTGTAATCTTTGCACAGTAAAGATGGTCTATTACAACTCAGAATTCAACAGGAAGTTCAGATCATGCATGAGACCACAAAATGTCCCTACAGAAAGCCTCGTGTAATTGGATAATGAATTCTTATCTGATTGGAACGTACTTCCAGACAGAAATTACTAAAAAGGATGTGGATGTGCAAAGATCTGGTTCTAACGCTGGTTCTTCCACTAATTTGCCGGGGGTTAGACAAATAATTTCTCCCTGTGGGTCTCAGTTTCCCCAAATGGAAAAACAAGGTTGGCCTACAGATGGCCTCTTCCACTTTGGACATTTTGTGTCGTAGATTATGAAGTCCCTTCTAGTTCTGACATTCTAGATTCTAGGGTCCCCGTACAAATTAAATAGTCTATGATTCTGCACAGAAGAAAAATGAAGTAAATTTTAAGCTTTGCAAGGAGGCAGTTTGTATTTCTGCTCTTTTCTTTATATCAGTAAATTCTTAGCTACTCCAGGAGACATGTAAAGTATTTTACTAACATATTTTAATTTAAATACTGTTTAATTTTGAGAACATTAACTTTCTAGAAAGTAAAATTAATTGGAAAGAAACAGCAGAAAAGGATCAGAATTCATTAGAAATGCTTCTGAGATGAAGAGCAAATGTCATTTTTTTCTCTCAGAACCTCAGAATCCAGGAAGTCAAAAAGGGCCTTGGAGAACGAGTCCAACATTTTCCATGATGCATGAAAGACACAAGTGGTCATCCAGCATCTTTTTAAAGGATCATCAGCTCATAGCTCTGGAGCTCAAAGGGACTTCAGAACCCTCCCATTTTAGAGATAAGGAAACTGAGCCTTAGGAAGGGTAAGATCATGGAGGTAAATGTCAAGGATAGAATTTGAATCCATATCTTTTTCTTCCGGTGTTTTTTATCTCTGCCAGTGAAGAGAAGCTCACTTTCTCATGATGTAAGCAGCGTTCACTTTCTTTTTCAGAAGATTAGAGTGGCATTTCAAATTCATTTACTCCTATGTGGAGAAGCAGTCCAGAGTAGCAGATAGAAAGCCAGCCTGCCCATGTGACCTTGGGTGAGTCACTTAGCTTTGGTGGGCCTCAGTCCCTCATGTGTAGAAGGAGAGGGCTGGACAAGGCGACCTTAGGTCCCTTTCACGTCTAAATCTATGACCTTATGATCTTAAGACCTGACTTCAAGTCCCAGTTCTGACACATATTAGCTGGGGGATCCTGGGCAAATCCCCTCACAGTGCCTTAGGCACTCTCTCAAACAAGAAAGTGACAAACAGTTGCTGATCTGTATTGACAGAGGGCATAAATTCAGGGATATAGTCAAAACAAATAAACCAAAAGCAATAACCATAACAACAACAAAAAAAACCAATGAAAATCCTCATATGGTATCACTGAATGGCATTTTAGCCTAAATGTTCCTCATAAAGTCATTATTTTCTGCTATCCACATTCAGAGAAAGAACTGATAGAGGAAGCATACTATTTTCACAAGACATGTTGGACATTTTCTTTTGTTCTGTTTCTTCTTTCACAACATGACCAATATGGAAATATGAATATGTTTTAAATGATTGCACATCTATAACCTATACCTAACTGCTTATCCTCTTAGGAGGTGTTGGGGAAAAAGGAGAAAATTTAAAACTCAAAAAAAATGTTTGAAAGAATGTTAGAAATTGGGGCAGCTACATTGCGCAGTGAATAGAGCACCAGCCCTGGATTCAGAAAGACCTGAGCTCAAATGTGACCTCAGACACATAACACTTACTAACTGTGTGATCCTGGGCAAGTCACTTAACCATATTGCCTAGACAAAAAGGAAAAGAAAAAGAAAAAATGTTAGAAATTGTCTTTACATGTAAGTGGAAAAAATAAAATACTATTTAGAAATTTAAAAATCAAAAAAAAGTCACTACTTTCATGATAGTTGCCAAAGAGGGAACTCTCTACCTCCCAAACCAACCCAAACTGTCCATCTGGGGAAATAAGATATATTTAGACCAACTTAATCAGAGTTTAGAGAAAACCTAACTTATGTTCAGATTCTCAGCCAGTACGGGGGAGTACAACGGGCACAGGACAAGTGCTAGTTATGACATTTATTAGTAGTACAATCATGAGAAAGTTGTCTACCTTCTTAGCCTTAATTTTCTCACCCATAAAAAAGGGATAATGGAAGAAAAAAAGTGCATCGGACATGGGCAAAGAAGAAAATTTGTTCTTCCTGATTATGCCTATTTATTATAAGGAGCTTTTTTTCTTTTCCTTTTTTTAAGGATAGGGAGTGGGGTAGGGGGTATAAAAATAAATTAACTGGGAAAAAAGGAATAGTGAGAGGGTTATAAGGAAAGCTCTTTGTAAATGTTAAGTACTTGAAAAATGTGAATTTTTTAAAAATCACAAAATGTTAAATTTGGAAGGTATCTTCATTATTATCTAGTCTAATCCCTTCATCCTACAGATAAAGAGACTGAAGCTCTGATTAAGGGAAGTGACTGACCCAAGTTCACAGAGATTACACAGCTGTACCTAGAACCCATCAATTTTATAAATATATTCCAAAGTTCTTAAGACATATATAATATACATATACATCTATATGTATATATGTATACACACACATAAACACACACACACACACACACACATACACATATATATAAAACCTCTTTATTGAGTGCGATTGCCTACAATTGCACTTGTATGATTCATCTACTGGGCTGAGATAGGCTCATTGCTCTTTTCATACAAAGAGAATGTGCAGTGGGTTGACAGCCCATACTGACTTGTTTCACAAAGCAGAATCAATTTTCTATAAATCCATAACTGACTCAGTCATTTGTAAACACTAAGTATGAGTGTCATTTATAAGGGGTGCCCCTACTGAATCACAGAATCAGAAAAAAGTGTTGAACTTAATAAACATGGCTGGACCCTAAACTTCACCATGACCAGGTCCATGCCCAAGATCCTCCAGGCTCCCAGCAGTTTTGTCTGCCTGTTCAGTGCTTATCTAGGGGTCTGGAAAGCATTTGAGTAAGGAGATATAAAGATCTATCATTTCTTAACAAAGACTAAAACAAATTATGCTGAACTATCTGTGGGACATGTGGTGCAGACAGATGTCTACTGGCCTGCTCAAGTCACTTTACTCATGACTTCAGCTAAATTCGAGGGCTCCAAAATGAAAGTCTAATAAAATATACTGTAAGACTTTGGAAAAGATTTACTTATGCTGGAAACCAGAGAAATGGGCAATCACAGTCACAGGACATCTGGGTTGACAGTAACCTTAAAACACAGAACTTCAGAGCTAGAAGGACCTTAAAGATCATCTAGTCCAACTCTCCCAACCCCATTTTAAAGACGTGAAAACTGAGGCTCAGAAGAGAAATTATTTACCCAAGACCAAAAAAGAAAAAAAGACTAGAACCCAGGTCTCTCAACTTCCAGTCCAGCGATCTATCCACAAAATCACACTGATCACCTCTTACATTCCTATAGGTCTTATAGTCCTATAATTTTAATGCTTTAACATTCTCCTCAGTATCCTTTTCTGTTTAATGTCAGCATGAATTAGGCTTGTCCTGCTGCCTTTTTCCTTGGTGACCTCATCAGCTTGTATGCATTTAATTACCATCCCTATACAGACGACTCACAGATCCATACATCTAACCAACACATTTTAAACCAGACGTCCTATAGGTTATCTCAAACTCCACATACCCCAATCTGATTTCATTATCTTCCCTCTGAACACCTCCATCTAAAAAAATAAAAATTCTCTCCACTCTTTTAAACTCTCCTATTTCCATCAACGGCACTATCACCTCTTCAGTTACGCAGATTTGCAAACTTGGTGCCATTCTTACATCTCACTCTCACTTAAACTTACATAGCCAAGAGGTTGCCAAATCTTGTTTCTCTCTCCATAACACCTCTAGCATTGGTCCCCTTCTCTCTATTTACACAGCCACCATTTTCTTTTAGGCCCTTATAGACCTATTGCAGTAGCTTTCTCCTTGGTTCCTCTGCCTCAATTGTCTCCTCACTACAAGCCATCCACCACAAAGCTGCTTCTTTTTTTTTTTGGCTAGGCAATGGGGTTAAGCGACTTGCCCAGGGTCACACAGCTGGTAAATGTTATGTGTCTGAGGTCAAATTTGAATTTAGGTCCTCCTGAATCCAGGGTCGGTGCTCTATCTACTGTGCCACCTGGCTGTCCCCACCACAAAGCTTCTAAAGCAATCTTCCCAAAGCTCAGGACAGACTTTATTACTCCATTATTAAATGAAAGTCAGTGCTTCTCTACTATCCCTATAGCCAATTACAAACATCTGCACGTGGCATTTAAAGCCATTCACAACCTGGCCCAACCCCACACCTTTTCAGCCTTATTGCATATCACTCCCCTACATGTGCCCTGCAGTCTACCTAAACTGGCCTTCATACTATTCTTCATCCTTGTTCTGTCTTTATTGATTGATCTTATATTCTAAAGATCCTTCTAATTCTAATCTATGTTCCTCAATCCCTTCCAGCTCTGACATCCTGAGTCTATAAATTCACTAAGGGGAATTCCAAAGTACTGTACATGAACCGGCTATGTCAAAGAGAGAAAGGGAACAGATCTAAGACACCTATGAACCCAGAGCCGCTAATGTTGTTGTTGTTCAGTTGTTTCAGTCACGTCTGACTCTTCATGACTTCATTTTGTTTTGTTTTGCTTTGGTTTTTTGGCAAAGATACTGGAGTGGTTTGTCATTTCCTTCTCTAGCTCACTTTACAGATGAGGAAACTGAGGCAAACAGGGTTAAGTGAACTGCCCAGGGTCACACAGCTAGTGTCTGAGGCCAGATTTGAACCAGAAAGATAAATCTTCCTGACTCCAGGCCCTGTACTCTATTCCACAGCATCTCCTAGCTGTCCAGAACCAAGAGATAGGAGACAGCTAAAAATCAGAGATAGTGGAGCTGAGCATGGTAAACAAACTATTTAAACCCTTTGACACAGAGACTTAATTTCCTCTGCCTACAATCAAGAGTGTGCTCTCCGCAGACTGAGAAATACCTCCAGCATTTAGAAAGCTATCGCATCAGGAGCAAAACATATTTAATATTCTTCCACTGTCGAAGTCACAATTGTTGGTGTTGACTCAGAGTCACCCAAATTTCTGGCCTTTTGAAACTAAGCACCTTGTAAACAGCTCCTCTCCCATGATGAGTGAGGATTAATACTGAGAAAGGACAGAGAGGATGCTGACATGTGTCTCAGACTATTTGCTGAATCCCAGGTGGATGTGAGGCACAGACTCACAGCTATTATCTTTTGATCTAGCCACCTCCGGCAGGGGAGGTCAGGTTGATAAAGACTGAGCCTGGGGATGGGGGTGGGGAGGGTGAGGTAGAGGTGGAAAAGAGCTTTTTAGGCTAGTTTTTTTTAAAAAAAAAACAAACAAGGATGGACTAACTGGTCAACCAAGATAGCAGATTTTCAGTCTATAACAGGTGAAACAACTCAAGGCTTAAGAATAAGTTCTAATTCAATGCAGATCAAAGCATATTATTTTTCACTTTTTTTGTGGTGTTTTCTTTTCTTGGTCAGTGTTTTCTTCCACAACATGACTAATATGTAAATGTGTTTTGCATGATTGCACGTGTATAACATATCAAATTGCTTACCATGCAGGGGAGGGGAAAAGGAGGAAGAGAATTTGGAACTCATAATTTTATTAAAAATTGTTTTTTATATGTAATTGGGGAAAATAAAATATTATTGAAAAAATTCTAATTCAAAAAGCACTAACATGGAGGTTAAGAAATATGAGTTCTAGTCTTGAGTATATAATTAACAAACTAAGTGATATGAAGCAAGTACGTTCTCTCTCGAGGATTAATTTTTCTCATTTGGAAAAAATCTTCCTTCCTGCTTTGACAGTCTGTATTTTTAAGGTTCTCTGAAGCTCTAACACTGTGTTTTTGTATTTTAAGATCTCTATATACCCTAAGATTCTATGATACTGACACCACCATCTTCATCATCATCCCTAACCCTCATCACCCAGGTACAATTATGGGCCCAATTATCAAGCACACGTGTAGAATTGTAAATAGAATTTTGCCTCTGAATTTTCCTAGGATTCCAGATTTAGAGATAATTGCCAGGCCTCCAGGAGCTTAGAAACAACGGAATATAAAACAGCACTAAAATAATATAATAGCACCTAGTTAGCAAGGACAATTAGTTAAACCAGAACGTCACTGGCTGACTCTTCTCCTTCCCTTAGCAGCACCTGTGTTCTGGGATTGCCCTCTCCCCTACTTAGCGAATGGTATCCTTTAAGCTACCTTCCCCAGATATTTTTTGTAGTACTTGCCCAAGGCACCAAAATTCTTAGGTATGGTTCTGCTTGCACACAAACACAGACCCATGCAACTACATCCATACACATGTATTGACATGTAGATAACACACATACGCAGGGCATCAAGAAGAGATATTGATATACCAGGTGGAAGATATTATAAAGAGAGGCCATAGGATTTTGAAATGGAAGAGGAATAATTTGACTGGATTGCAGGCTAAGAAAGCAGCCATAGAGCCCTTTGGTGGGTCAAGTTTCATTCAGTTTTATTCAACAAGCATTTTATTCAGCACCTATTATGTGCCAAATAGTTTACGAGGGGCTGGAGAGACAAAGAAGGAAATAAGATATTTTCCTCAGAAAGGGAGCTTATAAGAAGACCAGAACAGATAATGAAGATTTGCCCTTTGAACTCTACTATGTGGAGACAACAGACTGCTGAGAATGTCTGGCCCATGACCCTTTGATCTGAGAGTGATGAGTCTGTAATTCCTGAAAATCTCCTTTGAGGTTCCTTTCTGCATACTGTGTACATGTCAAGGCAAGTCTAGCACAAAACAATACATGTGCTAAGGCATGAGTCAGGAGACAAAAACATCAGGATGGAAGAGTATATACACACACAAATATTTTCTGGCTCCCTTCCTCCAATCTCACCCCCTCCCCAGTCTCTCTCCTCTTTCTCTCCCTTTTTGTCTCTCTCTTCTCTTTCTCTCTGTGTCTCTGTGTCCTCCTCTCCTCTCTCTCTTTCTCTTTCCCTCCCATGTCTCTCTCTCCCTCTCATGTCCCTGTCTGTCTCCATCTCTGTCTCTGCTTCTCTCTCTGTCTGTCTCTGTCCCTCTCCCTCTGTCTCTCTGTTTCTGTCTCTCTCTCCCCATCCTCATTTCCAAAGTTAGGACAGCACAAATATTTAATACACAATTGCCTAGAAACATATTAGCTTTCAAAGATGTAAGGGACTCCAAATATCATCTAAACTGCTTCCTTTTCCAGGAAAATTTCTTTATAACATCCCTGCTCAGCCTCCTCTTGAAGACCTTCAATGACAGGAAACTCACTTTCTATCACTGAATAATACAAGTTCTTATGGAGAGGAATATTCTCAGGCCTGAAGCTTTTTTCCCTTCTATATACCACTGCTGATGAGGCAGCATTTTGGAGGGAAAGAATGTTGGTCTTAGAGTCAAAAAGACATGGGTTCAAATGCTACCTCTGATCCATACTAAGACAATTAGGTTTTAGACAGGCTAAGCTTTGCCTCAGTGGAGGAAGTTCCCATAATGTTGGTTAATGGCTGACATGAGAATGGTGCCTACATATCATGCCCTAGTTCTTAGAACTACAGGATTCAGCACCAAAGTTCAATGGACAGGGTTTGGAGTCAGGAAGCCAAAGTCTGAGTCTTCCCTCTGCCCTACAATACTAGCCATATGACCTTGAGCCTCAGTTTCTTCCTCCGTCAAATGAGGATAATTATACCTTCACTATCTAAATCACAGGGTTATTTTGAGAAATGTAAGACATAATGGATGTGAAGCACAGCACAGTCATAAAACAACACCCAAAATTTCAGCTATTTCCATTACTAGCAGCATTTTTAAGAGGGCAAAGTACTTGTAATTTCACTGGTGAGCTTACCCTTTCTGCTGCTATAGGTGGCAATCCTTCCATGCCTTAGCCTGGGGAATTTGTGTCTAATGGCTTTTTTCCAAACCACATGATTGTGATAGGAGAACTGGAAGGTACCTCTGAAGTCATCTAGCCCAACCTCTTCATTTTCACAGACCAAAAAACTGAGGCTTCTAGAGATGGAGGTCCCACGATAAATCCTCCATAAAGAACATAGCCAACACCACAGAGGTGGTCATTTGGTTAGAGGTACCAGTATGTATCTTACTAGTCCATCTATTGCCTCTCATTCTGGTTCCACGACTAATATACTGCCTGGGATGGCACTGGCCTGGCAAAAGTGTGTCGGGGATCTGGGTTCGAATCGTATCTCTGCTACTCACCACCAACAGGCAAATCACTTACCTACTCTGGGCTATAGTTTCATATTCTGCAAAATAAGGCAGTGGAACAAGGTGATCACAAGAGTCTCTTGCAATTTTGAATCCTATGATCCTTTTCTGGACATATATTTGTTCTCAATAAACACCTTTTGTGCTACTCCTTTCTCACAGCTCATCATTGGTAATATCCTGTAGCCCACATGTGCCCATCTTGTGCCTTTTGGCTCCATTGGGTTACATGTATTAAAGCCCTTCACCACCTGGCTTCATCCTAACTCTCCAGCCTTATTATAAATTAGTGTAAGGTTCACCCAAACTGCTTCTCTTGATGATCCTTACATACTATCCTTACACCATTTCCTATCTCCTAACCTTAATCCTCTATGTCTGAAATGTACTCCTTCCTCATTTTTGCCTCTTTGAATCACTAATTTCTTCAAACTACTAATTTCTTCAAACTTCATCTCAACTACCACTTCCTAGGCAGCTAGGTAGTGCAGTGGCTAGCACACTGGGTCCAGAATCAAGAAGATCTGAGTTCAAATCTGTCCTCAGACACTTATTACCTGTGTGACCCTGGACAAGTCACTGAACCTTGTCTGCCTCAGTTTCCTCCTCTGTAAAACAGGATTAATAATAGCACCTATTTCTCAGGGTCGTTGTGTGGATAAAATGAGATAATATTTAACATGTTTTATAAACTTTAAAGCACATATAAATGCCAGCTATCAGCATCCTTCCTACCAGAGGCCTTTCCTAATCCTAGGAAAAGGCAGTAGCACCATAGTTAGAATGCCCCAAATTCAAATCCTTCATCAAACACTTTCTGGCTGCTGTGTAACCTTGAACAAGTCAATAATTCTCTCCTAGCCTCAGCTTCCTCATTTATAAAATGGGGATTATAACAGCATTACCTGAAGGCTGGCTACAGAGGTCTACTATTTTTTTATTATTATTGTGAGAGTAAATGAAATGACATACATATTGTGCTTTGCAAACCTTAAAGGGCTATATAAATGCTAAATGTTATTATCTCCCCAGCTGCTAATGCCTCACTACCCCCCAGAATTACCTTGCATTATATTGTATATACTCTTTATATACTTATATGTGTCCATGTCATTTGCCCTAATCAAACGTAAGCTCACTGAGTGTAGGAACATTCATCTCTGCCCTTGTATCTCCAGCACCTAATAGTGTCTACCATGTAGTAAGTAGTTTTTTTACTTACTACATGTAGTAAGTTTTAATAAATGCTCATTGATTGATTAATACATCATTTTAATCTTCCACAATCATAGTATTTCATGACTCGTAGCCATAGAGGATTATAGGGAAAACCAATGAAAGGAAGGTTGAAAAAGACTTACCTATGGGACCCCCTGTCAGATCTTGACCTCTACATACGACTAATCAGGCAGAGATTAGTGGGACCTGAGCTCTCTTTTGTTATGGGCACATACAATAAAGTCCTCTGTACTCATTTCACTGGAATCTGGAGGTGACACTGGATTCTCCAAGGCTGTGCCTTGAAACACCAGCTCTGGCAGACCCTACTAAGGTAGAAGGGTTTGGACAGGATCTATGATGGATCCACCTCCAACATGTGAGGCCCTGCCTAGCTAAACACAGAGAAGCTCACCACTAAAGCATCAGCCACCAAGTTATGATTGCTTGGGGTTCTTCCAGGGCTATTGCAACCCAGGAGTAGGTAGTAAATATTATTACTAAGCACTTTATAAAATGCTGTGCAAAGGGAAAACATCACTGTATTTTGCAAGTATTAATAACCCCAGTGCTGCATAAGCAGGTGATTTTAGGCAGATCATGGTTTCGTTTGTTTTAAACTACAAAAGCCGAGGAGGATCTTATATAAGTGGTTGAGGTCAGCATGGAGGGCACCATTCTCTATGGGGATGCAGGGCACTTCCAACAACTCCACCATTTCCAGGACTCCAGGAGGTTTCACTGCTGACAGGCAGCAAAAAGATCCATGATTTAATTAGTGTGGGGTAGGCCACCCACCAGGCATTTAGCGATCATTCCAGGGCTTTTCATTAGACTGCATGATTTATTATAGCAAAAAGAATAAGAATAATAATAGTAGATCCTCGGTAGCCAGCCTTCAGGTAATGAGTCTCATAGTACTTAACTAGGCTGATCAGACCACAGACACTGTCCTAACTGTTAAACCAGTTAGATAAAACCAAAGTATACTTTCTGGACAAGCCTTGAAGAACTCAAGAATCACCTCCATGCCACAATAAAGCATCAGAAGAGGATTTTTTTTTTACTTTTAGTTTTTAGGCAATTGGGGTTAAGTGACTTGCCCAGGGTCATACAGCTAGTAAGTGTCAAGTGTTTGGTCGGAGTCCGAATTTGAACTCGGCTCCTCCTGACTTCAGGGCCAGTGTTCTATCCATTGCGCCACCTAGCTGCCCCTTAGAAGAGGATCTTAGAAGATGTACCAGTGGCCAAAAATTTTTTTAAAAGACCAGGTTCTACAAAATTTGGTTAGGTCTATCTATTCTTCAAAGGCCAGGATCTGGCAGAGAAAGTATTATGATCACAGCTGTGCCTAAAAGGACTCACCCTAAAGCCAATTACCTTGCCAAAATCTTTGCCAAGAAAACCCCAAATGGGGTCATGAAGAATCAATATGACTGAAATGACTTAACAAAGGGGAAGGGCAGGAAGAAGATAACCAATAATAACACGGGGTAGAGCGTATTGGCACATGTTTCATACCCTTGTAGAACACCTAAGATTGCACCATCCCCACCCAAATTGAGTTAGCCCTTAAACAGCTGGTAGTGATTATTTTTAACTATATCTGTAGAAGAAAAACTTGAGAAATAGTGTAGAATACTGGATAGAGAGCTGACCCCAGAGCCAGGAAGACCTGAGTTCAAGTACTAACTCTAACACATACTGGCGATGTGACCCTGAACAGGTCATTTGAGCTTACAGTGTCTTAGGCAACTCTGAAAAGCCCTAAGTGGTAGGGAAGGTGCCGAACGGCTTAAGTAGGGAGGAGTCCCTCCTCTTCCAAAGCAATTACAGCTCCAGTCCTCATTCCTAAAGGAAGAAGTTAATTAGACAGCTTGTTATTGATCAAAAAGACAATTGCAAGAGAATGGTGAATAAGGGGCTTGATAATTGGCAGAGAAATGAGAATGTCTGCCAGGCCAGATAACTGGGCTGGAGCAGAAAAAATATTATAGCAGAGAATTATGAACATATCCCTGTTATGGGAAAGCAAATAAAATCAGTGTGTTACAGTTTAGAGGAGAACATAAAATTGAAGAACAGAGGTGGGGTTGGTTGGGTCTAAAAGGGACTCGCTCTATCCCTCAGTTTGGCCTAGATGGGACAATGAGTATGCTGCTCTATTGTTCTTTCTTTCTCTCCCCACTTCTAGAAGGGACAGCTAGGTAGTGCAGAGGATAGAATGCTGGAAGATCTGTGTTCAAAGTCAGCTTCAGGAGCTTACTAGCTATGTGACCCTGGATAATTCATTTAATCAGTTTCCTTATCTACAAAATGAGGATAATAATAGAACCTAATTCTGAGGATTGTTGTGAGGCTCAAAGGATCAAATTTTTGTAAAAACACTTTGCACAGTGCCTGACATGTAATAGGTTCTTAATTAATACTTGTTTCTTCCTTCCTTCCTCACTTCCTTTCCTCCCTCCCTTTCTTTCTTCCTTCTTCCTTTTTTCCCTCCCTCCCTTCTTCCTTTTCTTCTTCCCTCCCATCGTTTTTCTTTCCTTCCTTCCCTTTTCTTGCCTATCTCTTATATCCTTCCCTCTTTCTGAGCCCCCAGGAGGCTTAATCTCTGCCTAATCAGGAATTCTGTCTCATTATATCAACAAAGGTTCAATGGAACCCCGGGAAATGTATCTATTGCCTGCTCATATCTTTTCTTACTTTCCCAGTTCACTGCAGTCACCATTTCATCCCCACCTTCCCATCTCTGTGTGTATATCTCCTCCATCTCATGAAATAACCCTATCCATCACCCTTAGGTTTGTGTGCCTTCTCAGCTTGACTGGTGTGTGAATTATTGTGAGAAGTTGCTAAAGCTCCATTTTGCCACCTGATTAAATTAATTCTCATTTTTGATTAGCAATAATTTGCATGTTTTTTCTTTGAACTAAAATTTCCCAACAGTGAAGAATCTATATAGAAATGGAAAGAGCACTGAGTGAGCATTTAGAGACCTGGTTCTTTCTACCATTAGCTGAGTGACCTTGGGTAAGTCATTCACCTCTTTCTGAGTTTTAGTTTTCTTAATTGTAAAATGAAAGAGATTTATAAGCTCACAGATTTAAAGCTGAGTGAGACTTTACAGTTTTATTAAGTCCAACCCCTTCATTTTACAAATTAGGAAAATGAGGTGCATAGAGTTTATGAAACTTGCACTAGGTCACGAAGCTAGTAAGTGCTTGAGGCAGTTAAATGCGGGTCTTTCTGGACCCCAAATTCTTTGTTCTACCTACTCTACCAAGGATTCATACCTGGATAAAAGAAACTTGTCAAGGGAATCTAAAGAAAATTTGTAAAAATTATATTATCTTCTTTGTAATTAATGAACATGTGAATAATGGGTCAACACTAGAATTTATTTCTTACCATATTAAATAGGGGATTTGGGAATGTTTACTGAAAGTCAAAGGATATAATGAGGGCAAAAATGGTTGGGAACCCCTGCTCAGGCAGCTAGATGGTGCAGTGGATACAGCATTGGGAGTCAGACAGATGGGAGTTCAAATCCAGCCTCAGAAGCTTCCTAGCTGGGTGACTGTGGGTAAGCCACTTAACCTCTGTTTGCCACTAGAGAAGGAAATAGCAAACCCCTCCAGTATCTTTGACAAGAAAATCCCACCAACAGAAGTCCACATGGTCATGAAGAATGGGACATGATTGAAACATTTGAATAACAACAACAAGGTCTCTTCCAGCCCTAACTCCATGAATTGTTGAATTAATATTTAAATTCTTCATGCTGAATACAGTTACACTCCTGTTTCTAAAAATGGATTTGGGTAAGTCATTGGATACAATCTACCAAGATGCAGTATTGTCAAAGCACGAGAATCCTAAGATCCTGACTCTCGAAACATGTGTAAAGAAGCACATAGCCTCAGGAGCAGCTTGGTAACAGCAAACACAACAGGTCATATGGGTACCACCCCATTTTGGGACCACATAACCGAGCCTCAGAGAAGTTAAAAGACTCGCCACTCCAAGGTCATGCAATTCATAAACGTCAGAACCAGGCCTGAAATCCAGGTCATAGGATTTGGATCATAGATTCAGAGCTTGCAGGTACCTTAAAGGTCATTTAGTCCAAACCCCTCATTTTACAGGTGAGGAAATTAAAGCCCTGAAAAGGTCATTTCTTCCTCCCAGCTCAATGGTCATCATTCTACTACCTGATGCCCCCTCTCTGCTGGTCACATGACACGCCAGTTAAGGACTATCATCTCTAGTCACATTTCTGTTTGAAGCAAGGCCCTGGGGAGGAGTCTGCCATAGCAATTATCCCAGTCAAGCTTCTCTTCCCCCTCCCAGGTTTGGAATCACAGCTTTGTCCTCTCCACAGCTAAGTGCTGCAATCAATCCTGAAGCCCCAACTGAGTGTGAATAAATCAGGCAGGAATTCCTCAGCTGGCAACCCTCCCCTCTGTGCTCCAGTTGCTAAGCCTTAAAGCCTCCAGGATGGCAATTCAGCTCCCTAGTTCTCAAGGCTCTTTTCATCTTCTATATGACCTTGAAGATCTGCTCCCAGATCCTTTGGGAGTTATCATAAAACCAAAGTTTTGGTTCTTATTTATCTGCTGTTTTTTGGTCCTTAGCCAAGTCCCTTCTCCTAGCCCAACTATGTTAGGGGCCTCAAAATAGAAACATATATATATATATATCTATATCTATATCTATATATCTATATATATATAGATATAGATATAGATATATATAGATATATATATGTGTGTGTGTGTATGTTTTATATATGTATACATACATATTTCTAAATTATTATATACGTATGTATGTGTATGTATATGTATGTATATACATATATAAATTATATAATATATAATTATATAATTACACAAAATTATAACAGATTATATGCATAATCTACATTGCAATATAATAATATATTGTTATATAATTATAATATATTTATTATATATGTATCTTGGGTTTTTACCTTCTGAGTTTAGACCAGCACTCATTCAATAAGCATTTATTAAGCAACTACTATGTGACAAGCTCTTCACTTCTGTCTTTGTATCCCCAGCACTTAGCACAATGCCTGGTACATAGGTGTTTAATAAATGTTGATTGATTGATTGATTGACCGACAAGCACTGTGCTAGGTGCCTGGGATACAAAAACAAAAGTGAAGCAGTCTCTGCCTGACCTCAAGGAGCTTACATTCTAGCCAGAGGCATATGTAGGGTTACAGCTATATGCAAAGGAGGTAGAAGGTAATTTGACAGAAAGAACCCTTGCAGCTGGACAATCAGGAAAAATCTCATGTAGAAGGGAGTTCTTGACCTGAGCCAAAATTTGCAAAGAACACAAGATTTAGAATTCAGGAATCAAATTCCAGCTTTGCCACTTAACTAGCTCTTTTTTCTCTTTGCTGAACACAAAAAGAAAGCTTTGGACTAAATGACTTCTAAGTTCTCTTCCAGTTCTGACATTCTGTGTTCTACATTCCTATGTTCTAAGGGCTCTCCCCGTTCTGAAATATTGTATTCAAAGGTCCCTTCCATCCCTGACATTCTCTGTTTTCTGGTACCTTTCATGTTGGGGCATTCTATCATTCACTGTAATGTTCTATGTTATAGGCTCTCTTATTGATCAAACATTCTATGCTTCTGGTCCATATGAGTGAGTTTTTACTATATTTGCCTCTCTTTTCTTGTTGTTTAGTTGTTTTTTTCAGTAATGCCCAACTCTTCAAGAACCAATTTGAGGTTTTCTTGGCAGAGATACTAGAGTAGTTTGCCATTTTCTTCTCCAGCTCATTTTGCAGATGAGGAAACTGAGGCAAACATAATTAAATGACATGCTGAGGTTCACATAACTAATAAGTGTCTGAGGCCAGATTTGAACCCAGGAAGATTAGTCTTCCTGACTCCAGGTGTGGCATTCTGTGTACTATGGTGCCACCTAGCTGCACCCTATTTGCCTTACTAGCTTTATGGATTACAGGAGATACAAAGATTCCCAGACTTGTATTGCAGACTTGGATAGACAGTCCATTGATAACTACCTTATGTATGCAGAACCCCATGTGTAGTAAAAATGCACACGTTTCCAAAGTCTCCCAAAGCAAAGTTAACACTTCAATTAATTTTTTTTTAATTTAAACTTAAATGTTAGCTCTTTATGTAACTGATGGGCATCATCTTATAGTGGATAAACATTCAAACTTAAAGTCAAGAGGGACTGGCTGGATTCAAGTTCTGCCTCTGGCACATACTGGCTTTGTGACCCTGGGCCCATTACTCAACCTACCACTGCCTTAAACAGAAATGTATTCATCCTCTCTGGAAATGTTATACTAAATAATACCCATTCAAATAAAATAAAAGGCTTTCTTAGGCATTTTGGAAGATTCCCAATTCCACAAAGTCAACACTAGGCCATTGGTTATCAAGGTGAAGCTATTAGCTAAGGACCTACAAATCAAATCAAAAGGTAGTTTGCCCTCTTCTAACCAACCTAAACAGATGAGATCCTCTGTAAGCATCTAAATAAACCCAGGGCAAAGAATACAGTTTCTTAATGTAGAATTTCTTTAAAAGATTTCCTTTCAAGCCTTGTCTCCAATCTAATTATACCAGACACTGAACTGATTACATTAATTTAGATCTAGACACTGTCGTAAAACACAAGAACAAATCCCATTGTGTGGGGGTATCTAACAGCATTTCTATTGTTCTGAAATCAACAGCATGCTAGGTTAGGCTAAAGACAACTTCTTTTTCCTTCAATTAAAACATAGCTTTGGAAGCATAGGATATTAGGTACTAATTCCCTCTTTTGGTCTGGCTACCCTCGGGCCATTTTGAAAAACACTAATTTTAAAAGCATGTCACAGAATCATTGAGCTGAAAGAGAATTTAGAGGACAGCGTATACAATGTTAAAACTGAAAGGGGACTTAGAACACAGAACATTGTATCATACAGAGCTGAAAGGAGCCTAAGAACACTGAATTTTCAGCTTTCCTTTGTGTACTGTCTTCCCCCGTTAGATTTTAAGTTCCTTGAGGGTAGAGACTGTCATTCTTTTTCTTATTTGTGTGGTTTAGCATGGCACCTGGCACACTGTAAGCACTTAACAAATATTTATTGAATTGAATTGAAAGGTAGTTAGAATATAGAATATCAGAGCTAAAATAAATATTAGAAGGTAGACCAGTGATAGCTAATAATATCTCCTTCCAAACTTTAATAGACATTTCATCACTGATAGTTACCCATCTGGGATGACCTTCTTGAAGTCTTAGCACTTAGCCAGGCCGGTGTTCAGATGACCATGCATCCCCAAACTTTTCCAACTCAGTATAGCCTATCTCTGGAACACATCACACTTGTTCCCATTCTTGTGACCTTGCTCATATTACTTCTTCACCTAGATTTCCCTCTACCTACTACTCTACCTATCTAAATCCCACTCAGCTTTCAAAGCTCTGTTCATAAGTGGCAATAAAGAGTGCTTCAGAGAGACACTCTCAGACAAGTATTTACTTAGCTTCAATATAAGTTAACAGTATGACATGCCATCCACTAATAGGATCTCAGACTACATTAATAGAAACATTATGTCTAGAATGAGAGTGGGGATAATCTCACAATATACTCTGTTCTGATGAGAGCAGATTTGGAGCATCGTATTCTGTCATGCATGCTATGTTTCAGGAAGGACATTGGGAAGATGGAACCCACCCAAAAGAGAGCAATAAGAATGAGGAAAGGACTATAATACCTAATCAATGCTCTATCTACAACCAACTCAAAAAAGAAAAAAACCTGAGGATGCTTAGCCTGGGGAAAAAACGACTTGGATAGGAGGCTATGTAATAATTTTCTTCAAGAATAAGAAAGGCTTTATTTCTTTGGAAGAAGGATTAGATTTGATTGGCTCCAAAAGGAAGAAGTAGAAGTATGGGGTAGCATTATAATTACTGACATTTATACAGCACTTTAAATTTCACAAAGGTATCTCCATGCACATTGAAGTGTTTAGGGAAGAAGATTTGACAAACATATAAAATGGGGGAATTATCTTAATAATTTGCTCTGAGAGTTGAACGAACTGGAAAGTACAGAGGATCCCATCACTAGAAGTGTTCATGTGGAAGATGGATGACCACTTGTCAGGGGTTTTTTATAGGAGATTTCTGCTCAGTTCGGAGTTGGACTAGGTCTAGGGTGGGAAACCTGTGGCCTTCATAGATATAACTTCAACATAACTTCACAGAACAAATCCCCTTAATAAAAGGATTTTGTTCATTCAGGTCTCATAGACCTAGCCTTCATATCAAAAGTGCTCCTTAGGTGGCTATAAAGACTTTTCCAATTATCCCTCTTAAATAAATGTCTTCCTAATTCTTACTCGTTGATTTGGGAGTCCCATTCACCTCTTCCCTGACTAAGACCTCAGGTAGTCTGCTTCCCATGCCACACTGAACCTTTTTTGGTTTGGAGGGAAAGCAGTTGAGTTTCTATTGTCTTTATAACCCCTGCCCTAAAGCCCACAGGTATAAGACTCTCTCTATTGGTTAAGATGAATGCCCTGCCCTGCATGAGAGGTAGGGCAAAGTTGGTAAGAGAGCTCTAGCCTTCATCATTCCTTTTCGGGATTCTCCAAGAAAGGATTCCCTTTGAGTTCCACTTCAGGACTCTTCAGGACCAGTGTCCATTTGGGACTCCTCAAGCTTAAGTCTTCAAGCATCAAGTAATGTCTTCAGGTCTTGAGTAGCATCTTCAAGCATTGAGTAGCATCTTCATGCATTTAATAGCATCAAATTGCTTTCATCACTTCTGGCTTCCAACTTCAAGAGGGAAGATGGAAGAGAAATCCCACTTCAGGATGCTGAAGGAAAAGACTCTGAAAAGACATGAATCGAGCTGGAAGTCTCCATCATGTCTCCACCTCTAACTTGCTACACTAGAGACTGAGGAGCTTCCCTCTGGGTGAGATCCAGGGCTCTCTCTCTCAGTTGAATTGAGTTACCTTGCTCCCAATGGGATAGCTCCTTAACTCTGTATTGTCTGGTACACATTCTCCTGTATTTCTGTTTGGTCATAATTTGGATAAATGGGTTTCTTTGCTATTTGCTATGTTCATTGTGGTACTGGTACCAGGTGGGAAAAAGGTTAAGCCTTAGATACAGAGCTTGGGGCCTCCTCCCAAATATGACAAAGCAATCAGAAGTTACATGGAACTTGATCATATCTCCTAGATGAACAATATCCAAGGAAGGAAATAGGGTATCCCCTTTCTCTCTGGAGAACACAGTGGCCTCTGGCTCCAATTTCCTGTGTGGGGAGAGGTTAGAGATGTCTATTCTCCCTCCCTTAAAGCCACACATGGACAATAGTCTTTTTTACACCTTTATATTTTACTTCATTTCTACTTTCACCTCTCCTCTCTCCTTCAGTGCCAACCATGCAAATTACCTGGAGACTGAATGAAATCTGCAGACAGCAATAGAAATACCAACAGTAAAAGGAGAAAGTTGATACGCAGTAGGGCAGACACACCCAAATAGCAAAAACACACATCCCCATCATACTTCTCTATTGTATAGCACTGGGTACATAGGTGCTCAATAGGTTTTTGTTGATAGCATTAGTGAAAATATTTGAAACATCCTGTGGGCAAGTAGAAAGCTAGAATGGATAAACTTGGTGTTTTAAATAAAATTTCAAGAATCATTTGTTTTTACATGACTTAAATTTCTTCCTGTATTCTCTCCTTTTTTCTCTCAGAGAGCCATCCCTTATAAACAAAGAAGCTATTAAAAAAAAAAGAAAAAAATTAGCAAAACTGATCAATACATAGAAAAAAATCTGACGATTATGTGCAGTGTTCCACACCCATGAATCCCCCTCTGCAAAGGAGTGAGGGGAGATGTTTTCATTCTTTGGGACCAAGTCTGTTTATATATATATTATATATATATATATATATATATAATATAATATATATATATATATTATATATATATTCATTATTTTGTAGCTGTCATTCTTTCCATTTAGATTATCATAGCCATTGTATATTTTTTTCTTGGCTCTGCTTACTTCATTATTCATTCATTAATTAATTTTCCCACATTTTTCTGCCTTCATCAAATTCATTGTTCCTTATAGCACAGTATTATTCCATTACATTCTTTAGCCATTTGTCAGTTTATAGGCATTTATTTAATTTACATTTCTTTGCCACCACAAGAAGTCCTGCTATAAATATTTCAATATTTATGGAGCCTTTATGTCTTGGATACCAAACTATTATCCAAGAAATCTGATAGAGACTTTTTCTTCTTTATAGAGACTTTCCTTCTTATCCTAGATCCATTAATTTTGTGTGGGCAAAGGCATTTTAATTTCATGTAATCAAAATTAGAAGGCTGCTAAGTGGCTCAGTGGATAGAGAACTAGGCCTGGAGTCAGGAAGACCCAAGTTTAAATCTGGCCACATATACTCACTGGTTGTGTGACCCTGGACAAGTCACTTAACCTCTGTTTGTCTTAATTCATTGGAAAAGGAAATGGCACACCACTCCAGTATCATTGCCAAGAAAATCTCACACAGGGTCATAAAGACTCAGACATGACTGAACAATATCAAAATTACCTATTTTATTATTTGTAAATTTTTCTATCCCTTGTTTAAATAAGAACTCATCTCCTACTTCTAGTTGGAAAAGGTATTTGTGATATGCTTCTAAGTTTTTAAAAAATAATTTTTACTATTAAGGTATTGTATACATTTAAATGTATTATAGAATATGGTATAGGATGCTGGTCTAAGTCTAATTTCTGTCAGACTATTTTCCAGTTTTCCAGCAGATTTAATAAAAGGGGGAGTTCTTTCCTAAATAATTTATTTTTTAAGGTTTATTAAACATTAGTTTATTGTTTCATTATTTCTGATTCTCCCTTATTTGGTCTGTTCCATTGATGTACATTTCTATTTTTCTCACTTTTAACCAATATCAACTAATTTTTGTGATATCTGATTTACAATACAGTTTATGGTATGGCAATGCTATTCTATATTCATTCCTACTTTTAAATCATTTTCCTTTACAATCTAGATCTTTTGTTCCTCCAAATTAATGTTATTATTTTATCAAGTCCTATGGAGCAAAAATGGGATAGTTTTATTGGTATAGCATTAACACTATCACATTTTGGTAGTATTAATATTTTATTATACATATATTAATGCATTCTAGATATGAGTAATGATAATTCTTTAGTAATTTAAATTGTTTTCCATTACTTTAAGGACGACTTTGTAATTGAATCTATACAAGTATTAGGTGTGCTTTGGTAGACTGAATTCTAAATATTTTATGCATTTTGTAGTTTAAATGAGATATCCTTTTCTATTGGATTTCCTTGTAGAAATTCTATTGATTTATATGGCTTTATATCATAGTCTGCAACTTCACTGAAGCTATTGATAGTTTTAATTAATTTCTTTAACTGATTACCTATAGTTTTCTAAGAAAAGTATTATGCCATCAAATAGGGATAGACTTATAGTTCAGTTGTCTAGCTTTATGCCTTTAATTTTTTTCCTTGTCATTGCTATTGCCAGTATTTCTAGAAATGTATAAAACAGCAGTGAGCAAAGTGATAACCTCACTTTACTATTATATGTATTTACAGGAAACGTTCCTAAGTGTATCCACATTTTAAATGATTTTTGCTTTTGCTTTTAGACAGATATTTTAATGATATTTAAAAAGATTCCTCTATGCCTAAGAATTGTAGGGATTTTGTATAAATTGCTTATACTGTGTTAAAGGTTATTTGTATCTATTGAGATAGTTTTTAATATGCTTAATTATGCTAGTTGTCTTAAGGTTAAGTTATTGTTGCTTTCTTAATACAAATTCAATTTGGTCACAATGAATAATTCCTTATTTATCTACATTTCCATATTCTGTTTGACAACATTTTATTTAAAAGTATTAATTGACATTAATAATATTAGTCAATAATTCTTCTTTGCTTTAGCCCTCCATAGTTTATAGATTGGCAGACTTTCTTTTTCAAAATTTGAGAATAATTTGAGCAGTATTGGTATTGATTATTCTTTAAAAGTTAATAGAATTCTCTTATAAATCCATCAGGAACAGGGGGTCACAGAAATAATATTAAACACACGTTGATTTTAGAAGAAAAATATAAATAATGTTGATAATGACTTGATAATGAAGAACCATTTCACTTGTTCTGATTCTGTCTAATCTCTCACTAGGTTTAAATTACTAAACCAAGAAGGAGACTATTTTAATGTTTCAGTTCCTCCTAAAGGAAATGAAGGCCATGAAGAGCTCCAGTAGAAATTTGGGTTTTTGGGTTCTTTTAAAATTTTTTTAAATTTTATTTTTTCTTAATCTTTTTTGTTATTAATTAATTTATTTTTAGTTTGCAACATTCACTTCCACAAGATTTTGAGTTCCAAATTTTCTCCCCATCTCACCCCTCCTCCCACCCCAAGACAGTGTGCATCCTCAATACTCCTTTCCCTAATCTGCCCTCCCTTCTACCCCCCCCTTATCTTATCCCCTCCCACTTTCATTTTCCTGTAGGGCAGGATAGATTTCTATACCCCATTGCCTGTATATCTTATTTCCAAGTTCCATGTGAAAACAAATTTTTAACATTTGTTTTTAAACATTTTCTCCCTTCCTCTCTCTCCACCCACCCTCATTGAGAAGGCAAGCAACTCGATACAGGTTATACATGTGTAGTCATGCAAAACACTTCCATAGTAGTCATGTTGTGAAAAACTATATTTCCCTGCATTCCTATCCCACCTCCCATTTATTCTATTCTCTCTTTTGACCCTTTCCCTCCTCAGAAATACTTGCTTCTGATTACCCCTTCCCCTCTATCATCCGCCCCCCACTCTCTTATCCCCTTCCTCCTTATTTTCCTGTAGGATAAGATAGATTTCCATACCCAATTGAGTGTGTATGTTATTACTTCCTTAAGCCAAATCCGATGAGAGTAAGATTCACTCATTCCCTCTCACTTTACCCCACTTTCCCTCCACTGTAAAAGCCTCTTCTTGTCTGTTTTATGTGAGATAATTTACCCTACTCTACCTCTCCCTTTCTCCTTCTCCCAGTATAATCCTCTCTCACCTCTTAATTTTATTCTCCAGATATCACCCCTTCATCTTCAATTCACCCTGTGCCCTCTATTTATCTATCTATCTATACATATACTTTCCCCCCCCAACTACTCTAATACTGACAAAGGTCTCATGAGTTACAAATATTATCTTTCCATTCAAGATTGTAAACAGTTCAACCTTAATAAGTCTCTTATGATTTCTCTTTCCTGTTTACCTCTTCAAGCTTCTCTTGAGTCTTGTATTTGAAAGCCAAATTCTCTATTCAGCTCTGGTCTTTTCATCAAGAATGCTTGAAAGTCCTCTATTTCACTGAATTACCATTTTTTCCCCTGAAGGATTATACTCAGTTTTGCTGAGTATGTGATTCTTGGTTGTAATCCTATCTCCTTTGACCTCCAGGATATTATATTCCAAGCCCTCCAGTCCTTTAATGTAAAAGCTGCTAAATCTTCTGTTATCCTGATTGTGTTTCCACAATACTTGAGTTGTTTCTTTCTGGCTGCTTGCAATATTCTCTCCTTGATCTGGAAACTCTGGAATTTGGTTACAATATTCTTAGGAGTTTTCCTGTGGGGATCTCTTTCAGGAGATGATCAGTGGATTCTTTCCATTTATATTTTACCCTCTGGTTCTAGAATATCAGGGCAATTTTCCTTCAAAGATGATGTCTAGGCTCTTTTTTTGATCATGGCTTTCAGACAGTCCAATAATTTTTAAATTCTCTCTCCTGGATCTATTTTCTAGGTCAGTTGTTTTTCAAATGAGATATTTCACATTCTTTTGGTTTTGTTTTACGTCTTGATTTCTCATAAAGTCACTAGCTTCCATTTTGCTCCATTCTAACTTTTAAGGAAGTATTTTCTTCAGTGAGCTTTTGGACTTCCTTTTGCATTTGGCCAATTATGCTTTCTAAGGCATTTTTCTCCTCATTGGCTTTTTTGACCTCTTTTGACATTTGGGTTTGGCTATTTTTTAAGGTGTTATTTTCTTCAGTATTTTTTTGGGTCACCTTTAGCAAGCTGTTGACTTGTTTTTCATGATTTTCTTACATCACTCTCATTTCTCTTCCCAGTTTTTCGTCTATTTCTCTTACTTGCCTCTCAAAATCCTTTTTGAGGCCTGGGACTGATTCATATTTTTCTTGGAGGTTTTAGATGTAGGAGCTTTGACTTCACTGTCTTCTTCTGGTTGTATGTTTTGATCTTCTTTGTCACCAAAGAACAATTCTATGGTCTGACTTCTTTTGTACAGTTTGCTCATGATTCCAGCCAATTACTTGAATTTTAAACTCTTTGTTAAGGTAGAGGTCTACTTCCAGTGTGGAGAATGTACTGTCCTAAGCTTCAGGGTTTTTGTGCAGCTGTTTTCAGAGATACTTCTAGGCACCTGTAAACTTTCAGTTCTTCCAAGGTGGTATGATCAAGGGTGAAGTGTTTACTCCTTTCCTGGCCTATGCTCTGGTGTATGAGTGACCACAAACACTCTTTTCTGCCTTGGAAATGTGAGGAGGATTCCTACTTCACTGCCACTACAAGCTCCACCATGCCAGTGCTCCTCTTTGCCCCACGACTGCCACCCTGAACTGTGACCCAGATCCAAGCATAGGCAAAGCAAGACATTCCTGCCTCAGCACCAGCAAAGAGATCCCTAGAATCCCCCTCTGATCAGCCACTCAATTCCCCCACTATCTGTGAGCTGAGAACTCCAAAAAGCAGCTGCACCCCAGAGCTGTGCTGTGACTGGGGCTAGGACCAAGCTTCTCTCACAGACTTTTCCTACTGATCTTCTAAGTTGTCTTTGGTGTTTGTGGGTTGAGAAGTCTGGAAACCACCAGAGCTGCCCATGCTTCAGTCCCCTGAGGCCTACTCCAGGTTCGCTGAGGTCAGGTCTTTGCCTGCATGCCCATGCTGAGCTGTGTTTCTCTGCCAGCCCAGAGCAATAGACCTTTCCAATCAACCATCTAGGTTGTCTTGGGCTGGAAATTTGTTTCACTCTGTCTTTTTGTGGGTTCTGCTGCTCTGGAATTTGTTTAGAGCCCTTTTTTACAGGTATTTGGAGGGGTTTGGGGAAGAGCTCAAGCAAGTCCCTGCTTTTACTCTGCCATCTTGGCTCCTCCCCATACATTTGGTTTTATATTTCCTTTAAAACTAATTCTATTTCCTTTTTCTTTTTAATGGGATTATTTAAAATTCTATTTGGTGTTCTTAGTTTGGGTATCTTATATTTTTGAAGGTAATCCTCTGTTTTTTATTCTTAATTTTGTAGGCTTATAATTACACATAGTAGATCCTTATTGTTCCTTTACTTCTAATGGGTTTGTTATGATTTTACCTTCCTTTAAAAAGAAAAAAAAATCTAATAAACAGGTTGGCTAAAGGTTTTTTGTTGTTGTTCAGTTGTTTTCAATCATACCTTACTCTTCATAAGCCCATTTGAGTTTTCTTGGCAAAGATACAAGAGTGGTTTGTCCTTCCTTTCTCCAGTTCATCTTACATATTAGGAAAACTGGGTTAAGTGACTTGCCCAGGGTCACACAGTTAGTAAGTGTCTGAGACCAAATTTGAACTCACGAAGAGGAATCTTCCTAACTCAAAGTCTGGCGCTCTATCCACTGAGCCACCTAGCTGTCCCAAAGGCTTCTTTAGTCCCTTTAAAGAATCAGATTATAGTTTTCTTTTCATTTCTATAGCCTATTTAAATTCAATTTTTCTATTTCTCCCCTAATTTTCAATATTTTCTATTCCTTCCTCTTTTCTGTTTATCTGGGGGTTATTTGTTGGTTTTCTAATTTTCAAATATACATTAAGTTCATTAATATTCTCCTCTTTTCTATGTTTAATGTTCTTTTCATGTAAAAATTTTTCTCTCAGTTTCTTTAGCTGCATCTCCAAAATTTTGCTATGTTATTTCATCATTGACATCGCCTTTCACATAATTATTCAGTCAGTAAATAAGCATTTATTAAGTGCTTCCTATTTGCCAGCCAATGTGATAAGCACTGGGGATACAAAGAAAGGCAAAAATACTCCCTGTCCTCAAAGAATGTACATTTTAATTGGGGAGATGACATATAAATAACTAGATACATAGGAGACATAGGTATAGATAGATGAAAAGCTCATTGTATTCATCGTTTCTATGCTTTGCTCCTTGATCCTTCTCATTATTTACAATTATATTATTAAGTCCTCATTTAGGTATATATCCTTTGTTTGTGCTTCCTAAAATGATTACTATTTTTATTCTTTTTTATTCTATTGTAATCTTTAAAGAATTTTAAAGAATATGGTTAACACTGCTGCCTTTTTACACTAAATTGCAATATCAATGTGCTCTAATACGCACAAAAGTTCCATGAGAAATTTATATAGTCTTTAGTCATTCAATGTAAAAGATTCATACATGTTTTGGCCCTAATTTCTCCAGAAATTTGTTCAATTCTATATTTTCCCTTTTTGTCATTATTTTTCCATTTATTCCACAGCAGGAGAGGAATATTAACGTATCCTACTATTATTATATTACTATGTCTTCTTGAAATTCAGTTAATTTTTCCTTTATGAATTTAGATGTTATAGCATTTGATGCAACAAGATTGATATTGATATTGATTTGCTGTTTATGCAGCATTATGCAATATCTTTAATTCTGTTTATATTGTGAATTTTTGGTTTTGCCTCATCTGAATGCATGACTGCAACACTTTTTTAAATTCATTTGATGCATATTAAATTTTGTTCTTAGCCTTTCCCTTTTATTCTATGTATGTCTATGCTTTTAAAGTTTTGTTTTCATAACCAATGCGTCCCCCCTCTTTTGTTTTATTGGATATTTTAATCCATCTACATTTAAAATGGTTGTGAGAGTTAGAATAACATTTTGTTACATATTATTTTGAATAGTTTTTTTCCCCTGAATTGGCCTTTTCTGGGGATTCCCTTGTTCTTTCAAATTTGTCCCTACAATTTGTCTTACTTAATTTACTTTAAGTCAACCCTATTTCCCACAGACTTTCTTCCCCTCACCCTCAACTCTCCCCATTATTGTTGATAAACCTTTTTCCTAGAATGGGAGTTTTTTCTTAACTCATTGATGCCTTTTTTTCCCCTTCCTTTTCTTTACCTAATTCTTTCCTTTTTCAACTTTTTTTCTTCCTCTCAGTTAAGTAGTCAATGCAAAATTGTTCCTCTCTTCTCTTCTATCTTCTTTTGTTTGTTAGTTTTCTTCTTTTTCAAAAAAGGATTACTGTAACTTGATCTCTTCATTTATTCTTTCCCTTTTCTGTCTAATCTAAACTTTTATTCTTTGAATCATGATCTTTTTACACATGCATTCCATCTTTAGTCTCCTCATGTTCTTCATGGAATTACAGTTACTAAATTATGAAGTTTAAGTTCCTTCTTCCAACCAATATCTATGTTATTGCTTTATAGTTTTTTCCCCCATCATCTTTTTATTCTGTTGTGCCTCACTCTCAGAATTATCAGTTTTGGGGGAAAGTAATGAGCATAGATGTACTGCCCCTCTGTGGGGGTGGGAGGAAAGAAAGCAATTTTCATATAATGCCTTCTATATGCTAGCCACTGTGCTACACACTTTCACAAATACGATCTCATTTGATGCTCACAACAAACCTGTGAGGTAGGTACTACTATTACTCACATTTTGTAGTCAAAAAAACTCAGGTAAATGGAGGTTGTGCCTGCCTTGGGTCAAACAGCTAGTAATCATCTCAGGCTAGATTTGAACTCTGGTCTTTCTGACTCCAGGCCCGACTCTCTATCCACTGTACCACCAGCACCACTTGCTACCATTTTTTGATGTAACAATTCATTCATTCCAATTCTATCCTCTGACTTTTCCATAATCTTTTCTTTCCAATTTTCCATGCAATCTTCTCCCTGGGTCCATGCATGCACACCCTTCTATATGCTGATTGCCCTGAAGACCTCTGATTTCCTTTGTTCAGAACTAGGATGCTGTATGGGAAGTACAATGTTCTCTTAGAGGAAATGGTCACCCCATACACCAAATCCCTGCAGGCCTGTTCCTCCATTGTCACTTCTGTTTTGTAAAATTCTGCTTTCATCTTTATCTTCTGGTGTACTTTTGGAAAGAAATGTTTTAAAGGTATCTCTTCCCCCCCTCCTTTTTTTTTTGAACACAAAAGTGTCTTATTCATTTTAGATTTTTCTTTTATTAGTCTATGAAAATGGAGTAATTCATTTCATTGTGTTTTTGCTTTCCTTTTTACTTTCCTATTTACCTTCCCTATGTTTCTGTTGTTTAAATTTTTTGCAAATCAAATAATCTGTTTGCTTTTTTTTTTGCAGGAATACTTCAAATCTTTTTTATTTATTAGATCAATTTTTCATTCAGCATTCATCTTTTTCATTAATAGGATCACTTTCTCAGGGTATATCATTATGGGTTGTATCTTAATAAGCTTCTTTGCTTTTTCTGAATATATTATTCCAATCCCTTCTGAGTTTTTTGGTGAGTGTGCAATAAACTTGTGTCATTCAAATTTCCTTTCTTTTATATTCGAAAGTCTTTTTCCTGGTCCCATGAAGAATTTATTGTTTGTCACTGGAATTGTAAAATTTACTTAGCATGTGTTTTGGATTTTGAAGCATAAGATTTGTTTGTTTTCTGCTGCCAATCTGTGGATTCTTTTGAATGGTACTTTGCTATATTATGAAGTTCTGGGCAGTTTTCCTGTATAATTTCTTATATTATAGTGTTCATTTTTTTTTATTTGTCACATTCTTCTCAGAGGCCTATGATCTTTAAGTGGTCTCTATGCATCAAATACAGATTTGATCAGTTCATTTGGCATCTATGGTGATCAGGTGTTCCTTTAGCATTACTACTTTTTGTCTTCTTCCAGGTTATTCTTTACTTTAGTGTATTTGTATTCCCAATATATTTTTTGATCTTTCATTTATTTAGACATTTTGGACTTATCACCATGCAGTCAAGTTTTACCATTCTGTTATTTTTTTCTGCTGTTTAGGCCATAAATTCCGACATCTATCTGACTTCTAATTTCTCTCAAGATTCTGATTTGTCTCTTGAACCCACTCTGGAACGTTCTACTGCGGTTTCATGATATCTTGAGAATCTACAGGGTTATGTGCTTCATCAGACATTGGTTGAATTTCCTTTGTCTTGAAATATTTATTTAGACATTGGTTCAATTTCCTTTGTCTTGAAATATTTATTTAGAGATTTGTAATCTTTTGGATTCTTTGGCAATCACTTCTAATTTCATTATCCTCTCTACTGATTTATCTGTTTGTACTGTAGGGTTCTTAACTGAATTTTCTTCCTCCTAAAATCTCTGTTGCTTTTAGCCTTTCCTCCTAATTATTCCTTTGCTGGTCCTTTTCTGATAGCTCTCTCTATGATAGTTGGTTTACCTCTGTAGCTGGACTTCAAGTTTGTCTGAGGTTTCTTCCACATCCGTTAATTCACTTTTCCCTGTCCTGGATCCTTAACCTTCTGGTGGTACATCATTGGCCCCAGACAGATTTCAGTCTCCTTCCCCTCAGTCTGGTACAGTCTCACATGTTAAACTCCTATCTCAATTTCCTCCATTTTCATATTCTTTGGCCAGAAGATTGCAGAATAGCAGAATGGATATTCTAGGAAGAGTTTCTGCCACCTTGGAGTTCTATAACCCAGAAGGATATTGTCGGTAGAAGGGAAATACGAAGTGCTGCCATCCACCCACATTCATTCCCTTCCTCTGGTTCTTTAGCAGAATTGAGGTCCCCTGCTTGTTGCAACAGGATGCTGGGGGAAAGGCAATGGCAACACGTGTCAACAGAGTCTGCTGCAAGAAAGAAATCCCTGAGAAGGTCCCAAAACATATGATCATGGGTTATTTCATAAACTCTGCTGTGGTTTGGATTCAGGTAGGGTAAGGGGTGCTAAACTGAAGAGTTACAGATTGGTATTCTTCATTGCTAATTCATAAGGCTATTTCTTTGTTGGCCTTCTTGTCTTCTTTTTCTATGGAAACAGTTACAATTGCTCAACCTTTGGCATATAATTCCTCATTTGTTTTTCTTTTCAAATTAGCCAGTTCTGGAAAAATAGCTTTCTAGTTTCCTGATCACATGACCTGGACCTGAATGAACATTCAATGTATCTCTCAGTTCTTTCATAATTCTAAACAGATATCTCAATTACTCACTTCTGAAATTTAAAGTTTCTCTCTAAGACTGCAATAGGGATACCAGAAGGAAAACAATAGCTGATCCTTTTTCTGAACAAAGATGACATTCTTTCATTACCAACAAGAGAGACTGTACTTTGAGCTCTTTCTTTGATAAAAGAGATAAGCAACACAGAGCCATCCACACCCTCTTGCTCTCTATGGTGAAGGACCCACATTTGCAAGATGGCTACTTGGCTTAGGTTAGGGTATCTGTGGTTATAGACCAGATTGAAGCTAACTTGCCCACATGTACATCACACCTATCATTGCATTAGCATGATCTGAAGCAGCCATCATTGCACAGTACATTGTTGATATATATTCATATATACCTGTTGAATAACCCTTTCAAATTGATCCATCTTATTAATTAGTCTTTTTGCCTCCAGAATTACCTCCAGCTCTGCTATTGTGAGGGTATTGCTTCCCTTGGCACTATGTGCCAAATACAGATGTAAAGAGTAGTTTAGAGCTATGCCCTGTGTTATCTCATGTAGCCTAATCTAAAGTTAGTACACATTAACAGCCAAAGGTTAGTTTCCCAACAACTTTCTGTTACCTGTGGAGAAACATAGCATGACCTTGGGAACACACAAATGAGAAATCATTCCCTGGACCACTTCTGAATGATCAGGTTCAGATGGAGACAATCTTACAAATGGACAACCAGGGTCAGAATCCCAACACTGTTGGCAAAGGCTACATTAAGTCAAATGATCTTTTCAGTTGCCTAACTATGAAATGCCCTAGAGATTCATGCAAAAACAAAATAAAACAAAATCCTGCCTTGCAAAAGAGGATCAATGAAACATTTAACAAAATGCAAAGAAGGAAGTTCCAAAGGAGACAGAGATAAGCAAGGAAATTACTACTGTTTTGTTGAGCATACTACACACTCTAAAACATAATGGTTCGGATATTCATATAAATTCATTTATATTCCTTGTACAATGCAATATTTATTTTGTTTGACATTTGTCAGGCTTATAATATTTCTTCCCTTTTTTTTTTTTGCCTTTCTTAGTAGAGGCAAGTGGCCAAAATGAGATTGCCATAAGGTTATGCCTACTGCTGGTTTTTATAGGTCTGTTGTGTTTATGTGTGTCAACTGATAAGTATCTATACCAGCTATACTTGCTTCTTACACCTATATGTTTTCATGATTTCTCTTCTGAAAATATTTGATAACTGTCATTACCAGTTGTACTTGCAGGATAGATGGATCTTTTGTTGGTTGTCAGTCATGCATCACCAACAGATATTATCTGATAGTTTCTGTGCTTTTTATTACTATAGAAATATGGATTTCCCAGTCCCTCAGGAAATCAGACTTTTCTTCTCTCCTTCAAACTCTACTCATTCAGGCTTCTCCTCAACACAATGGCAGCAGTACAGTATAATGGAAAGAATGCTAGCTTTGGAGTCCGATGATCTGGGAAGTTTTTTTTCTGCCCTCTGTTCTGCTACTTATTACTTGTGTGACCTTGGACAAATCATTTAACCTCTCAGTTAACTCAGTTTTCTTATCTGCAAAATGAGGGTGTTGTATTAAGTGGTCTTTGGGATCTCTTTCAGCTCTACATCTATGTTCCTATGACCTTTCAGGTCCTTTTCAATTCTATACCTATGATCTTACAAAGACCCTCTAATGAGAGGAAGTCATCAGCAGTTCAGAATCTCATGTCATGTCAAATAGCTAGCAGTTAGATAATGTTTTAATTGTACATATTATCCCTAGGATAACCCTGGGATTTAGGAGCTATCATTATCCAATTCTTATATATGAAGAAACTAAGGTGGACAGAGGTTGAGTAACTTGTCCAGGATCATACAGCTAGCAAGTTGCTAAGGCCAAATTTGAGCTCAGGTCTTCCTGACTCTGGGTCTAACATGCTGTCCTCTATGATAACTAGATACCAATTCTGTTTGTCACAGGAGAAAATATTAATATATTAATAGCAATAAAATTATGCTATGTTCTAGAGAAGTACCAACAAAACTATGCTATAAACATGAAAATCATCACATATTATCTAGATGCAACTCTCCAAATGACAAAAAAAAAAAAGCCACTCACCTCAAATTTCTGCCGGAGCTCTTCATTGCCCTCTTCTCCTTCAGGAGGAACTGGAACATTAAAATACTCTCCTTCCTCTTGACTTAGTAATTTAAACCTAGAGGGAGACAAGACAGAATCAGAGTTAATAAAATGGTTCTCCTTTATCAGGTGGTTTCAACAACATTTATATTTTTCTCCTAAAATCAACATGTGTTTAATATTATTTCTGCGACCTTTTCTTGTTACTTCCTACCAAAATTTAAAAAATAGCTCTTAGCTCACAGAACAGCTTAGCTCACATTTATAAAGTGCTATAATGTCTATAAAATTCTTTCCTCCAAACAATACTGTCAGCAAAGCTGTATCCCCATTTTATAGATCAGAAATATGAGGTGGGCAGCTAGGTGGCATAGTGGATAGAGCACCAGCCTTGGAGTCAGGAGGACCTGAGCTCAAATTTGGCCTCAGACACATAACACTCACAAGCTGTTTGACCCTGGGCAAGTCACTTAACCCCAATTGCCTCACCAAAATAATAACAATAATAATAATAATAATGAGGTTCACTAAAGTGAATCAAATGATCCTAAGTCATATAGCTAGTAATAATAACTCACATTGGCACAGACTTGACAGTTCATAAAGAGCTTTCTTCAGACCCTGTGAGATATGTGTTACAGTATTACTGAGAAACCTGGTGAACTAGATTGCCTAGGGTCATTGAACAAGGAGTAATATCAGTACCCTGGCTAGAGAGAGAGAATTCAGAGCTATGAGTTGTCAGCATTCCAGCAAAGACTAGCATCCAGCTGCTGGCATCAGAACTGGAGTGGGCCACCATTAAAGACATATTGAAATAGCAAGAAATAAGGAATTAAAGAAGAATTACAGAATACACACTTCTGTGAAGCCATGTTGCCATTTCCATTGCTTTCAGAGAATGACTTTGACTCAAGTGAGCCTCTGAGGCACAGGAAAGTCATGGGTACATTATCAGAATTCCTGAAAGACTTTGATGAAGCTGCATCTCTGGGTGTCTCCCCTATGATAGCAATCCCTGGGGAAGTGACTGGAGAGAATAATGTATGTGATTATATTTTCCCTTTGATTCTAAGGAATCTTAGACACTGTGGTGATGTCTGGTACTTCCTCAATGGCCAAGGGTCAGCCTTCTGCTAGCTAAATTTGTAATAATAAGTCCTTTAGTCGGACTGATTGCATCTCAGATACAGCACCCATCCCATCAATCTCAGGGATGACACAACAGGCACCATGTATCTGGCTTCTTTTCCTCTTCCTCCTTTCTTACAGGTTTGTTCACAGGTTAAAGGAATAGCTGCATGGACAGCAAAGAGTGATTACCAAGGGGGTGTTATAAGATTGGCCCATTCATATCACTATAACTGCATCCCCAGGCCAGTAAGTTGATGCGACCATACCTCATCGGCCCCTCCCCAACACCCAGAGCATGCTGCCATGTGGCCATGAATATATTTGGTCCATGTGAATTGGCATTCAAGACATGCTCTCATCTCTTTGTAATAAATCAAATGTGGGTAACCTTTTTGAGAAGGAAAATTAGGATAAAGTACCTACAATTAGGCAGTTGCCTTGATAGAAATAGAAAGCACCCATTGGAAGATTATAGGCACTTTAAAAGAGAGTCTTTAGTGGTATTTGGCACCATAGATGGAAATGTAACACAGTTGCAGAAAGACATGGATTAAAATTGTACACTTTTACATAGTACTTTAAGGTTTACGAAGCACCTTATTTGGATTATTTTATTTCATATAACAAGGGGACCAGACAGTAGATGCATATAATCAATGAGTTTCAGCAATTATATTCAGTTGCAGATTAGGATGAAGAAATAATTGGGAAGTTGTTGAACAATGAGCTAAAATACTGAATTTCAGGGCTTTGGGCTCCCATATGCTTGGTTAGAGTAATAGATCTTAATACAACGGATAGTGACTGACTGGACAAAAAAATAGAGAAGGAGAATTTGCAGTCAGGACTTTAGCAAAAAGAAAAAAAGCCATCAGAGAATATAAGAGTCACAAACTAGTAGAGTTGAAGACAAGTGTATGTGGGGACCCATAATCTCCAAAATGAGAGTTCCAAAATGATCAGAGTCTTTGTTTCTATGTCACTGACCACAGATAACAAGGCTAGATAAGCACAGCCTGATAACACTTTGAGAGTTGAGATCAGGCAGGAGTAAGATGGGGATTTCTAGAACTGGGATAAAATGGGATGGCATGGGATGGCATAGGACAGGACAGGACAGGATAGATAGGATAGAATTTCAAGTCAATTCAATATATATTTATTAATGGTGTTTTTTAAGAAGATATCTAGGGAAGATTTTTTTTTTTGGAAAATCCAGTCAATCTTTCAACTGAGTTGTTTTTTTTTTAATTTTTCTACACTGTTCTAAATCACCACCAATGTGAAAGCATCTGGAAGTTCAGCATCATGAAGGTCACAATATGGATAACTGACAGTTCCAGTTAATCCTGTCATGAAACGGAACCTCCTGGAGGGTAAAACATCCAGATGTGCAGCCCTGGGTGGCTCAAATATCCTTATGGCTGATTCAGTTTTGTACTTTTTATCCAAATGTTTTGTTGACATATAATGAACAGAAAGATTGAGTCATATGAGTTTACTTGGTAGACAAGCTGGGCTTAGGAAGGAAAAAAAATAAGCATCCAATTTATTTCTAGATTCAGGAAAGGCTCAAGGGAGATGGGGGAAATCAATTAAAACAGAGAGCTATCTTTTCAGGAATGTTAAATGACTAACAGGGCAGCTGGGTGGGACAGTGGATAGGGCACAAGGCATGAAGTCAGGAGACCTGAGTTCAAATCCAGCCTCTGTGACCCTGGACAAGTCACTTAACCCTGTTTGCCTCAGTTTCCCCATTTGTAAAATGAGCTGGAGAAGGAAATGGCAAACTACTCCAGCATCCTTGGCAAGAAAACTCCAAATGGGATCACACAGAGTCAGACATAACTGACAACTGTATAACAAATGACTAACCCTCTTAAAAGTTTTATGAAGTTAATATAACATTGACCATAAGAAATTTGACTAAAATCCCAGGTTTTCAGCACGGATCATATAAAGAGGTGGTCTCCACTCTCCCTAATATGTACATTTTCACCTCTTTCCTTCATATTGTCCCTTTCCCACTCACAGAATATTACTTGAAACAAATGTTCTCTCTGTCTCCCTTGCCCCCTATTTCTCTCTCTCTGTATTTTCCTTTCTCTTCCTTCCTCTGTCCTCTTTCCTCTCTGCCCCTCTTACTTATATATAATCTTCAAATTAGAATCAACTCTTCATCTCCTTATCTCCCTCCCTACTTCCCTGTCTTTTTTCCCTCCCTCTCCCTCAATCAAATGTCAGCATTGAGATCAACTCTCTTTCTCTCCTTTGCTCTTTCTCCTCTTATCCTGCTCACTTCTGTCTATGTTATATGACTCCGAGCAGAACAACCCCAGGACATAGCCATTCAGGAGTTGGGTAGACCAATATGTTGGCTTGGTACAGTAAGAATAATCCATGGCTGGGTACCTGAGCAAAGGCTGAGCAAAACTGATAAAAGAATATCTAAAAATCACATTAATTGGAAACCATATTATGAGCTAATGCTAGTAGAAACAGCAGCAAGAGCAGGGAAGAGTTCAGAGTATCAACAGAACTCATTGATGACAGGACTCATTATCCTCATCATCATTCCACATTTCTGTGATATTTTACATATTATAAACCATTTTCCTAAAAACAACCCTGTGAGGTAGGCAGAACAGGTATTATTGTCCCTCTTTTATGTGTGAAGAAACTGAGGCTTAGAGAGAAAAAGAAGTTTTGTCCAAGGCCACATTCTATTCTTGATCAACTTGGGTAACAGACCCATTGTCAAGGTGTTTCACTTGATAGACTAGGAATGTGCTGCTATTTTTGTTTTATCACATCCAGTATATCGATTGGCTCTATCTACCAAGATAAAGCAAACTGATTTACTTGGCAGAACATTGGTACTCATTTTATACAACAGATGTGTTTGTGAGAAGTTAAATGTAAATCATTTTTAAAAAATCAACTTCTCTTTCAAACTAGAGGAGCTGGCTGTTAAAAAGAATTTATTTGTAAAGTGAATTCTTCTGTAAACAAAAATCACTCCCTAATTTATCCTCTAGGGAAACTAGGTGGTTGAATGGATAGACTGTTGGGTCTGGAGTCAAGAATACTCAACTTCCTGAGTTCAAATACGGCCTCAGGTACTTACTAGCTGTGTGACTCTTAATAGCAAGTCACTTAATAGTTTGCCTCAGTTTCCTCACCTGTAAAAATGAGCTGGAGAAGGAAATAGCAAGCTACTCCAATATCTTTGCTGAGAAAACCCCAAATGGGGTCACAAAGAGTCAGTCAGATACGACTGAAAAAATGACTGAAACAACAACAAATTGATCCTTCGTTAAATTCAGATATTTATATGATAGATTTGCTTAAAACAAGGTACTTTCTTCTCTATCATTCTCAGTACCATGGATCAATGGAAATGGTATGAAGGCATGGCTATGTTATGACAGTATTGGAGGAATTTTAAATTTCTGAGAAGCAAAGTTGATGGATCCTTAGAAATATGGTAGACTAATGATGACTGGAGAAACAATGTTGGGGTGCCACCTTTGAATGGAAAGGAGAATCTGCAAATGGAGTCTAGAGGAGGATGGGAAGAACCCTAATGGATTCTTTTCTCCTTCTTACAATAGGGGCTGGCTATGTGGCCAGGCAAAGTTAATTCAAAAATATACAATGGCCCTGTGGCTAGGAAAGAATTATTTTAGAACAATCCCTTGTTCTATAATTTAACAATTATCTGCTCTGATGCTGTTTAGTGCTTTAAAAAAAAAGGCCATTTGAGGAACCCAATTTCTGGATCCAGGTGAGCTAGTAAGGAGGAAAAAAGTGTGAGGGTGAGGAGTTGAAAAAGGCTAGACAGTGAGTGGCATGCTATAGAGAAATACACAAGAACCCCCCCAAGACCTTAGGAGGTGATCTAAGGTATGGGGCACAAGAGAAAGAAGACCCCACCCCAGTTGGGATGGAAACTAATTCATCTCCATTCCTACCAGCAACCTATTTCTTCACAGCAAACAAAATTTTAAAGATCCATTGGTCTACTCTTTTGTAGGTCAGAAGATCGGAAGTCCTGTAATAGGTTATATAGATATAGGAGAAAAATGCTTAAATCACCAATTGACTTAAATCAAGAAAATATTCAGAGCCAAAGCATTTCATCTGACCTCGGGCTGAGCTCCAGTTCAATCTACGACCTCTTTCTGGGCAGAGATAAGGAGGGAACATTTTTTCAGTTGGGTTTCATCTACAGAACAAATATCTACACTGAAGCAATAAAATGTATTCCACTGTGCCTAGCATTGGATAGACTCTTCCTCTGAGTCACTTTCCCTCATTTATTGCAGATGTTTAGATACAAAAAGCCATCAGGCCATTTCCCTTTGCTTTATTCCAGGAAAATCCTGTGACAAGGAAAATAATTTGGCTTTTCCCTTGCAAAGGCTTAAAAAAATAACATTTAAAAATTACCAGATTTCCTTGCAAAGTAGTCATACCTTTTATCCTAGTTTTTCAGCACTTAAATAAGAGTTTCACCATTTTTTCATATGAAAGAAACTAGTTAGAGCCAGCAGTGGGAGGCAGATGACTAAAAAAAAAAAAGCAAAGAATATGCAAGGGCATTGGAGAGAGATAGGGGGCAGGGAAGAGATTCCATTCAGCACCAAATGAAAGTGCGACCATTACATAATTGACTACAGTTGCTTGAGTCAATAGATCACAGAATGCTAAAATGTTAGAGCTGGAAGGGTCCTTAGAAAACAGAACATCAGGGCTGGAAAGTGGCTTAAGACCATTTTGTTCATTCCACTCATTTTATAGATAAGGAAACTGAGACCAGAGAGAGAGAAAGAGACTTGTTCAAGAGCACACAGCCAGCAAGAGGCAGAGCTGCAACTAAAATGCAAGTCTCTTGATTCCCAATTTATCTTTTTTTTTTTCATTCCTTAATGGGTTGGTTTGTTTCTGTCTAGGCTTGTGATTTCATTGCTATAAATAAGGCAGTGGTCTCACACTCAAACAGAAGCAAATCTCTGTGGGACACAAGCTGACTTAGAAAACCACAAATTAACATTATCTATGTTGTATTGTATTTTTAAAAAACATTTCCCAATTATATTTCAAACTGGTTTGAGCCAAACTTGAAGAATTTGCTGGCCCCTTGTGGGCCGATACTGAATTTTAGAATGATCCCTTGTTCTATAATTTAACAATTATCTGCTCTGTGATTCTGTTTAGTGCTTTAAAAAAAAAAGGCCATTTGAAAACCCAATTTCTGTATCCAGGTGAGCTAATAAGGAGAAAAAGTATGAGGGTGGGGAGTTGAAAATAATTTGACACCTCTGAGTAGGAACTATCAGTTGGGGTACTAAGAGGTTTAGTGATTTTCCTATGATAATGATGAGAATGGAATCTAAACTCCCAAAAGGAAAAACCCAGAACTTTCCCACATGGCCAAATCTCTGGAGTTTGCCTGAGACTATAATCCCATCAACTGGCCTTTCTTTGTGGCTACACCCAATCTCCCAATTCTCTGTTACTAGTAACCTAGCCTAGACCTCCCTAGGCCCCCCAGCCACTTCCCACCTCTAATCCTATCTAGGCTGCATTCTCCTTTGGCCATGCCTAGAGTTCTATTACCTCATAGACTACTTGACCACTCCTAGATCCCTCCCATAGTCTTTCTGAATATAAGGTCCATCTTGTCTCCATTAAGATGATTGGATTCTTATAATCTAGCCACTGCTCAGATAGTTACAACCTCTAGACCTCATCAATAACACAGCCAGAATCTGTCAGAGGTAAGACCTGAACCCAGGTGGTCCCTGAATCAATTTTCATTTAATAACCAGTTATGGATATATCACTATCCTCTATGAAGGATATTACTAGTTCCCTGTGAATGGGATGTCCCAGTGAAGACTTCTCAGTGTAATTAAGGTAATGAGTTCAGAAGGTAGTGTGAGAAACGAACTCTCAGAAGTGAAGGCAAATAATTCTTGATTACTACTTTCAAAATCCTCCCCCACTCAGACCCTGTTTCTAGGCACTTAACAGAAAGAATAAGCCCTGCCCCACCCCCAACCTGAGCCTTATCCTTGGCTTTGAATTTCGCAGCCTGGAATGTAAGCCCCACCTCCCGGTTAAGGGGATAGGAAGAAACTTTCAAGCTTAGAATGTAAGCCCACCCCCAGTTAAGGGGGTAAGGGATAGTGGTGGGTGGAGACTTGTTTTCATGGTGGGCGGAGATTTGCTTTTATAAGGCTGCCCCTGTTAGGCGGTCTCTCTCTCTCTCCCCACCTGTATCGGAGGAGCAGATAGCCGTCTCACGAGATTGTAACAAAGGTAACTTTTGCTTTCCACTTTGAGAAGTCTCTGAGTTTAATTTGGGTTGGGTGGGGTCACTGTCCCACACACCTATATCATTCCATCCATGGAAGCAGGGACTATCAATGTATCTTGTCATCTGTCCTGTCACTGATCAATCCTGCCTTCAACAATGAAATGGCGGACTAGACTTTTACAGATCATTTCCCCCCAAACTCCTCCCCTTCAGAGGAAAAAAATTCTCTCTGCTTTGGAATTCTGCTCCCAGGTTGGGTGTTCTTGAATGACGGGGGATTACAAACTTATCTAACCCACTATCTGTTTCACATTCTATCTGGTCATTTACCGGGAAACCAGGATTTACTCTTGCATCTTGCCTTTTACCCTGCCTCTACATGATAAGCCCTACCACATCCCACTTTCCACCTCTGGCTCTGGGAAAGGAATCAAATTAATAATATCTTTGCTCTTTAAAAGGGCATGACAATCTACTTCTCTATGGCTTTGCAACTCCTCAGACCAATATTCTCTTCTTTAGCCAACACTATGCATTGTCTTCTCCTGTTAGAATGGAAACTCCTTGAAGGCAGGGGCTCTCTCATTTTTATATATGCATCTTCTAACACAGTGCCTTACACATAGTAGGCATTCAATTTTTTTTTCATTCATTCAATCACTCTCCTTCAACGCCTCATCATAACATAGATGTGACCCCTGGGTTCATAAATGAGGTCTTTCCTAGCAGTCCAGGAGGACAGTGAATAGGAGCCTCCCCATGAATTATGCAAGGCTATCATCTGAAAATCAACAAGCAAACTTTAACAAGGCTCATTAGAAAGTGAATTTCTGACCACAGCCACTCATGAAGATCATCTGCTAAGGTATAGAAGTCATGGTGGGGAGAATGTCCAAACTGATAAAATCCCAGCTCCTTTGAGGCAGTGAAGAATGCCTACAGCCGGGGATGTGCTGCTAAATGTTTAACAACTGGCTCTCCAGAAGAAAAAAAAAGCATACTGGATACACTTTTAAGTTTAATCTGCATTAACATTTCTCCATCACTTTCTTAAGTCTAGACAATTAACAAAAACAATAAATCAAACCCTGGTTTGTAGCGTTTGCCAAGGTATAAATGCTCACACTGAAAATTTAACAGCAATGCATGTTCCTCTACAGCACCACAGATTAATAGACTCCTACAGTCAGAAGGGACCCTGGAAATCATTTAGGCTAAGCCCCTTTGTTCTACAGAATAGGGATCAGAGTCTCACAGAGGTTGTGTAATTTGACCTGGGTCCCACACAGCAAGGAGATTAGAAGGGATAGCTTACAAGGGACAGGGAAAGTAGCAAGACCACAGGACTAGGAAAACTGGGCTCCTGTCTTAATTCTGCCACTAATTTGCTGCTCAACTTTGGGCAAATCAGTCATTTGCCCTACATCTTATTTATTGCTTTTTTGAAATGAGAACAGTGAGGCCACAAGGAATGGTGAATAAAGAGCTAGCTTCTGGAGAGTCAGGAAGACCTGGATTTAAATCCAACCTTTGATACCTACTGGCTGAGTGACCTTGGTCCAATCACTTAACCTTCTTGCCCCAGGTAACTCTCAGATTCTGATTTGCAGAGCAGTTACTGATCTGCCCTGGGAGACAAGAGTTTTCTCCAGGGGAATACCCTAATCCAGTGAAATCACAGTTCCTATGCACCCTTAAGAAATGTAGGGAGCTGAAGTAGATTACTGATAAGATTCTTGTTTGCACTAACATCCTGTGTTCTATGGTGCCTTCCATTGGAATGTCTCATGTTCCAAGATTCCTTCTAGCTCTAACATTGTTTGAGAGTCTCTTCCAGCTTTAATATTTAAGGTATTTGCCTACTGACCTTGTTGGGGGCAACAAAATTCATCTTTCTGGTTTAAGCCCTAGATCATGAGAGTCAAAATTTTGGAGCCAGCAGGCACGCTCCCAGAATCTGAACATGATTCATCAGCTATTTTGGCAATTGCCCTGGGCTCTAATTCTCATTAATGAAGCTAGAAGTTAAGAAAAGGGAAGTGATGCTTTTGGTCTCCTCCCTGGCAACCTTCAAATGGCTAATCTGGCCGTGAGTGGCTGAATTATCATAGGATCTTAGAGCAAGGACTGGAAGGGACCTTGGGAGGAACATCTGGTCCCACTCTCGTTTTACACAAGAGGAAACTTGGTCTCAGAGAAGCAAAGTGATTTGTCTAAGGTCACACAGCTCATAATGACAGAAGAGGGATTTGACCCTCAGTCTGCTGACCTCAGATTGCAATGCTATTTCGGCCCTTGCTCTGTTGCCATATTCCAAGTATCTCATTCATAGAGCAGGCTGCACTGTTATTCAGGCTGTGGAGGAGTGAGGAGACAGATGTCATTCAAGCTTTCCTTTGGAACATTCTGCAAACAATTCCCCATGCTCTCAGATAATCAAATAGAGGCTCAGGCGGTAGGATTGAGCACGTGGGGATGGGTTGAAGCCTGCACCATCTGCAGGGGAGGTGAACCTTCTTTCATGGCCCTTAATAGGAGACTGTGGCTCTGAGGGACCTCCGTATCAGAGAGGGAAATTAAAATGGCATACATCCTGCTGAGAAAGCAGTCAGGAAAATGAATAGACTTATTCAGGAGAGGCTTCTTAGACCTACTGTGCTCATCTTCTGGATGGTAAGAAGTGACAGTAATTGCAGGCTTTGGACAGAGTCTCAGAGGGGACTGAAGGCAACCCATAATCAATGCTTCTTTGAGGCCCTGGCCCCAAAAGCCAATGTCAAACTGAATTATTCATACTGACTCCCCCCCTTAGCTACCTCTTAAACAGCTACCAATGGGATTTGATGGGCTCTTCCCACGTAATTAGCTGGAGGGTAAGGAATTCTGAATGTGGGAGTAAAGTTAGTGGACTCCAGCACAAAGAAGATGACAAGGATATCACCTGTTAAGTCCTTTTGGGCTGGATCAATTGTCCTCTTTAAGGCATCCCTGGGAAGAATGGACCTACAGTTTGACCACTTCTAAAAATAATACTAGGTCACAACCCTGAAGACTGTTATAAACCCTAATGTACCCATTTCATAGATGAAGGAACTGAGGTACAGAGAGGTCTAATGACTTGCTTGCTATTACCTGTCTGCCAGTAAGTGACAGAGACAAGGCTTGAAACATTCTAGGCCAATGTCCTTTCCATTACATCATGTATCTAACAATAGTAACGCAAATTCAAATGACACTTTACAAAGTATTTACAAATCCCAACAATTCTGGAAGACTCCAGTACAAGGATTGTGGTCTCCATTTTAAAGATAAAAAGACAGAAGCTCAGAGGTAAAAATGAGCTGCCTACTGTCACATAGCTAAGAGCAGGAATTGAATTCAGGTCTTATGACTTCAAGTTCAGTCCCATTTCCTTAAATCATGCTTATTCTCTTCTAACAATACCTCATTCATTCATTCATTCAATAAACATTTTTGCCAGACACTGTGCTAAGTGCTGGATCACACAGCTCAGGTTCAACATGTCTAAAACGGAACTCATCATCATTTCCCCTAAACCTATCCCTCCTCCAAATTTCCCTATTTTTGTTGAGGGCAGTCACATAGGTTCTCAACTTTGAAGTCATCCCTGCTTCTGCTTGGCCACACTGTTCATATCAATCCAGGTCCCAAATCTTATCAAGTCTACTTCCACACCATCTTTCAGATCCTTTCTAATCATGTTACCCTAGTTCAGGCCCTCATCACCTTTCACCTGGAAGACTGCACCCTGGTCTCTCAGCCCCCAATTATTTTTCTTCTCCAAAGCTTTTGGCCACACAGTTGTCAAGTTAATATTGCTAAAACTCCTTTGCTCAAAAATCTTTGGGAATCTGTATTATGATGGACCAAACCGAGATCTTAGTCCCTTGCCCCAAAGGGAAACTGGCTCCCATTTTAGGTTCCTTATTGACTCCCCTTGTCAACTCCCCTTATTTCCGTTTGAAAGCCCTGGCCCCACTTTTTTGATCTCATTCAGATGCCTTTCAGTTCCTTCATTATCTATTTCCATTGTCTATTCAATCTTTTAGACATTCCAATCAGAATGCTCTCCCAGACGCTTTCCCCAGACCCCTTCCTTGGCCACCCAAAGTTACTTTAGATTATATAAGATCCACCCTGGCCCCCATTCAAATGCTGAGACTCTCTCATGCCCAAAAGGCTGAGCTTTTCTCAAGCCCCTCGTCCTTAAGGGCATCACCTGGCCTATATGTTTTATCTCTAATAAACTTTTTCTCTGGCTGGAAGAAGATTTGAGTTGAATTCATTCAGGCAGGGCCCAAGTCATGATCTTGGGGTTCCAGCACCCCAAACCTCTAGACCTCTTCAATATCAAGTGCCTTGTTCCTCTTCCACATTCACAGATTTTTAAAAAAATGACTGAAAGAAACTCAATCTTCCCTCTTCCTTACTTTAATCCCTGGACTTGAGAGAGAAAGAGAAAGACTGCATGTAATTTTGGGTCATTACGGCCTCTTAGCTGTGGCTTTTGAAAAAATAAAAGCATTTCTTACCATCCATCAACACCAGCTTTCTGCAGCTCTGAGATCCCAAAGGACAAGGACCCCATGAAATCATTCCTGCTGGTCAGATCCCAGTCCCAAATCTCCACAGAAAGTCGTCTGTCTTTGTCAGCTTCTTTCAGTTGACTACAAAGAAAAAAAAAAGATTTCCACAAGACATTGTTTTACATTATGAAGATAACAATCATAATAATTTACATTTCTACAGAGCTTTAGGCTTACAAAGTACTCTCTGACAATCACCGTATTGAAGCAATTGTAGTTCTCCCCATTTAATAGACAGGGTAGTTGAGAAATGAGAGAGAGATAAAATGACTACGATTAGCCAAGTCATCTACACTGTTAATAAGTGTTACAAGTTCTTTCAACTATTGTACTGACATTTCCCAGGCAAGTTACAAAGAACAAGAAAAAAGTATGTGCAGAAACTTCCTTGTCATCCATCCATTAAGGCCCTCATCTTCCACAGCCTCTTGTCTCCTAGAGCTGTAAGTGAACTTGGAATATACTACTGCTGCCAGGAATGATACTAAGTAGGGACTACCATAAGCATATTACTAAATTATAAACTAGATTGTTTCTAGATAAATGCATCATCCCTGGTTAGAGAAATTGTAAACCAAGCAGGATTAGAAGAAGAGGAAGAATGCTGGATTTGAGGATCTGAGTTCAAATGCTGGTTCTACTACCTACTACAGTAAGTCATCTTGGGTAATTTTCACAAGATTTTCACCTATGAATAGACCTTAGTGATCAACTAACCCAAATTCTGTACAGTTTCCCAATCTGTTAAATAAGGAGATTGAATTAAATAATCTCTAAAGCCCTTTACAATTCTTAATTTGTGATGTTAATCTGAACCTGGGAATATGGGGGGGAAGGGTGGAGAACACTGTGAATGTGGTTGACTGATCACATATGAAAGGTAACTAAGCTAGTCTGCGAAGGGTTTTAAAGGAGAAGAGGAACTAGGCTAGGATTTAGGCAAAGTAAAGAAAGAGAAACAAAGAACTAAGAACACACACATACACATGTACAAATATATACACGTATAAACACATGCAGACACGTATATACATACACGTATATAGGCATGCATATAAATATATACACACATACATACACATATATATGCATACATATATGTATAGAAAGAGAGAGAGAAGAAGAGAGAGAGGAGGGAAGGAAGGAAGGAAGGAAAGGAAGGAAGGAAGGAAGGAAGGAAGGAAGGAAGGAAGGAAGGAAGGAAGGAAGGAAGGAAGGAAGGAAGGAAGGAAGGAAGGAAGGAAGGAAGGAAGGAAGGAAGGAAGGAAGGAAGGAAGGAAGGAAGGAAGGAAGGAAGGAAGAAGGAAGGAAGAAGGAAGGAAGGAAGGAAGGAAGGAAGGAAGGAAGAAAGAAAGAAAGAAAGAAAGAAAGAAAGAAAGAAAGAAAGAAAGAAAGAAAGAAAGAAAGAAAGATAGATAGATAGATAGATAGATAGATAGATAGATAGATGACTTGAGAGCCAGGAAGATCAGAGGTCAAGTTCTGCTTCTGACATATACTGGCTATGTGACCCTGAGGAAGTCACTTAACTTCTCAGTGCTCTATGTGTCTCTCCAAAACCATGAATTGAAGAGAAGGTGTCAACCAACATTGATCGAAAAAGATCCTCACCAGGAATTCCCTCTACCAGTGAAGTCACAGGTTTCATCCTTATCCCTATCTTTCAGGAAAAAGGACACATGGAGTTTGCCTAAGGCATCATTATGGCCATGGCAAAGCAGATGAGATTAGAAACAGTTAAACCAGGAATCTGCATTAGCCATTTATGGGACTACTAAAGAATATTTATTTTTAGATTTTGTAATTTTATAATCTGCGTTTGTTTTGTTTGAGCTTTTCATATTGTCATAATAGAAACACAATGTACAGAACAAAGAAAACGATTGCCCTAAATTCTCTACTCTGTCGTGACCAGACCATATTTAAAGCACTGGGTCTGGTTCTAAGAACTATGAGTAGGACAAACAATAGCAAGGTGGATCATGTCCAAAGGGGAGGGCTTTTGTTTTGTTTTTTTCTAAAGTGGAAATCAAACTCAGTATGAGTCAACAGTGTGATGTGCATACAAAAATGTGAATGGGATCCTGGGCTAAATTAACAAAAACATTGCAACCAGAACAGGCAAGATGAATGTCCTATTGAATGTATTATGTCTGGTAAGATCCCATATCTGGAGTATTATGTTCAGTTCTAAGCAGCAGATCTTTGGAAATAGTTTGACATTCTGGAAAGCATTCAGGTGAGGGTTATCAGAATGGTTAGTGACCTGGAGATCCTAGTTCAAGCCCTCATCACTTCTGGCTTGTAATAACCTGGTAGCAGTCTGTACCCTCTCAGGACCACAGTCCATTTACTTTGTTGTTGGTCAGTTGTTTTTCAGGCATGTCCAACTCTTCATCACTCCATTTGGTGTTTTCTGGACAAAGACACTGAAATGGTTTGCCGTTTCCTGCTCCAGCTCATTTTACGAATGAGGAAACTGAGGGAAACAGGGTTAAGTGAGTCCAGAGTCACACAGCTACTAAGTGTCTGAGGGTAGATTTGAACTCAGGAAAATGAGTCTTATTGACTTTAGGGCCAGCACTCTATCCACTGTGCCACCTAAGTGCCCTTTCATTAACTTGTCATTTCCCAAACACAGATCTGACCATACTATTCCCTTACTCAAAAACTTCCATCATTCTCTCTTGACTAAAAGATAAAATGTAAAATACTAGTTTGAGATTACAAGTAAATTTCATGGTATTTAGAGCTTTGGAGGAATCTTAGTGACCAACTCATTTAAACTCTGTAGATTTTAAATTCCAAATGTAGAGAATGGGGAAGTTGAATTAGAAAGTCTCCAAAATCTGTTCCAGCTCTAAATCTAGGATGTCAATCTGGTCCTGGAGAAAGTAGCTAGAACTTTCTAAGCACAGCAGACTGATAACAACTGGAAAGCGACCCAGAAAGCTGGGCATGTAAAGACCTCCGCAGTCTAGTTCCCATCTTATTTCATATTATTCCCCTTCTTACATTCATGCTTCCAGTCAAACTGGCCTACATATGACATCTCTCACCTGTGTCCTTTGCACAGGTGGTCTCCCATGTCTAGATTATCCTACCTCTTCACCTCGGCCTCTATCAATGCCTAGATTCCTTCCACAGATCATGTGCCACTGATATGGTTACCTACACGAGGTCATTCATTCATTCATTCATTCATTCATTCATTCATTTATTATTCCCAACCCCCTCTAGGTACTAGTGCCCTCATCTTCTTGAAATTATTTTGTATAATTCTATATTACCTAATCTCTGTGCACATGTTATTTCTTTCAGCTGAACAAAAGATCCTTGAGGTAGATTTTGTTTCATTTTTGTCATTATATCTCAAGCAAAATGATTATCAAAAACGACTTAATAAAAGTTTGTTGTATTGAAATGGAAAGCCATACAGGGATTGGTAGAAGTGATAGCAGATGTTTTAATTAGAGAAGCAAAGTCTTGCAGGAGACATGATGGGTGTCTTTAAGTATCTGAAAGATTGTCAAGCAGAAAAAAATATATACTTGTTCTTTCTTGGCCCAGAATAAAGAATGAGGAACAATAAATGAAAATTCCAGGGGATAAGTTTAGGTCTGGAATAAAGAAAAACTTCTTAATAATTACAACTACCTAAAAATGGCATAGGCTGCCTTGAGAGGTAGTGGTAGTAGAAGTAGAGCCATTAGAGGGTCTTCAAAGAAAAAGGCTGGATGACTGTTGTTTGGGGATATGGTGAAGGAGGTTCTTGGTTACAAAGAAATTGGACTAGATCTCCTCCAAGGTCTCTTCCAACTCTGAAATGCTGTGATTCTGTGGATAGCAATGAGGATGGCAAAGAGAACAAGCCATATCAGGATTGAATTGCTGAAGGAAAAGAGAATATTTGACCTGGAAGATAGAAGACATAATCACTATCTTCAAATACTTGAAAGATTACCATGTGTAAGAGGCCTTACATTTGTTTTACTTGGGGACAGAAGAAAGGACTTGATAAAACTTCAATCAAGGCAGATTTTTATATTCCTCACAAATAGAATGGTCCAAAATTGGAATGGGCTTCCTCAAAAGGAAATAATCTCCACATCCTTGAAAATATTCAGGAGGAGCAAGGGTTGAACTGTTCTTTGGGGATGGAATAGTTAGGATTTCTGTTTCAATAAGAGGTAGGACTTAAATGACCTCTGAGTTCCTCCATCTAGCATGACAGGTGCTAATTCTAAGAGTTAATAAGGTCCCTTTGAAAAAACTCACCTCTCTCTCAAGTGAACTATGAGGAAAGAAGAGAGGATTTCCCTGCTTAGGCCAGGAAGATCAAGGGGAATTAGAAAATAAACCTTAGAGGCCAGGCACAGACTGGTAGAAATAACATTGTAGAAACACACAAAAGAGAATATAATCCCTGGAGTTTCGGAGGGTAGCCAACAAAAGTTGAACGGAAAAAAAAAAAAGAGCTCATGGAGCTCTCACATTGATTGAGAACACGTACCAGAGTTACAAAGAATGAGAAGATGGGGATGGATTGCAATGTGGGAACCCATGTCAATGGGATCATATCTATTGAGACATAGGGCAAACAGTCAAAGAATAAGAGGAAAACCCCAAGGGGATTGATTACACTTGGCTAGTTTTCTCCCTAACACCCCATTTCTGCATAATAGCCTTCTGAGAACCCATCCTGGAAATTAAGAAAGTGACTTCACATCCACTGGTAAGATAGACATCTATCATCTATTGTCCAGTTTGAGAAGAGGTTGAGTCCCAAAGGATTCCTTCTCTATCTTGAAAGGTACCCTTCATAGACCTAAGGAATTTAGGCCTGAGATAAGGAAACACTTACTAGCAACTAGAAGTATCCAAAAATAGAACACGCTGCCTTGAAAGGTAATGAGTTCTTCCTATTTGAGAGAAGAGCAGAAGAACTTGACTGGGAGAAGGAAGGGAAGGGAAGAGGGAAGGAAAGGGGAGGGAGGGAGGGAGAGAGAGAGAGAGACAGAGACAGAGAGAGAAGGAAGACAAGGTAAGAGAGACTCCACCCCCCCCCCGAATCACTCAATGACCTGAGCCCAATCTCTACCAACCCACCCAACTAGAATGATGATACTTACAACTTAAAAGTCTCATTCCACTCAGGGTTGAGGGAACACTTGATGGTTTTGGTCTTCTGCTTGCTCTCACTCTTGGGATCAGGGATGAGTTTCAGTTTCACATAAGGATCTGATAGACCATTAGGGTCCATAGGTACTAGATTTTTTGCATCTCTTACTGAAAAAAGGAAAAAGAGAGAAAATTAGGATCTGACACAGAAAACACAAAGCAAAAACATTTCAAAGGGAAAAAAAACTTGAAGAATATAGTGCTTTTTAGAAGAATGCTTTACTACACCACTTTTGCTTTGTGTCCTTTAATAGAATGTGAAAGTATGTCCTATTCATTTCTATACATATACATAAAATACACATAAATGTCATCTCCCTAAAAAAAATATAAATTTCTTGAGCGCAAGGTCTTTTTTGCCATTGTATACCTAGGACAGCCAGTTGCATAGTAAAAAAGCTTAATAGATTCTTATTGATTGCCTTATTCCTGGAACAATTGGAGGCCAATATCACAAGGAATATGGCATGAAAGAAACCTTCCATGGAGGTGGGGGGCACATTTGGGCAGAAACCAAGGGATGAACACTGTTCTGTGAATAAAAGCAGAAACCACCAGAACACCAACTGTCATGTGTGGAGGATGCAGGACTCCACAAGGCTCTGGTGGGGAGCAGACTGATGCTTTAAGAGAAGAGGAAGAGGATAAAAAGGTTCCGAACTCTCTTCTCCCCAACAAACCCCTCAAAGAAAGCAGAAAAACATTAGACCTCAAAGTACTATTAGGAGCCATTGTAATACAATTCCTTCATTTTGTAAAGAGGAAGCTGAGACTTTAGAGAGAAGTCACTTGGACAAGGCAACACAAGAAAGCTTATTCAATTCTTATTGAAACTGAGGCTGAGATGGAGTCAAATGGAAGAATCTTATAGAGTCTCATATTATGATGTTAGATGGCATAATGGATAGAGCACTAGACTTGGAGTCAGGAAGACCTGAGTTCATATTTTGCCTCAGACACTTAATACTTGTGTGACCCATTTAAGTCACATAACCGCTCTCAGCCTCAGTTTTCCTCATGTGTTAAATGGGGATAATAATAGCACCCATTACCAGGGTCACTGTGAGGATCAAATGAGATAACATGTATAAAGCGCTTAGCAAACCTTAAAAAATATATAAATGTTAACTTCATTTATTATCATTTTCATCATCATCATTACTATTATTATGATGATTATTATTATGTCTGGGAGGAAACTTCAAGATCACTTCATCTAAACCCCTCATTTTATAGATGAAGAAAAAGAGGTCATGTAAGAACTGGGATTTCCTAGAGAGCCTAGTTTCCTAGCTTTCCAGTCCAGAACTCGTTCTGCCAGATTGCTGAAATTTAACATTTTGATATATGGCCAAGGCTCCCTTCAGGGTGCTTGGTCTCATGACTCAAGACAAATAGCTGAATGGGAAAGAGGATATCTCCTCCATCCTTCCCAGGCTCCATCTGGCCCCAAGCTCACCTATCCCAGTGAGGGGAGCCAAATAGCCTACTTTGGGTGGCAACAAGGGCATTGGGAGGAGGGGGGATTTAGTACTGCCACCAGATTGTGGCAGTGTGGTGAGGTACAGGCAGCAGATTGTCTAAACATCCATTGTCCCCATCCAGTCCCTTGGGCTCTAAATCCATCAAGCACCAGCCACGCCTGGTCTAAGCCTCCCTTCTTATTCATGAGCTGGGCCAGAGTTCCAGTCCTGACAGCCTCATACTTCATCCTCTCTCTCTCTTCACCTGATGAGCTCTGCCAGACAGACTGAAGGCCAAATTGTGTTCTCCTGTTCCTGCTATAATCATGTTGTCACTGAGCTTGGCCTCAGCTATCTTCCTAAGAGAATTTCAAGTGCTATTATCATTTCTCCAAATTTCCTGTCCTGGGGTGGATTTTCCAGGATCAGAAAGGCCCATTTCCCAGGACTTAGTTTTGGTTCTGTACAAACAGACCCTCTTGTTACTGTTATATCAATGGGGTTAACAGAAAAGCAGCATACCATCCAGAGTAGTAGTGACATGACACACCCATGGCAGCCCATTTGTCATTTCACACACATAGATCCCAATTCAAGGAAGAAAAATATAGTTTCAGCTCAGGGAAAGCATGAGAAATATCCCCTTCTCCTTAAAGACTCACTATCTAATGAAGACTAAAAAGCCTGTTTGTAGACCCAGAACATAAAAAATATATCTCCTAAAACCAAGATTAATTACTACTAGCAATTCTTGATATATCAGGAGGCTGCAAGTAGGGAGGATAACATGGGTTATGTGTATATATCATGTATATGTCAATTATATATGATAGTATTGTTAAGTGGATGGTGCCTATGTCATGTATATATGTGTTGTGAGCAATATTTGTGGCAGAAATATAGCATTCCTATATTTCAAAGTGTAGCATTTCTGGTCTGGTCCTCTATATGTCATGTAGATGGTAAGTGTGCAGTGTATGTAATGTCCACAAAGATTTATTCAATCATTTCAGTCTGTCAATTCAGTTAATCATTCTGACTCTGTGACCCCATTTGGGGTTTTTTCTGGCAAAGATACTGGAGTGGTTTGCCATTTCCTTCTCCAGCTCATTTTACAGATGAATAAACTGAGGCAAACAGGGTTAAGAGACTTATCCAGGGTCACACAGCTAGTGTCTGACACCAGATTTAAACTCCTATCTTCCTAACTACCGAGCTATATCCACTGAGTCACCTAGCTGCCTCTTCATAATGAGCACCTGTATTACATATCTGTTTCATTTGCATGTAATAGCTATACTATGGAAAGTTCTCTATTCTGTCTAGCACGTTTGAGAAGTATATATGGGCCACATATACATAATGTGCATCTTGCTAGGTGCAGATTGCCTAGCAAGGGAAAAAGAGCCCATTAGGGCTCCTTTAGACTCAATTTTCAGATTCCCCTTTCCATTCAAAAAGATGGCTCCCTTACATTGTTCCTCCAGCCATCATGAGTCTACCACAGCTAGGTGCTACAATATAGAGAGCCTAGGGCCTACAGCAAGACCTGAGCTCAAATCTGGTCTCAGACACTTAATAGCTATAAGATCTCAGACAAGCCACTTAACTTCTATCTGCATCATCTGTAAAATACAGATAATTTTGGAACCTCATCTGTAAAACAGGGATGATAATAATAGCACCTGCCTCCCCAGGTGGTTCTGAAGATCAAATGACAACATATGTAAAGTGCTTTGCAAACCTTAAAATGCTATATAAATGCTAGTTACTATTATTGTCATTGTTGTTAATGTCACTATTGTTATTATTTAAGTGCATGATGTGCATTGCGTGCATGATAAAGGATGTAGTCATATCTATGTCTATCAGTCAATATGTTGAAAGTCCAAACAGAATACCAAAAATGGCTTGGGTAGCCAATTTTATAAATAACAGTAACAATTTACAGTTACGTAGTTCTACAAGGTTTACAAAGTACTTTCTTCACATAGATATTCAAATAGACTCATGGTGTCGGTAACACAAGCATTATTAAAATCTCAGTTTTAAAAAGACGGAAATGAAGGTTCAGTAAAATGAAATTATTTCCATTCATTCAACAAGGCTTTATTTAATGTCTACTATATGTCAGGCACTGGAAACTCAAAGACAAAATGAAACAGTCCCTGTCCTTAAGGAGTTTATATTATATTGAGGAAAACAATGGGAATAAAGAAAATTAACAAAAATATACATATATACAAAGCAATTAACCAAGGGAGGGCACTAGCAATTCTGAGGAATTGGGACAGGAAACCTGAAGGAGATAGCATTTGAGGTGAAAGTTGAGGACTCAAGATGATGGAGATGGGGTAGGAGCATTTTCCAGGCATGGGGGAGAGCTTGTTCCAAGGTTCTGAGATAGGAAATGGAATGTTGTATATAAGGACCAGAAAACAAGCAAGCTTGGTTAGAGTATCTATCTACACCTTCCAGCCAAATGTCTATGATCTTGTTATCCTATAAAGACCAAGTTCGTGGAGGAGACAAGGGGGGATAGGATCAAAAGGCTCAGGTAAAAGGTCTAGCTTTGACAAAGAGAGGGTCACCTTTCTATCTGATGCTAAGTGGGGAAAGAAGAAAAGAAGATTATTTTAAAGTGGAGAGCTGAGAAGAAACAGCAACTCATGGCTGATATCCTCAATGTTTTCAGTGAAGTATTTGATGAGATATTAGCCTTAGCAATGAGGGCCTGCCCAATTGAGAATGTGCAACAAACATGTAATGGACCTAAGTTTCATGTGTTACTTCCTTTATCAATGTTCAGCAGTACAGGTATAGGAGCAGAGGAGGCAGACAATGGGAGTAGTCCAGAATTGGGACTTGTAAAAGGGTGAACGTTGACTAAACAAAGTGGCAAGGGGTTCCAGGCCAGAGAATAAAGTTGGCTTGCCCATGGTCACATAGCTAGTGTCAGAGCCAGGCCTAAAACCTGAATTTCTGAATTTGAAACACAGTGCTTTATCCATACCTAGAGATCTGCAGAATTTAGCACAGGCTGGAAATACCTGATTAAGGTTTAATTTTAAAGGCTCTCAAGAGGAGGAAACCGCATTTCACATCTTGTATTGAGGATTCATCACTCACCTCTAATTCACTAGAGAGCAGGCTTCCACTATCTCAGAAGAATTAGGATCGAAGCACATAATCCTAGTCATTCCAGTAAAGTAGGCAGAAAAATATGCCACTTAAAATCCAGTTTCCTAAGGTTCCCCTAGGGTCCTGGAAGTAGATGCTAAATACCCAAGGAAAGGGCTGAGATTACAGAATCAGAGAAAAAGAATCACAAAATTTATGAGTTAAAAGGAACACCCTGGATTGTGGCTAGTCCTTTTCATTGAGAATCTAAGAATTGAAGAGACTTCAAAAGCCATCCTTTCCAACAGGGGTGTGTTAGAGTCAACTTTTACTGGCTCATAAGAGCTGACCACTTTTCATTATGAGCATTTGCACCTCAAAAATCAACAAAAGCTACAAATTAGGATGTGATTTAGGAAAATGGTGGAGAAAATATTAATACTTCAGACTAAACCTAAAAGGGTGTTGTGGTTACATTTTTTCTAGGAAGCCAGTTATTAAATATTTATCTGCACATCTCGTATGTCCAACCCATACCTGACTGAGATTCCTTTTTACAACATACTCAACAAATGGTCATCAGATCTTTGCTTGAAGACATCCAGTGGAGGAGGACTTACCACCTCTTAGGCATCCCATTCCATTTGTACATATTTCTGATGGTCATAAAGCTTTTCTTAAGACAAACCTAAATTTGCTTCTGTGCACCTTCTGCCTACTTCTGCTATCCAAGGTCAACTGTAACAATTCTATTGCTTTTTCAATGTAATATCCCTTCCAAAACATGAAGATAATAATTATATTCCCTACTTCTACAAGTAATCCCTTCTTCATACTGAAGATCTCCAATTATTGTTCAAATTAATCAGTAAGGAATTTATTAAGGCCTACTAAGTGCCAGACATTGTTCTAGGCACTGGGAATACAGAGACAAAAGTGAAAGATGTGTGTTCTACCCTTTTTCCCTCCGCCTCTCTTTACCCTGGCCTGTTAGACATTATAGGGGCATTAGGTTAGAATATCAACAGCTGCACCCCTTCTCCCCTGAACTTCTTGCTAATGCCCCTTCCCCTCTCTTGGCTAAACATTGCCCTTTCCATCCCCCACCAATAGGTCTGGGTAATTAAGACACGAGGCTATGAAAATAAAAGCATTTAATATTACTCTTGGAACCACTCAGAAATTCATGCAGATTGGATATACAGGTGCAACTGTAGGTCAGGTGCAACTCTAAGGCTTCCTCCTTGCTTGTGATCTACTCTAGGACCCTGCCTTGTATGGCTTTCCACTTCCATTGGTTATATCTTCTTAAGGGTACCATGCTCTCAACCAGGTTGGCAGGCACACAACTGAGAGTTCCCAGTCTTGAGTTCCTTGGCCTAGGATAGCTTTACTGGTATCTTCCCTTCACTTATTGGAGGGATAGAGGTGATTTTTATGTAAAGGTCACTAAATTTGGCACTAGAAGACCTGGTTCTGTCATGTGACTTTGGGCATACCACTTTCCTCTATAGGTCCTAGTTTCTTCTCCAGAAAATAAGCAGAACAAAATTTGTGCCGCTTCTCCTAAAGGGTTATTGGAAAGGAAGTGTTTTGTAAGTTATAAAAAGCACTAAATAACACTTGACAAGTTGGTCCATGTAGGGGTGGGAGGCATTCTTCACTGATACATACACTTTCATTTGAACCCTTTAAAAAAAAAAGCAAACTAGAATGCATCCATTTATATCACACCTTCTTCAGATACCAATAGTTCACATTTCTATAGTGCTTTACAGCTTACAAAGTTCTTTCCTTACAGTAACTCTGTGAGGTAGGTTATGTAAGAATTATCTCCATTTGGTAGTTCAGGGGGGAAAAGCGATTGAGAGATTACCTAATCTGCCAAGATTACACAATTGAGTGGAACTGAGATTCCAAACAAGGTACTTTGATGCTAAGCACAGTGATTTTTCTCCTGTGCCATATATAGTGGGAACAATATTCTCAGCCTTGCCCCCATGCAGGTTAGGCTATTTTTTCCATTAAAACTACTGAGACCATCCTTGAGTCTTGATTGTCTCAATGGGCTAGAGGCCCAGGCTGCTGATATCACTTTCTGATCACTTGAATATAAAGCAGCCACAAGGAGTTCCAAGTGCTGTCTTTGATGCTTGGTTGGGAGAACATGATGGGCAACTCAGGCAAGTGAGCTTCACTCAGCTGAATCAATATGAAGTATCCTCAGCACACATCCTTGATGAAAATCTTTCTGCTAAAGCTAAGTGAATCTCCTTTTGTCAACTGAATGATCTCTGAATATCTCATTTTTTTCCCAATATTGAACCTGAGTTAGGGCTAATCCAGAATACTATCTCTCTCTCTCTCTCTCTCTCTCTCTCTCTCTCTCTCTCTCTCTCTCTCTCTCTCTCACACACACACACACACACAGTCTGTGTGTATATAAAGAGACAGAGTTCCCTCTTTAAGCAAATGGGCTAGACAGATCTCTACTTAAAGTGATTTTTACATAATGCGAATTTGCCCCACCTACCCACTTCACTTAGCCTATACATCAAAGGCATTAACAAAACCATACCTTGATAATACCAACTCATAAAATGTACTAAAATTCAGACATATTAAATACCATACCATGATGATAAACAGAATCATGAAAGGTAAAGTTAATGATAAAGTATGCACACAGGTGTGTACTGTGTTGCTCCTGCCCCACTCACTCCACCTAGCCTTTATCACTGGCAGTTGGCTGTGCAACTTTTTTTTTTTTATGAAACGATCAAGTGATGTTTGGACAGTGGCTCTCTTTTTGCCCCTCATATATCTGATGAGAGTAAGCAATGTCATCCTCAACTAGTTTTTGAACTTTAAAAAATCTTGAAGTATTTGGATTCATCTTTTCAATACAAGAAAAAATTCCCTGAAATGATGAAATGCTTCTGCCAACTATCTCATTGTGAATCTTTTTGGTTTGACCTCATGTTCTGAATCTTCCCTTTCTTCTTCTGCAATCTTTGCAACTAGCAGCTCAATCAGATCCTCATTCAACAGTTCTCCATAAGACCCAATCAACTCCTCCACATCATTCTCATCCATTTCTAGCTCCAATGCTTGTGCTAATTTTATACTCTTGTTACTCACTTCTTCAAAAGTTTCATCTTTGTCAAATCCACAAAATTCAGGAACGAATTGTAGACACACTATTTTCCAAACTTTCTTTATACGTGTTTCTGTTAAATCTTCCCATGCCTTTCAGAATTCTTTACATAAAGCTGAATTTACATAATGTGAATTTACATAAAGCAAGAAGTGTGTGTGTACATATATACACACACATATACCTACATATAATATACATACACATATAAACACATACATGTGTGTACATATGTTCCTTTATCATGAAAATATGGAGACATTTGCCTAACAAACTGTCATTAAGCCCAAATATTCAATTCTACATCTATACAATGAATGCAACTAGCATTTCCATTTCAACATTTCAGTGGCTGAGTTTTGAGATACCCATGTTTTTTAACCACATCCAACTCATTCTCCAGGTGTTGTTTCAATTACTCAACAAGCCACAAATGGTTCAATGGAAACCAATAGGTGTAGTAGAAAAACACTGAATTTTGAAGAGACCTGGGCTTATGTCCCAAGCAGTTCTGCTTTTCAATACCTATATGATCTTGACCAAATCACTTGTCTCCATTCTGGCTCTCAGCTTCATTTGTTTGAAAAAGGAAGTTGAACTGGAAGATCTCTAAAGTCCCTTCTAGCTCAAAATCAATGATTTTGTGTGCTGCTTTCTAGGAGAAGGAATTTGGAATGTAACATCTAACACATGGGGAACTAAATAAAGACAGGATTTGAGAAGATTCATGGCATCAGAAACTTTACTGTCTGAATGATTGGCAGCACATCTCCAAATAAAAACCTAACAGTATGCTTCCTCCTGGTAGAACAAAGCTTAGTTTCTAACAGCTCCCTTTTCATTTTTCTTCTTTGTAAGTTGACATTGCAATGAAGACCACCTGTTTGAGACATTTGGTTTATTCTTCCCTTCTCTTTAGCTCAGGAATTCATAGTAACCTTATGGTGCCCCTCATACAAAAAGAAAATGTGTTATACACTTAAGCTGTCAATGTCTCAGCAACTGATAATGTTTAAAATACAGATCTTTGAGAAGAATGACTAGGAATAATGTCCACTTGGGAAGATCATTTCCCCTGGTTATCATCACTCTGTCTCTAATCATAGCCTTTGTCGCTGGACTGACCAGTTTCCTATATGGGAAGATATTGGCAGCATCTGGGACCTGTCCACCACTGAATATCACTTGGCAAGCAAAGCAAAGAGAGCAGGGTCAGCACCACAGGCCAGTTTTCTCAAAAGCCATCTGGTTCAACTTCTCATTTCATAGACAGGTGATTGAGGCATAGAGAGTTCAAGCGACTTGCTAGAGGTCATGCAGGTAATATCAGAAGTGGAATTTGACTCAGGCCCTCTGACTTCAGAGCTAGATCTTGCCATAATGGGTATTAAAAATTATGTACAACCTTTTTGCTCAAGCTCAAAATCATTTGGATGTACTTGGTTTCTTTGAACTAGACCTTGGAAAGCTTTTTCTTTCTTGCCCCCAGGACTCCTTTGCCACCACATTGCTAACTTGTTTTTTTAGCCCATAGATAGAATATCACGGTGCAATTCAAAAAGTACAAAAGTTGGAGTCACAGGATTTATATGTGAATTCTGATTCTGCTACTTGATGACCTCTATGACCTTGGGAAAGTCTCTTAACTTTTCTAGGCCTCTACTTCCTCACCTATAACATGAAGGCATTAGGCTGAATGTTCACTAATGTTCCTTTTAGTTCTAAATCTATGCTCCAATAACTTATATCTTAAGTTCTCATTGTCTGATATTTCAATGTTGCTATCCTGATAACTGATCCTTTTACACTATGGGGCCCATCTGTTGCTTGTTTCTAATCCCTTTTAAATGGATATTTTACTATTGGTAACTTTCTTAGCCCATTCAGACTGGCCAATAACAACTGCAGCCAATGCTGTGTAGGAGTTTGGGCCATAGCACTTGTCCAGTCCCATCCCCTGATCTTACCCTGAAGCAGCACATATAGGTAGATCCTCAGAATACATGCATAAGCAAGATTCTCTGGCCTAAGTTGGATTCAATTTTCATAAGGTTGCCAGACCCTGGTAATCCAATTGGCCTAGAAACAACATTAGGATTCATCTAGTTCTATATAAATATATAAAAACAAGGAAAAACCTATAGAGGATTTCTGCTCCCTTGGCAATATGAAAAACCAAAACCCAACATGCCAGAGTGGGAGGAAATACTCAATGTGCCTGGACATGTGATGCTTTCTCAATAGAATCAGGGGTAAAGCAGGAGTACCTTCTCCCCACTATTAATTTGAAATAGTTTTAGAAATGTTAGCTATGTCAGTAAGGCAAGAGTTAATATTAAAGGAACAAATATTGTCAAGGAAGAGATAAATTTATTTCTTTTTTTTGGATGACACGATGATGTGCTTTAAAAACCTCAGAGATTAGCATAAGAATATAAACACATAAATCCACAAAGACCATCAAAATATCTTTACACTACTAACAAAAACCAGGAAATATAAAAAGAGAAGCCCCATTTAAAATAACTACAAAATGCATAAAAATCTTGTACTTCACCTAACAAAACACACAACATTTATATAAATATAACTATTCTTTACAGAAATAAAAAGAGACAAATGATTGAACAGATAATCACTGCTAATAGTTAGGCTGTGACAATGCAGTAGTTTACAGATTTTATGCTATACCAATGAAAAGGAGATGATTTGATATAATAATAACAGAATTCATTTGCAAGAACAAAAGGTCTAGAGTCTTGAGAGAAATAAAAAGAAAAAAGTAAAAATGAAGGGCATGTGGAATTCCCATTCTTCAAACTATATTTTGAGACAGTAATCGTCAAGACAATTTGGAACTAGGAAAATGCTATATCTTCTATTAAAGCCTTCTCTGATTTTTTCCAAACTCAAAACACAAGTGATCCTTCCCTCAGATCTCTGAAAGCTCTCTCTCTTCCTTTCCTGTGTATTCATATCCTATTCTGTATTAGTTATTTTAATAAATATGTTATCTCCCCTAAAATGCTATAAGGTCCTTAGGGTCAAGGACCTGTCAGTCATTCATTTTTGCCTTTCCTTTGAGGTATTTCCAAAAATAACAGGATTTAGTGCAGAAAAGAACCTGAGTAGTCATCTAGTCCAACATCCTAATTTTACCAATGAAAAAATTTAGGCCCATGAAGATAACACAAGTTCCTGAAGGTAACATGGATAATAATAGAGGGTTTGAGTTTAGGTGTCTAATTTCATATCTAGTGATCTATTTGACATACCACAAACCATACTGCACTCAACACAGTGTCCTATAAGAAGACATTTAATATTTTTAAATTGTCACTTCCTACAAGAGGCCTTCCCTGATTCCCTCAGTCATAAGTGCACCATTGCTTTGATAATTTTGTATTTATATATCTTATAGGTATTTGTCTAGGATGATCATGGGAGGATTTTTGGAACATCCCATGTTTATGTCTCATATTTACATATCATCCAAGAAAAGTGTAGGCTTCTTGAAGGCAGGTACTGCCTCACCTTTTTATTTTTAATTTCAGCACCTATCACAGGGCCTGGCACATAGTAAGCATAACCCCAGGCCCAAAGCCCATTGTTACGGGACTCTCTTCTTATTGATGGAAATCAGTACTCCACGCCTGTGTTGGGCAAGTTGGCAAGAGTGAGAAAACTCCAGTCTCTTCACTCTTCTTCTAGTTTTCTTCAAGCTTCCAGTCTCTTTGGGTCTCTTTAAGTCTCTTTGGGTTCTGCAGCCTGTTTAGGTGCTTCTGATTTTCAGCTTCAAAAGAGAAGTTGGAAGATGTGAATCCCACTTCAGACTGCTGAAAGGAGGAAAAGACTCAGGGAAGAAGCTGGCTTGAGAGGAGTGGCAGTCTCCATCATATCCTTACCTCCAGTTTGCTGTCCTAGAGACTGGAGAACTTCCCCTTGGGTGACATCTAGGACTGACTCTCTCTCTCTCTCTCTCTCTCTCTCTCTCTCTCTCTCTCTCTCTCTCTCTCTCTCTCTCTCTCTCTCTCTCTCTCTCTCTCTCTCTCTCTCCTCCCCCCCCACCGGGGTGGGGGGAGCTCTTCATTCTGTACTGCCCAGTACATATTCTCATATGTATGCTTTCTCTGACTTCCATTTTTCTTGATTTGGATAAATGGGCTTTTTTGATATTCACTATGTGTGTTCATTGTGAAACTGGTATTTGGAGGGAAAGAGGGTCAAGCCTCAGATATAGAGCTTGGCGTCCTCTTCCCCTCCAATGATGAAGCAGATATCAGAAGTTAACTTGAATCTGAAAACCACATCTTCTAGAGATCAGGACTTCTTAAACTTTTTCCATTCATGACCCCATCAGCAATTCCTAAACTGTGGGTCGCCGGCATTTCCTAAATTGTGGGTTGTGACCCCATCACAACGCACAGTTTGAGAAGTGCTTTAGGTGAATAATATTTAAGGGAATTACAAATAAATAATATTTAAGGGAATTACAAACAGATGTAATTCTAGTCCAGTACTCCCTCTCTCTGAGGAGAGCAGAGTGGCCACACTGTCTGACTTCATTTTCCTGCTTCCCATGCTGTTGGGAATTAAAGTCTCCCTTGGAGAAGGATGGAGGAAGATGAAGGCAAATATGTCCAGTCTGCCTCCCTATGACCTACACAACAACACCCCTATGCTTATGGGAGCTGGGGAGAGACAACCCTCGAAACGCATGGGCCTCACTATATAAGCATTTTTTAAGAATTTGTTAATTGAATGATTGAAATTAGTTTGTTAAAATTTCAATACTAGTCCAAAATATGGTCATTATTCCATAGAAGGAGGTACCTTTGAAATAAATTGCAGGTGTGTATGCATGTATATCACTCATGTGTATATTATGTGTATATGCATATTCTATGCATGTATGTATATTGCAATATACATATGTATATGATGTATATGTGGATATATGTGTGAACATACATCCACATATCAATATAACAGTAGATAGATACAGTGAGAGTTTGCCTCAATGTCAGGAAGATGAGGGTTATAATCCTGCATCTAACAGATATTGTCTGTGTGACTCTAGGCAAATCATTTAACCTTTCATTATTGTTAAGCGCCTCAGGGTAGCTCGTGATCTGCCTTGTAACAAGAGCTTCTTCATAAGGAGTTCCCCAAAAAATGAAATAAAAAGTCCAGATATACCTAAATATGCATATACATATTCACATATACAAATTAATGCACATATAAGTGTATATGTATGTGTGTGTGTAAGTACATGTGTGTAAATATGTGTGTGTGTATATATGTATATATATATACGTGTGTGTGTGTGTGTGTGTGTATATATATATATGTGTATATATATATATATGTATATATATATATACTCAGAAAAATAAAACAGTTTCCATTATGGTCATACCCTGTTTTGTTTTTTAATAAAACATACTGGGTGGAGAAGTGAAGCTGTTTGGGGGCTAATATAATATGAACACATGATAGACATTGGGTACTAAAATCCAAAGAGACAGTTATTTCATTCTTTATGTTTCATTAAGCAAAGTGCTGTTGACCAAAGTTGACAAAGCAATGCTAAGCAGAATACGGGGTGAGGAAGAAAATCTCCCTGGACCCTATTTGGCAGGAGTCACTTTGATTTCCTTGCTTAGATGTCTCTTCACTATCTTTGCTGAAATCCAGCCAGGCCAGATGGCACAAAATGCTGTACATGATATGGAAACATTTGGCAATTTTTTCCCTGTCAGATATGTGTGAGAGCAATGAAGAAATGGGTCCTCTGATTTCTACAACTGTAATCTTTCTTGAATGAGGAGATATAGCATTAATGCTATGTATATAATAGGTATTATATATATATATATATATATATATATATATATATACACACACACACACACACATATATATATATATATATATGTATATATGTATGTAATACCTAAGTCTACTTTAGGTGATAGATGAGACTCCAGAAAATTTATCTACAGAAACTTGAGGGCATGATATTAATAAAAGCTGTGTGTGTGCGTTTGTGTGTTTGTGTGTGTGTGTATTGACATAGTTCACTCTCATGGAAGTCATGGCAACAGAACAAGTCAGACTCCATAGTTCATCAGGAAGAACAAAATGGAGTGGAAATTGTCTCTTGTACCCTTCCTTAAAAATACAAACTCACTCTCAGCTCATTAATCAACACAAAGCATGTCAATTTCTTGCTTGAGCAGTTCTACTGATTTTCTGGGCACTCAGTGGTCATTGTGATAATATAGGTGTGTAATAATTAGGGAGGAGCTGGATGAAAGAGATATAAGAGTTTGGTGGAGTCAATAACTGATTGCATCGGAGTAATAAAGAAGAAGTAGACTCAAATGCAATGCATAGCAGAATTTTGTGGTCACCAGGTTACCCCCAACCCTACTCTCACAGAAGATTCTAGATTTTTAGTCATTCCATAAGATCAGTGCCTAGACAACTGAAGCCTTATATTGGCTTAGAACCCACAGACCTCAAAGTACTTTTCAACACTATCAACTGAATTTTCCACAAGCAGTTTGTCATCTGGAGATAATCAGCTTAGCTAATACATGACAAATAAGGGTAATATATGACAAATTGAATGATTTTGCCCTAACCCTATTAATGTGACAACTCTTCCCTCTCCTTTTATTTGAGCTCTAAAAATAAGCTGAAAGAGGTGAGGAATGATGAAAGGAGTTGGTAAGAAAAGGAACTGTGCAAGCAGCTGTGTCTCGGTCCTTTGCTAATCTTTGGAATTCCTACCCTGTTTTATAAATAATAGTGACTTGCCTAGAGTTACACAGCAAAGTTCATCATAACATAGAAGGAAGAAGACAATGCTGAATAGTCAAAATACAGTGTTTAGAAGTATAAGTTTATTTGCTTTCATGTTTTACTGTTGAGGCTCCAACACACAAAAGTCCAAGTTACTAGAACAGCAAAACCACACATTGCTGGTGTGTTTCTAGGATGAAAGGTACACTGAGGACCCCACTACCCCATATCATTAACCCTGCAGACAGAAAAGAGGTTCAAAACCCAGATTGGATAGGTAGAGGATAGAGTTCTGGTTTTCTTTCTTGGTCCTTCTGCTCTACTGACTCACTGGCAGTAACAATAACAATATTAAAAGCCAAAAAAAAAGTATGATTTTTGGGATCAGTGTTGCTGCTTTATATATTCAGTGATGGGAGCTACTGGGAAACAGGAAAGCTTCAACTAGAAATAAATGTTTATCTGACAGTTCCAGTCTGGAGAAATCAGCAGCTAAACTACAGATTCCAAACATTTCTTGAAAACACTTCTACAGATGTTTTAAATGTGGTTTCTAAGACTGCTATTTATTTGAAAAGGAACTCAGTCTTAGAAAATTAAATTCAATTATATGCTAGTTACTATACTAGATCCTGGGTATAAAAAGGCAAAAATGAAAGAGTCCAGGCCCTCAGAGAGCTTACACTCTACTAAGAGGATATAACATATACAGAAATAAATGAAATTCATGAAAACTGAGGAGAGAGAACACTAATAATTGGAGGAATTGGGGAAGGCTCCACAGAGTAGATAACATCTAAGTAGAGCTTTGATGGAAGATTCTGAGAGGCACAGATGAAAAGGGAATATATTCCAATCTTTGAGGAAGGGTTTGGGTGATCACATCAAAGCAGGAGATGGATTACTAAATTCAAGAAGAGCCAGTAACACAATGTGGCTGGGATATAGAGTTAATGGAGTGAAGTTGAATAAAATCAATAATGATAATAATGATAATAACTGAAATTCATAGAGGACTTACTATATGCCAGGCACTGTGTTAAACATTTTACAACTATTATCTCATTTGAGCTTCGTAACAACCCTTGGAGGTAGGTGCTATTATTATCCCATTTTATAGATAAGGAAACTTGGACAAACAGAGGTGAAGTGACCTACCCAGGGTCACACAGCTAGTAAGTCTTTGAGGCCAGATGTCACTTAGGTCTTCCTGAATTCAAGCCCAACACTCTATCCATTGCAGCACCTAGTGGTAACCAAATTGTAGTGAGCCTTCAATGCCAGACTGAGGGATTTGTATTTTATCATGTGGGCAATAGTGTTTGATCAGGGAAGTAATATGGTCATATTTGTGCTACAGAAAGACTATCCTGACAAGGTGTCAAGGGTGTACTGTAGAAGGGACATATTCGAAGCAAATAAACCAATTAGGAGGCTATTAAAATATTCTAGGCAAGACATTATAAGGGCCTAGGGAGGTAGCGATGGGAATAGAGGAAAGGGGGTTCTCTTGTGGTGGTTGTTGTTTATGCTTCACTTTTGAAGAAGACCAATGATATCACAGGGTGATATCTTGACTTGCATGTGAATTGGATTTAGGTGAGGTAGAGTTGGGCAAAGTCATCAGCCTCACTCTTTCTTCCAAAGTCATCAAAGTCCAGTGGCAAGACAAAGGTCAAGATGACTGGAGATGGCCCAGGATACAGTGGATGACTTTGGCATCTTTGATATCTGACCAAGCTCTAAGTACCCCACAGTGCCTACTTCAACCACCTTCATGGCCTTTAGAATAAATTGTTCTCATCTGCCCATTCCCCTGATGGAAGTTTTCACACGCTTAGGGTAGACATCCCCCTAACTCATTGATGGGTTTGAGGCCTGTTGGCCACCCTACTTTAGTCCATCTGCCAAGAGGGTTTTACCTGAGCATTGCTGCTGCACATGCTATAGTTTCTTGGAGCCACAGGTAAGAGCTGGGTGAGAGGAAGACACCAAAGGTGGATGAGCAGACCTGAAAAGGGCTCAGCAAACCCTTACACCAGATGTGCTGGTCCTCCTTGAACACCTCATATACCCTGAAAGGCATTCTAGAAATGTTGTGGAGATAGAATGGACAAGACTAGATGTAACAGGTGAGGGATGAAAGGGTTAAAGATGAGTCCAAGGTTGAAAACCTGGATGACTAGAAGAATGATGAAATAGAAAGGGATGAAGCAGAATTAGGATTAAGGAAGTAATCATTATAATGGCTAGTAACGCTGCCTCCATTCATAGAATCCCAGACCTGCAACCACAGCGAGTCCAATCCAGGCCCAAACTGGAGTCTCATGTGTAACATCCCCAACCGGTGGTTTATAAAGTCTTTTTGAGAAGTTCCAGTGATGGAAGAGCTCATATTAACCAAGGCAGACCATTCCACTTTTTGGATAGTTCTATTTGTTCCCTGAAACTTCTACATCTTACTTCTACTCTCTGCTTCAAAATGGAACAAAGTCAGGATATCAGAAGCTGGTGGAAATCTGATTGATCAATCACTGAAGTGTAAATTTTCACCTCTGTTAGCATTTTCCACCTAATCAAGAGTGGAATAGAAACAAAAGCATACTTTAAATATAACTAATGCATTAAGATCATCATTCCTCCTTAATTCCACCCTTTGGATTCTTGATTTTCTGTCAAGTCTCTGCTTAGGCATTACCTCTCTTATAATTAATCACAGCTCTTGTCATAGAGTAAGTACTTAAAATGTTCATTCATTTATTCTGGGATAAATTGATTTAAGTAAGGGAGAGATAAGGAGATCATAACTTGAAAAGTTCTGAAAAGAAGGGCTTACATTTGGTTACCCCTTTAGGTAGTGTTAAGAGGTACTTCAGTCAAGTTTGATGGGATTAAAGGCCAGTTAGCATTGGCTCGTTAAAAAAGCAGTCAAGGAAAGAGATAATTGAGTACTATGAGATTTGATGGTGAAGAAGAGAGCTAGCTATGGAAGAAGAATCTAAATCATGGGAGAGAATCACTTTTCCCCTCTTTAGAGGGAGAGGATCTGTTTCTGCCCCACCCCACCCCCACTGCCATTGGCCAGTGGAAGTACCTGTCCAGCAGGATATTCTGCACCCAGGGGGAGCAACATGAGAACACCATGAAAGAAGAAAGGGCATTCAGGTCCTGCAGGGCCATAACTGTGAAGTTCCAAGGCAACATGCATTCTCTATGTGTGTGCCTCTCCAGTAATGAATTCTAGATATGTGCCAATTCTTCTCACTGATGCTATATGTATTTGTGGGAGAGGGAGCCCTAGGTTAATGTTGGGGGTGGGGAATGTTTTGATACTATTGTTCTTATAATGCCAGCTCAGTAAATGCCCTTGTTTTTTGTACTACTTTCTATGGCTGACTGTTAAAGGTAAGTGCATCGGGCAGGTAGGTGACAAAGTGGATAGAGCACCAGGCCCTGGAGTCAGTAGGACCTGAGTCAAATGTGGCCTCAGATACTTGACACTTACTAGCTGTGTGACCCTGGGCAAGTCACTTAACCCTGACCGCCTCACCAAAAAGAAAAACAAAATTAAATGTATCAGTTGGGGCTCATAAGCCATAACCACATTGATCCAAAGAGTAGCTTAAACTCAAGGATAGTTATCTCTCTAGGGGCTTAAACACTAAGTGTGAGTTGGGGATTAGGATAGCACAGAACATAGTTGTATACTTGTTTGTTTTTTTACTTCTCTTGTATATTATACCCCCTCTCCCCTTCCAGTAGACTGTAAACTCCTTGAGCACAGGGAATGTTTTAATTTTGTCTTTGAATCTCTATGTTCCTTGCAAATAGCAGGTGCTTAACAAATACTTAGAAAATTGAATTGAACTCTACCTGATGGTAATTCAAATAAGACTACTTTCTATAAATCAGTGAGACTAACAATTTAGAGAAGATTCAAAGCAAATTTCACAAGTCTTTTCTCAGTTTATTTTTATCATTAAAAATGTATATTAAGACACCAATAACCATTATGTATACTGCATTAGTAGTATGAATCAAAGCTGTAGCACATAACTTATCTTTCTTATCATGAAACAAAGTTGCTTAAGTCTATATGAATTCTTAAATACCTTAGTAGATGGTATTTTGAGTTACTGTGGCCAAAAATAAATTAATTCCTTAGAGGCCAGAAACAAAATCATAAATCTATTTGAACTGAGCCATGCCAATTCTTGGATAACAGAAACAAAAGCCCCCATTTAGCCCCGCCTTGAAGCTCGTCCAACTTGGTAGTGCCTGCCTGACTTTGAGCTCCATTGGTTTAAGCTTGGGAAATCCCCAAGACACCTTCAAGCCCATTTATTGAAGGATACGTTCAAAGCCAAATCCAACATGTTCTTCTCTGTATGCTAGAGATAAATACTTTCAAAAGGATATGAGTAAGTTGTGGAGATTGTCTTTAATGAAGCTAAAATACGACTTGCAGTCTGATACAGAACACACTTTGTCAGGATTCATCACAAGACACTGAAGCCATCTCTAACCTTACCCTTCCTGGCAAGAGAGTCTAGGATTCAGAGACATAAAGCAGATTCCCCAAGGTCAAATGGCTAATGAATACTAGATCTAGGGCTTGAACCAATAATACCCTGGAGGCTTTAAAAACCTGGCAAATATCCAAATAAGGTGGGTTGGGGCTTTTTTACTCCTTAAAGGAATTCTGTGCAAATTGACAAAGGTCATGAAGGCTGCACAGGGGTTTAGTATCAATGCACAAGTAGCCCAGTGTAGTGGGAAGTTTAATAGTCTAGGACAGGGGTCAGCAAACTACAGCCTGGGCCAAATCTCCATCCCCACACCCATGAGCTCAGACTGTTTTGTTGCTGGTGTTGTCTACATTTTAGAATAAAGTTTTATTGTATTTAAAAGTGTAAAAAACATTCTTAGCTCATAGGCCATACAAAACCAGGCAGCAGGTAAATTTTGCCTGCAGGTGGTAGTTTGCTGACCCTTGGTCTAGAAGTCAGAAAGTTGGGTTCAAGTCTGCTCTGCCACTTACTGTGTGGTTATGGGAGCAATTCATTCTCCCCTTAGACCTTAGTTTCTTCATCCACAAAATGAAGGGGGAGGGCAGGGGGAAGTACATCAGATGGTACCTCAGGTCCTTTCCAACACTAATGTTCTATGACCCTAGTTCCCTTCCGGCTCTGACATTCCATGTTTTATTGCTTCTAAGATCCCTCTCATTTCTGTTTTCCTATGAGTCTATGATACTTGGAAGAATCTAGCAAATAGGTAGAAATCCTTAAGGTATTAACTGTTCTCCTTACCTTTTTCTTTTTACCTCTAGGCCTGGGCATTTGGGGATGTAAGTCCTTCCCACCAAACTCTCACCCATTATAGTACAGAAAATAAAACGCATTAGACAAACCATCTTTAGGAAGCATCTGGCATAATGCGTTCCTTGCTCAGCATGAGTGCTCATGTGTAAGACTGGAGACAGGAAGGATTGGGTGATCTTCCAACTCCCCATCTTCTTCTCCTCTCTTCTCTTCCTCCAGTCTCAGAATTTTAATATTGACTTTTGTATAAATGCATGCTTGGTTATATGCTGTGCAACCACTAATAGGGAGCCAGCATGCGTTATTTAAATACAGCAAGATGGAGAAGATGTGTTGTTATTTGCCCCTCTAATAAGGGCTGCTAGGGACAGGAGCAGCAAGAAATCCCTTACAACACAGATAAAATGACTTCCCTGAGCCATTTAAAAATGTGATTATTTTCAAAGTTGTGACATAAATACTAACTCTGGGCCTCCAAAGCTGTATAGAAGCTATTTGGCAGCTTAATTTGGACACTCAATCAAAATCTTATACAGAAAGCCTGGTGCAATTCAAACAGGAAGGGCCAGAGGACTCGCTATCTGCTCTGAGATCTCTAAGTGATGAGTTTAATTTCCAGAGGCTGGAAAACACTCCACACCCAAGCGCCTGGAAAGGGGGATTCGTTTTTTCTTCTCTTTGCTACAGAAAACAATACATATTCCCCTGGCATTTGGATGGGCTTTAATTTGCCTGCTTTTGAAAGAACAGCCATATCTATAGAGCCACAGCCTTCCTTAAATTATGAAATCCAAAGCACATATGAAAATCTGATAGCTGCATTTGCACGCAGCATCAGAAAAGCAGAAAATAAAGTGTAGGGAAAAGAAAATGACTTATTTGTAGATAAGTTTTCAGTTACTTCAGTTGTCATTTGGTATTGGTATAAGAAAATGTCTATTAGCTAAAGCCAATAGCAGAACAATTCCCCCTTACACTTGTCTCATATTCACAGTTTCACTGGGATAGTAAAAATATGCTTTTTCCTATTGCATCTTTTTCCTTCCATTTTAGCTTAGACTGGCAAAACTTTTCTACCTTACAAACACACACACATACATACACATCTATACATATGCATGCATACATTTATGTATACATAGGCATACAGGAGTCTATATCTATGCACACACTTACCTATCCACCTACATCCCTTGGGGATATACATACATACACATATGAGGGACTGTGTAAACACATATCCCTGGATTTTTACAGAAAAGTAAAGTTGGAAGAGACTTCAGAAGATGGAATATGTAATGTCAGCAGGAGAAGGGACGTTATACACAGATCAAATAAAATATTAGGACTAGAAAGGCCCTGAAAACATAGCTCCTTATGGCCTACCAAAGAAAACTCAGATTCCTTTGCCTATAATTCAGTAATCAAATGGTCACAGAGCCAGTAAATGTCTCAGACAGGATTTGAACCCCAAGTCCATCATTCTATCCAATGTCACCTAGCTACCGTTATTCTCCATAGGTGTTCTGGGTATATAATGTGGTCCTTTTAAGATATACAATAAAGTTCCAGGTGGGTATTTAAGGGTAGTGTGGCTGCACTGAAGAAGCAATTTAAATTGAAATAAAATATTGAATCCATAGAAGGGTTTTCTCACTGTGGTTAAAAATGTGAAAGTCTTAATAATACTCTATAAACGCTTTCCATATTGGTTGGCCAAGCTAGAATCAGCATTTCTTCCCTCTTGCTCTACCCTTCACACACAGAAATACATACACATGGACACAACAAGAAATAGTTCTGGACTGGTGTCAGAAGAACCAGGTTCTGGTCCCACTTTCATAACACAATAATCAGAGTGATTTTTCCCCTTCTAGCATGTTAGTGTCCTCATCTGTAATATTAAAGCAGTGGAGTAAATAATCTTTAAAGTTATTTCAGCTCTAAGAGTTTATGTTTTATGTTCTAAAAAAAAAGTCCATTCTTGCTGGTACATTCTCTTTTCTATGTTCTAAGTTTCCTTCCTTTTCCAACCCTAATCTTCTCTATGTTTCTTACAGATATATTTCACCAATTAGCATTAGCATTATAATAATGACTAGCATTTGACATTCTAAGGTTTGCAAAGTGCGTTGCACACATTATCATTATGATCTTCTTAACAATTCCATGAGGAAGGTGCTATTAAAATCCCATTTTCCAGATGAGGAAATTGAGCCTCAGAGACATTAAGTCACCTGCCCAGCCTCATACAGTTATTAAATGTTGGAAGTTAAATTCAAACCCAGGTCTTTGTGTTTTCAAGTCAAACACTCTATCTACCATGCAAGTTCTACTCTACTGGAAAGTTTTACAGCTTCTGTCACTGGAACCATACTTAGCAATTCTGAATTATTAGGCTGGATGGAACCTTAGATATCCTAGAATCACTTAAACAAGACAGCACTATTGCAGTTGCCCCAAATCTACCAGACAAAAGATTCTTTCCTGAACGTCTGGGGGTTTTCAAAGCCTGGATTTCAACCATTTCTTCCAGTACAGCAAAATAGAAAAGATATAAAACTCAATACAAATTTCATGATTGCTTTTGCCACCACTAGACCTTTTTTATTTTTATTTTTATAAATAGGCCAGTGAAAAGAGCTTTTCTTTCTTCTATGAAGTTACTTATTTTTATGGGCTGCTTTCGGGAAGTAAAAATCAATTTCTGAATTCAAGTAATATATTTTACACCCCCCAAGGATGAAAGTTGGAAAATTAAAGGCCCCAAGGAATGATCTTTATGTTCTGAAAAGATGTAAGATATGAAGAAAAAAAACCTGTTCTTAGGCTTAAGGTTTATAAAAACCTTAAGCATTATTTAATGGCTTAAACTGGAAACAGCTCATGGAAATTCACAAAGGGGTTACATGTAGCAATATTATTAAGTAAGGCCCCACCTACATGCACATATTCATCCAAGAGTCATACCTTGCTCCAAACATTATCATTCTGAAGAGCAAAAACAGACACTCATGACTGTATGGACGGAAAATCACATTACCGTGTGTTACTGAGGTCTCATTACTAAAGCAAAATACAAAATCCCAGAGTTGGAAAATACCTTAGAGATCTTCTGGTCCAACTTGAATATGACCAAGAATTCCCTCTCTACCCCCTCCAAAAAGTACTTATATAAGCTCTGATTGAGGGCCCCCAGCAACAAGGAACTCATTACCTCACAAGGCAGCCTGTTTCATCATTGGACTAATTATTAGTAAATTCTTCCTTTTATCAAGTCAAAACTTGCTTTTTTGTAACTTCTACCCTTCAGTCCTAGAAGGTAAGCAGAATGGGTCTAATATCTCTTCTACATGACAAGTGTTCAAATATTTGAAGGCAGTTAATCATAATCCATTCCTCTGATTAGTAACAGCTTCACTTAGCCCATTATTTCAGGGAGGTCCCCAGCCATGATTCACTTCACTTCCTACTCTCCTGTCATCCTCTCACCAGCTGCTGCAGAGACTAGAGACCATGACCCAGAAGCTTTAATGCTTTCTCCTATGGAACTTCTTCTCAGGGACTTCTTATTCTCAAGGGTGACTGCCTCACACAGACTACAATTTCAAGGTGGTCCCAGCTAAGTGTCACTTCTCTTCCTACCTCCTGGCCTTCTTCTCAACAGTTTTACTGGCTGCCTTGATGCAGTGTCCATACCTTCTCACCTTTATAATTGCCCACCCCAACCCCTGCAATTTTGGATCTATGAGCAAATCGTCTTCTATAATTCCTGGAATGTCAATCTGCTTTCTGGTGACTGTACTCATGATCTTTTAATTTTCCACAACAAAATGCTCTTCTCTGGCCAGCATTCACCTTTGTATGTAGTTTCACTTCTGCTCCCACTCCCAATAGATAATAAAGTTATTTGAGGACAAAGACCACCTTTATATTCGCACTTAAATGGCCAAAACTTAAGACAGACAATGCTTGGCATATACTTGGAATGGTCATTAAGTCCAACCTCCTCATTTTACAAATGAGGAACTGCAGGCTCAGAGAAAACAATAAATGTTTTTTTCATTCATTCATTCATTCATTCATTCATTCATTCATTCATTCCTATCTTCTCTTCTATAGGCTCCAAAGCCCAATATACTTTAATTAACAATTAATAAATGCCTTTTCATTTATTCATTCATTTCTGAGTCTTCTCTTCTACAGGCTCAAAAGTCAAAGTTACTTTAATATTTAATAAATGCCTTTTCATTCATTCATTCATTCATTCATTCCTGAGTCTTCTCTTCTACAGGCCCAAAAGTCTCAGTTACTTTAATTAATACTTAATAAATGCCTTTTCATTTATTCCTAAGTCTTTGCCCTATAAACTCAAAAGCCCCAGTTACTTTAATTACTACTGGGATGATGACACAATTCCGAGCCTGCTTCCTTCTCTCATTATACTCTAACTTGCTAATGTTCCTCCTAAATGTGGCACCCAGAAACAAATAAAACCCACTATCCAGATGTGGTCTGACCAGGGCAGAAAACAAGTAACAGCTCTGCTCTGAACACCATACTTTAATTAGTTCAGCTAACGTTCACATTAGCTTTTGTTTGGCTACCATGTCTCACTGCTGACTCATAATGAGTTTGCAGTTCAACAGAACCTCAGAGGTCTTTTTTCTCATGCTGTTTAGCTGCATCTCTCCACCCTGTTCTTGTGCAGTTTTTTTTTAACCCAAGTGCAGAACTTTATGATTATCCTAATCAAATTTCTTCATGTTAGACTCATCCCACAAAGCAGTCTTGTGAAAAAACAGCCAGTTGCCTGCCTACTTATGCAAAGAAAAAGTTTTTGTTAGGCTAGGTGGAGAGGAGATGGATGGTATTACTTGTGTTTCCAAAGGAGTATCTTCTAGGGAATAATAATACAGGTTTAAAAAAAATGATGAGAGTAAATAGGTAGGGAAAGTTTATAAAACTTTTAATAGTTTTCAAAAGCCCTCCTATTGTTCACACCTGGAGCTTGAGGGTAAATATAGGGATGAGAAATATTGTAAATAAACTAAAGAACCAAAAGTAAACAGAAATGCAAGTCACTTCCCTCTTTGGGTTTCAGTTTCCTCATATATAAAATGGAGTCAACTAGATGTTGACTCAGCTAAAATCCTCTCAGATTCTAAAAGTCTATGCTATAAGATCCCTTCCAGCTCTAACATTCAGTGTTCTAAGGTTCATTAGAATACTAATATTTTTGTTTCTGTGTTCTATGGTCCTTTCCAACTTTAACATTCTATATTCTGAGGACCATTCCAGCTTGAACATTTTTTGGTCTATGTTCTAATGTTCCTTTTAGCTCAAAGATTCTATGTTAAAGCTTGGTATCATACTAGCATCTATGCTTTTACATTCTGATCTCGATAGCCTGTTATATTCTTGTGACTCTTAACTGGTTATAGCTGACATAACACTTGTCATTTGGGAAAGACTGGTTTTCCTGGTCACTGAGCCTGGATTCTCAGTCTCTGTAGTGGCATTCCCTGGGGCACAGAGGCCATGGACAGTGTCCTTTGAGAAGTGGTATAAAAGAAAATCCATCAACAATTGTTATCTGAACCCTAATCCCTACCAACCATCACGCTCTGAGACAAGAAGATGTGAGTAGACAGCTCTGTGGAAGCCCTCATGCCTGTGAGGCTAGACATAGAAATCACAGCTGCTTTAGGAGCCAGAAAAATTCAAGGAGAGAAGATTCTGTGTGTGTGTGTGTGTGTGTGTGTGTGTGTGTGTGTGTGTGTGTGTTAGTAGGAGGCAGGAAGAAAGATTGTGTAGGGGAAAGCTATGCAAATAAGCAACCAAATGAGTGTTTTTAGACCACATTAATCCCTAAGCTACAAGCACAAGCTCATTTTAACAAGTCAGACTGGACAGCAAAATTTCTTCAATATATTCAAAGCTCTTCTGAGGCAAAGCTGCAAATCACCTAGGGAGCAATGTAGAAATGTACAGTGGGTGTGAGGAGACTGCAGCATATAAGGAGCAATGAATTGTGCAGGAAGAGCAGTATAAAAGATGTTAGTGGAGAAATGCATGACCAGTAAGGAGGTAGCCATTCCCACAGTGTGCATAAAGCTGACCAATGAACAGCCTGCTCTTTTGACACACACACACACACACACACACACACACACACACACACACACACACACACACAATAACAAGATCTAGTTAAAGGTCTCTGTATGTGGGGTGGATCCCCTGTAGAGGAGTTTGGGGAGTATATAAGAATGAATCACACACAGAGATCTATACCAGTGGAGAGAAAGAAGCTCTCAAACCTCCACAGGAGTCTAGATTTCATATTATCTCAGAGCAAAAAAGGCCTTTAGATAGCACATAGTCCACATCCCTCATTTTTTTTAATGGATGGGGCAACTCAGGCCAAAAGGCAGGAAATTATTTTAGCCTTAGACCAACTGTAAAGGTATTAGAAAGAATGAATGATCTTGGATAATTCATTTATCTCTAGATCTCAGTTTCCTCATCTGTAAAAGAGACATTGGACTAGATACCCTCTGAGGCCCTTTCCAGTTCTAAATCTATGCTTCTATGAACCTTGGAAGGATTCTTTGGAATTGACACTCATGAATAGTAGTAGGAAAGATTTATTTCAAGGATTTGGGGGCAAAATCCAGAACTGTGATTTCATTAGTGTCGTTTAGTACAGAAACTCCCTCCACAGAATCAGGTCACTAATTAATGTGTAACCCTCACAGAATTGCCTGAGGGAACTGAGAGGTTAAGTGATTTGCCCACGGTCGCATAGTTAATGTGCCAAAGTCAAGATTCAAACCCAGGTCTTCCTCCCTTAGACCATTTTACACTGCTTCTCATTGCAAGGTTATGCAAAGTAATACAAGCACTTAGCAGTTCTGTCAAAGATGGTGGAAGAAACCCTTGTCAGCATCTCTCTTTAGCATCAAAACCCCTGGTTCCCTAATTGTTATCCATAGGCATATTCAGGACCCTGGACAGAAGGTGGAATTAGAGACACTTAGTAGGAAAAATAAAGCATAAGATGTTATTAACTGAACTGGAAATTCATTGAATTTCAAGGTTGGGAGGGGCACTACATCATCCTGTTCAACTGGCTCATCTTAGGAAACAGGAAAATGAATCAAGGAAGAACAAATAATCTAACCAAAGTCACTGGTATTATCTCTGGAAGTTAGATGGCTGTCCTCCTAAAGGCTGGTGGCTGGGTAAAGAAGGGGAAGTTGAGGGGGAGGGGTAACAAACATGCAAAATTCACAACTTTTTTTTTTTAACAAACTAGTCACTTTCAACCCAGAAAATCAATATTTCTACTACTTTTTTTCCCTGAAGAAATGGGATTTTGCTATACTTCCAAAGACCCACAGTAGGGAGTCTTTAAGGAAAAAAAATGAAAAATCCACAGTATGCTTGGGCTGTGTCTGGGACAGTGCTCAAAAAATGTACAAACTGAATCATAGATTTTAAGTTTGAGAGAGCGTAAGGCCATGAGAACTAGGCCTAAAATGCAAATAGATTTATGTGGATTATATCAGTGGGAAGAATCAGAAAAGATTCTCTCACTGGAGGTTGTGAAGCTTTGGGAGGGGAGCAAAGGCAGAATGATAGAATAGAAGTAGGACAGGATTTGGGTTCAGAAGAACTGGATACAAATCCCAATATTACCACTTCTTATGTGTGTGACTTTGAACCAATTACTTACCCACCCTTGGACTCAGTTTCCTCACACATAAATCCATGATTTCTAACACCTGTCAAAACTCTGATATCTGTGTTCTAATACCCTGTCCACCTTTAAATCCTATGAGCAGCAGAAGCAGATTTAGGCAGCAAGCACTCCCTTGGAGACCTTGGAATACTGAGGAACACTGAGACATGGTATGTAATCTCACACATAGATTTAAAATAATAATCATCATCTCAGCACTCCTTTTAAAATTACGAAGTAAACTTGTCTTTCTGTTACATTTTAAATCTATCTGTCCTTAAGTCCCAAGTTCAGCCCAGGGATGTGGCAATTTATTCTGAGCAGAAACCATTAGAAATTAATTATTTAATGGTTTTAGCATTTAAAGCACAGCCCTTTTGTTCTAGAGGCAATCTGTGTATTCTTTTGATTGGTGCTTTGTATTCTGTACTCAGAAGTTCTGAGAAGTTTTCTTAGAGATTATTTTTTGCATTGTGGCATTCAATTTTTTCAACGTGTAATATTATTCTGGTAGTCTAAGATCTTTAAGTTGTCTCTATGGATCCTGTCTTTCAGAACAATGTATTTTGATTCTTTAGAGGTCATGTGGTCTTTTAATATTACTGCTTTTGGCTTCTTCCAGATTGCCTTTCCATGTAGTATATTTGTATTCCCAATCCAATATTCTCTCTTTTTGTTCTTAGGAGAGACTCAACACCATAGATTCTACTTTTTCTAACACTGATCATTTCTGCAGTGCAGAACATAAGTTCCGACATCTATTCCCTTCTAACTTTTTCTTTCAAGATTCTGATTACTCAGGGGTACCTAGGTGGTGCAGTAGAGAGAACACAGGCCCTGGAGTCAGGAGGACCTGAATTCAAATCTGGCCTCAGACACTTGACACTTACTAGCTGTGCGATCCTGGGCAAGTCACTTAACCCCAATTGCCTCACCAAAAATACACATATATATAAAATTCTGATTTTTCTCTTGAACCATTCAGGAAAATCCTACTGAGGTGCCATGCTATATTGGGATCTACAGAGTTCTATGTTGATCAGATATTAATTCTACTGGGAAGAGGGACTCACAATATTTATTTTTTTAAAGTTTTTAATATTTTTGATGATTTGGCACTCACTTTTTCTCCTAATTTTTGTATCTTCTCTGTTGATATATTTTGATCTAGGTTTTTAACTGAATTTTCTTTTTGAAGCTTTTTGTGCTTTTAGACTTTTTAAATCATATGTCCCTATCATTCACTCTCTGACTCCTTCCCCTTTGATAAGACATTTGCCCCTGAAGGTTGGACCACAAGATTGTCTCAGCCACCTCCCAAATTAGGGAATTTACTTTTCACCAGTCTCAAGTGGCTCCTGGTAGCTTCTGGGAAGACTGAAAGGATCTCAACTAGGTGCTAGTCCTTTTTCCTTAAGGTACAACACAGTCATACATGCTGACCAATTGCCCCAGTCCTATCATTCTTTAGTACTTTGGCTAAGCTGACTCAGCCTTTGACACTTTTTAAAGGGACAGGAGAAAGGAAGGTGGGTGTGGCAAGCAGAGTTTCTGCTACATTGGGTTCCCTAACCTAGGTGCTGCCCCAGTGCAGGCAGCAAAAAGGAGTACTGATTCATTCTTATTCTCTCCTCACATGGCTGAGCCAAGTCAATGTCCACTGAGCATAGGAAATTTTATGGGAGAAAAACTTGAGTGGAGTATGCCAGTACTCTCTGCATATGGAGAGAAACCCCTGAGTGGGTACCAAATCACAAGCTTTTGGATTAGTTTGTGTGATTTGTTGCAGCATGGAGGCTGGTGGGAAAGGGTGCTGAGTGAGAGCTTTATGGAATAGTGGTCTCCACTGTTAATTAATAATGCTTTTATCTTCCTGGGTTTTTTGCTTCCTTCTTCTGATTCAACTGTGATTTCTGTACCTCTGGTATAGAATCCCTCTTTTTGGCCCTTTCTGAGAGTTTATGGGGCCTGGAGAAAATGTCTAGTCCTTCATATTTTGGGTCAAATGACCTAGAAGTCCAAATCAGTCAATCAATTAGACCAATCTCATTATGGGTATCACATTTCAGGAAGGACAATGACAAGCTAGAAGAAGTCTAGAGGATTTTGACCAGGATGATGAGAAGACTCAAAACTGAATCATACAAGAATCTTTTGAAAAAATTCAGGAGACTTTTAGCCTAGAAAAATATTACTTAGGGGAAAATTATAGCTATTTTCAAATATCTGAAGGGTTATCATCTAAAGGAAGGATGAGATTTACTTTGTGGGACCACAGAATAGAGAACTAGGAATTAAAGTGTAGTGGGAAGAGAAAACTACTTTTCAAGTTAATATAGTTTGACTATTTTCTACAAAACATTTTTAGAAACACACCTAATTTGGATATTGAATCAAATTTTCCATTATAACATTGGAGATGAATTTCTACTTATGAAGGAGTTTCAATATGACATAAAATTTTAAAAAAGAATCATAATATTCCTCTCCTGGAATTTCCTCCCAATGTTAATGTTGAGTCTCTGTACATTTAATTGTTATACAGAATTCGTACAAAAAATAATACTCAAGACAATTGGAAATTTTCTCTACAGAACCCCCAACACATGGGTGTCTAGCTCAACTTGCAAATCTTCAGTGATGGGGAACACACTACTTCATGAGGAAACAATTCCACTTTTGCACAACTCCAGATTTTATTCATTTTTTTCTGTTTTTTTTTTAAATCACACCTTTGATTTCATCAGTGTAGGGAGCTACTAGTGACAACTATCTCCTACTAATACTGATCTGCACCTTCTCTTCAACTTGTCTTAGAGTGTTGCCTGGTCGTTGAACTGTATTGCTAAAGAGAAACACTGAAAATACACTGCATCATCTTGGTACTAAATTAAAAAGGTGTTTCAATGTACTGCCTCTATCAGAAAGGACTGATATTACTATTATTGGTAATGAATAGGGGATTTTAAAGAAATGCATTTTAAGTGCACAAATTTAAAGTGGATACCTTTTATATGGTTAAGTTACTACATTGCTAAGACAAAAAATAAAAAAGGAAGAAAAAGGGAATTTCCCAGTGATAATGAGAGGTTAAATGACTTGTCCAGGGTTACACAGCCCAGTATGTGTCAGGAGCAAGAATTTAACATAGGTCTTTCTGACTCCTGAGACCAGCTTTCTATCAGCTACCTTTTCTATCTGCCTTTTCAATTGTCCTTATATAAACCTGAAATCTGCCTATACAAAAATTTGACCCATTTGATCCTAGTTCTTTTCTCTAAGGAAAATCCTGGAATTTTATGATTATAATGTGCTGTTTAGCCACTTCCTTATCAAGCCACATGATTTCATATTGTCATTAAAAGCAAGCCTGTATTAACCACCCATTTAATGCTCATTCCATTATGACAATGCTTAGCACTTGATTGTTTAAACAGACATACTGTTTAAACAGCTGTGTCAGATATTATTCAAAAAATCCCATTGGATAGAAATTCTGCACTGGGAAAACACATTAATCAACAATTGATCAACACATATTTATTCAACACCTACTAGATGCTGGTTGTAGACACTGGAGTTACAGGTACAAAGAATAAAACAACTCCTACTTGATTGGAACTTACATAGTAATGGAAGAGAGAAGTACACATTAAAAAATATAGAAAGCTTAAATATAAAGTGAATAAAGGCAATTATATGCATGCTTTTATATACAAGGTAGCTTAATAGGAAGGGAACCAGCAGTTGTGGGAAATCAGGAAAGGTTTCATGGAGAATATTATAGGCATGGAAGCTGCATCTTAAAGGAAGAAGACTCTAAGGGCAGAGGTGAGGAGGAAGTACTTATGGGATGGCCAGCACAAGGCACAGAGACTAGGGATGGAATGTTATACATGAAGAGCTACCACATTTTATTAAGAACATTGATAAATGCATACATCTAGGGAAGGTCAATGAGGATGATGTGAGGACCAGAATAAAGCCAAACAAAGACCAGCTGAAAGAATTAGGCACATTTGGCCTAAAGATCTAGGAGAGATATGATTGCTGTCACTAAGCATATGAAGGGTCATCCTAAGGAGGAGGGATTTGATCCATTCTTCTTGGCCCCAAGGAAAAGAACGAGGGGAAGTTACTGGAAGATTTGACATAAGGAAAAGTTTGCTAATAAATAAAGTCACCCAAAATTACAATGTTTCCCATGACTGGAGGTCTTCAAGGAGATGCTAGATAACTACTTGTGGGGCATACTGTAGAAGAAATTGCTATTTGCATCCTGGTTAGCCTGAATCCAGAGCTAACATATGTCAAATTTGTCCAATTCCCTCATGCTATTTTGATTTAAATATTTTAAAGGGTCTAGTAACATGCCTTTTGTATAATCATGACATGACCATTATTTCAATAACAAAAGGAAAAGACATAGAACAGACTTGAGTTTTGTCAACAGGCATCTGTCAGCAAATTAAAAGGGAAATACACCCCTTTACAGACATGAAAATGTGAAGAAGGAAAAAAAAAGACCTAGAAGGACCGTAAACATACAGCAATTGCCCCACCTATCCTGGAAGTTCTAGAATTAACAGCAGCAATACCAAGAACATCGGGACAAAAAGAACAGAAGACACAGATACATGGTGAAAGAACTTTCACTGTTGTCTTCCTCAGTCCTCATCATAGAAAGCCCTTCCCCATGAAGTCTAGTCTAGCATTTCCCACTCAAAACTATTCTGAGGGCTATAAAGCACCTACATTCTTTACCGGGGATTGTCCTGCCCTCTGCGGCCTCAATGTGGTTGCTCTCAGAATCTTAATCATGGTGATCAGGAACTTGCAAGAAGAAAGCCAGGGATGGGAAGAGCAGGATTCATGAAGGAGAAAGAGGAGGAAGAGGGAGGGAAAAGAGAAAGAGTAGAGGAAAAGAAAAAAGAAGGAAAAGGAGAAGAAAGAAAAGCAACAGAAAGAAAAGGAAGAAGAGTCATAAAGGAAAATGGAGAAGAGGAAAAGTGACTTTGGTAAGTTTGTATATTTTAAGAGGCAAAATGTCAACTTCTTTAGGGCAGGGACAGGGGTGGCTGTTTTTGTTTGTTTCTCTACATGCCTAGGTCCTCACACAGTGTCTTTACATATAGCTTAATGAAGGCTTGCTGGGTTGACTTAAATTGATTTTTATTTATTTTTTATTTTTTTTTAGCAATAAACATCGTGTGGACAGATAAAAATCTGTCAGAAACTGCTAGCTGGCAAACAATTTTTCAGTAATGCCACTTTCTGGCTACAAGACCTTCAGCAAATCACTTCCCCTCTCAAAGTTCAGTTCTCTCACCTCGTAAATCAGGGACCCTGATACTAAAACTCTCCATCTCTTAGGGTTTTAGTGAGAATCCAATGAGATGATGGACATACAATACACTACAACCATAAAAAGGCTACATAAACATCAGCCACTATTGTGATAAGCAGCATTTGCCTTAATGCATCTGTGCATGTGTGCAAAACTCCTTCTCAGCACAGAGGGATTCCTTTCCCATGATAGGAGATGACAGACTCAGGACTCAAAAATTCAGGTTCTCCATCCCTTTCAGCAACATCAAACTCTCTCTCACCCTACACAACTAACCACTGACCACCTTCCCTCCAACAGCCAAAGGCTGACAAGGAAAAAACACTCCTTCAAACATCGTTATTCTTCTCATAACCACCCCCGAGGGCAAAGCATGCCCCAGGCATGAATGAGTCTAATGACTGCTTCAGAGAAAAATACACACGCACAGGCTCTTATAATCACGGGGAGGATTCAGCATGGCCAGTTTTTCTGGCCTGGCAGTTATTAAGGTGGGCACTGCCCTCCCCAGTAACCAACTGCTCTTATCAGAATGGTTATTACTTGTATGTTTTCTGCAGCCACAGGTGAAGAAAGAGGGTGAAGGAGGGAATACAATCAAAGAATGAAAATCTTATGCATGAAGAACAGGGCTTGTGGCATCAAACCAAAGACCCTGTGGAGATCCATTCACCATGTGGAGACAGATGCCCCCTGCAAGGCCTATGGAAATGCTGCAAATCCAGACAGTGTTCCCAGGGACAGAAATCCAGCTCCCCTACCCTTCCTCACCCAGCAGATGACTCATATGGAACCTGGGGGTGGGGCTCGGAGGTCAGGGCTGCTCTGATTTCACATCCCTGCTAAACATTCTCAGAGCCTTGCAGGCAGCCAATAACAATACTTCAATAGAGTTTGACAGTCCATCTGGGGTTTACTGTCTCTCTTATTTCCAATCTCACAAGTGCCTAAAGGGGCTGCAGAAGTGATGGGTTTCTGACCTCACAGACAGGCCTGTTGCAGAAAGAGAAGATGAGCTCTGGAAGATGTTTGCATAGATAGACAGAAAGACAGACAGAGAGAGACAGATAGACCGATATAGACACATAGATACATAGACAGATATACATTTGTATAAACATAGATATAGTGATGGTTATAGTTATATAATTATAATTAAACTATAAAGTTATATATAAATGTGTTATTAGATAGAGACACATGCATATACACACATATATACATACACATATAAATACATACACACATACATACATATATACATATATATATAATTGGTTTCTTTTGTAATCCTAGGAATTTTATTTTATGCATTTAAAAACATACTGAGAAGGGGTCCATAGGCTTCCCCAGGGGCCCATGACACAAACAAGATTGAGAAGCCCTTGTGTGTGTATAAAAGCATATTAGTAGAACTGATATTTTCTTTTTTTTTCTTTTCAGCCAATAAGCATTTATTTTTTTTATTTCTTAATTTATTTTGATTTATCAACAATCACTTCCATATGCTTTTGAGTTTAAAATTTTTCTCTCCCTTCCTCCCCAACACCCTCTCCAAGATGGCATACAATCTGATATAGGCTACATGTACACATTTTTATTAAACATACTTTCAGATTAGTGATGTTGTAAGTAAAAATTAGAACCAATAGGAGAAACCACCAGAAAGAGGAAACAAAACTCAACAGAAGAGAAAAAAAATAGCAAATACTATTTTTTGAACTGCATTCAAATTCCATAGTTCTTTCTTTGGATGTGGATAGCATTTTCCATCATGATAGGACTGTTATTTTCAAAGGAAATTGAATGGAAATATCAGCATGGTACAATGGAAATAACACAGGAACTGCAGTCAAAGAACCTGGGTTTGAATCTTGGCTCTGCAACTTATTATTATGTATGTTGTAACCTTGAGAAAGTTACTCTCCCTCTCTGGGCCTCAGTTCCTTCATCTGTAAAATGAGAAGGTTGGGCCAGATGGCCTCTACATTCCCTTTCTATTCTAAATCTAGGTGGTGTGGTATATACAGCACTGGACTCATAGTTGGGAAGACAAGTTCAAATTCCACATCAGACATTTCACTAGCTGTGCCACCCTGGGCAAGCCTTTCAGTTTCTTCATCTGTAAAATGGGGATGATAATAATAATTACCTACCCATCAAGGTTGCTGTGAGGATAAAATGAGATATTTGTAGAGTATGCATTTAGGGTTAGGATTTATAGGACTATATTGTGGTGGTTGTAAACATCAGCATAGTCTAGTGGAAAAAACCATTTATTTAAGAGTCATGAGATGTCGGCTCTAATCAACAAAGATTTATGAGGAACCTACTATGTACCAGATCCCATACTAGGAGCTGAGGATACAAAAACAAAAATGAGACAGTCCTTGTCTGCAGGGAACTTATATTCTGCTATGGGGATACAGCAACATGTCCTATGGCTGTCTCTGTCCTTCATTAGCTTTAGGCTCTTGGATCTAGAAATCCCATCTCCTGTCTAAGGTTTCACTTCCTTATCAGAAAACTTAGGTCAGAACTGTAATGCAGAACATTATTTTACCATTTGGGTAGTAGAACCCTTTAGGCCATGGAAAACTCCAAATTCCTTAGCAAGACCCTTATCTGGCTGCTCAGGCTCCAGCCCTCAGATCATGTCTCTGGAAACCTCCAAATTCCTTAGCAAGACCCTTATCTGGCTGCTCAGGCCACAGCCCTCAGATCATATCTCTGGAAGCCTCCATTGTGAGAAAGTTTGCAGAGCATTATCATATCTACACAGAGGGAGAAGGGTGTCCTTGACCAGCCCCCCTCCAAAAAAACCTCTTCCTCTTGCCAGACTTCAAAGATCCATCCCCCTCCCTGTCCTGTATACTCCCTATATAAACCCTAGCTCAACCCCTGATGGGGGCTGCTTGATTTGGATGTGAATATCCCTGGCAGCCGCGCGCTAATAAAGTCCACAATTTAAAATTAGCTTGGGTCATCAACTCGCTCATTTCTCGGTATAACAAGAACTATAGGGTATACTAAGGTCCCTCCAAACCGTTAACATTCTGAAGCTCTGTCCAGCTCTGACATTTCATATTCCAAGGTTAAAGTCCAGTTCTGATGTTCTACGTGTTACGTTCCAAGGTCCCTTCTAGCTCTGATACTCCATCATTGCATCACCTGACTATTTCTGCACAGAGCCTCATAGCAGGCATTATACAAAGGAAGTCATACAGAAAGGTTCTGTACTAAAGGCAAACACGATTTCAAATGAATAGAAATGATTAGAGACTGAAAACATACACCAAAAGGAAACTCAGAAAGGTGCAGTGTCTTTTAAAGACAGGATATACAATTATTCCACTAAATCTATATAAGTCCATATAATGGATGGATTGTCCATATGATGGATGGATTGTCCATACAATGAAGGTGTCCCATTTGGACCTCAGCAAAACTCAAAGCTTTAGGGAGCAAAAATAAAGACAAACTAAAACAAAGGGGAAGGCCTTCGGGATGTAAAGTTTACATTTCAAAACTTTAAAAAGGGTCTGAGGCTTAAATATCTCAAATGCCTACCAAGAGGGCAATGGGATAATGAGTGTGCCTCCGGGGCATACACTGCAGGCAAATCTTTGGCCCTAGCCACTCCTATGCCTTTAAGACCCAAAAAGAAGTCTGTGAAGTATAAATGCTTGAACCTTAACACCAAGGAAATGCTTCAAGGTGAGGGAACTGGCCCAGAGCCAGGAAGGATTGTCAAACAGGAGAGGCTAGGCTTTCCTACCTCCTGCCTTCATGTAAGAAATCTGAGTTAACAAGGAGATCCTCCTGCCAATCCAACATAAAAGAGCCCAGTAACACTCCAGCTAAAGAGATAGCAGTACCACCCAGCCAAGCCAGTAGATGAAGGTAGTGAAAGACTATAAGTGCCCCTTAAAGACCCAACTAAGAAAGTCTAGTACATTGACCCAATGCTGAGAGAAGCTCAGGGACTGAGTATTCTTGCTGGCCTAGCCCAGGCAGTCACAGCCCAAAGAACTGCCTGACTCTGTCCAGCAGCAGCCACCCTGCAAGAAAATGACCTACCTGGCCCCATTTGGAAACAGTTGTCAAGGGTTAGATTGAGCAGACAAGATGAGTCCAAGAACAATCTGGCAGCTAAGTGATCTGTCTGGTTCAGCCCAGCAGCAGCTGCAATGAGCAAACCTTGACCCAGCTCAATGGCAGATTAACCCATCCAGCCAAGACATCCCCTTCTACGAGGAACCAACCAAACTAAGCTGTCAATCCAGCAAAGATATTATGCCCTTCAAGGAACTATCCCAGCTGAGAAGGGGAGCAACTTATCCATCACTAATACTGTAGCCTGAAGCATGAGAACTCTCTGGAGGAAGAAAGGAAATCAAAGCCTTCTAGTTCCAGACGTGTGAGCTGCCTTGGCCTCATGTATTTCCTACACACATGCCTCATTACTACTGTATTTGATAGTTCATACCCACTCTTCCTATACCACAAACTTTGCGCATATTTGTGAAAGAGAGTGTGCCCAAAGCTTTTGGAGGAAATCCTTCATGACCACTGTATTTGTTATGTTAATTTCATAAGTGCTCTGCTAAAGGACTCAATCTACTGCTGGCCAATTGTTAGGGAAAGTAGTTAGGGTGGTGACTCCGTGAGCTATCATTAAGCGGCTACTCTCCACAGGGTACCCCTAAAATCCTAGAAGCAGCATGGGCCCTCTTGGGGACTCTTCTGGGGACTTAGAGTGCCAGTACTTGACTGTGTTGGGAAAGTGAGTCCAGAGAGGGTACTCTACACAAGTTTGTAGCCATGTTCAAGGTTCCTAGAGAATACGATTTCCAAGTCTACCATCAAATGAGATAATGGACATAAAGCACTTTGTAGCCATAAAGGAGCACATAAATGCCAGTCTTTTTTATTACTGTCATTGATACTCCCTAGTCATTTTAATGGCATTCTTTGGCTGCCAAGGTTTTTCACTATCCAAACCATTCACTTCACTATCTTTCTCTCTGTGCTAAGGCTGGTACCCAGGAGGATGAGAGCATTTGAGGAACACTAAGGTTGAATGTATTTACAACAGATATACCTAACCTACCCGGGACTTATTCATTTCCAAGTGTCCATTTGTGACTCAAAAAGCTTAAAGAACTAGTCTTAGAGTCTCAAAGGAGCTCAGAGGTCCTCTAGAACATGAATATCCTCTATGGCATCCTTAATAAATGGCCTTTCATGCTCTTCAGACTTTCCTGACTCTTTTCCAAGCTGCCAGCTCTGTCTATCCTGCCCTTCCCCCACCCCAAAGTTACCTTATTATTTGGTATATACTTTATATTTACTTATCTGTATATATATGCTGCTTGAAGGCAGAGATTCTTTCTTTTCTGTCATAGCTCCAGCACCCATCCCAGTGCTTGGTACCTAGTAGATACTTAACAAATGCTTATCAATTTCCTGGAAGGATTGCAATGTTGGGAAACTCACTACTTCCCAAGGATGCTCTTCCCAATATTGGACAGTTCCTATTTGTAAGTAAACCATTATATTGAGCTGAAATATGCCTTCCCTTAACTTCAGCCTAATTCACTTTGAGATCAAGAAGAGGAAGTCTTCTTTCTCTTTCAAGCAACTGGAAAACATTCTAACTGTCCTCAAGGGGTAGAGCAGTCCCTTCTCTAGAGCCTTCCTGACTTCAGAAAGTCTCAGTCACAGGACACTAAGGATCACTGGAGACAGGTAGGGCTCTCCCCACTACTCCCACAATGATCCTGCTATTCCTAACCAGACTCTCCTATCAAAAAGCATTAGCAAACAGGGTGAGTTGCACTTCACAAGGATTTCCCATGGCCAAAAAATCTAATTCACATGAACAAAGATGCAATCTCAATTTTCTCATATGGAAAATTAGAGTTGGACTAGACAATTTCTAAGGTTCCTTTCAGCCCCAACTCTTTGATCTTAGAATCTATCAAATGCCTATCCTTGCTACTAATCCTTGAGTGCAGTTAATTTTCCATCCCTGAGTAAAACTGACATCAGGCTTGATCACATGCCTGTTACTTTTACCTTGGAAAACACAGCCTGAGGGGGAGAATATGGTATAGTTGGTCATGGTAATAACATCTGAAGATGCTTTGAAATCTCAGAAGAGTTCCAAAGACTTTATTCCAAAATTCTAACTGTAAATCTCTCTGGTCTAAAATCATTTCAACTAAGAGGTCTAACATCAAAAGTCCTCCAAAAAGAAATGTATGTGTAATATATTTATAATAAATGTATAACAGTTTTCTTCTTAATCCCAGTCAAATTGGCCTATATAACCCTTCTCATAGGCAACATTCCATCTTGCATTGCTATGTCTCTGTGCAGGCTGTTCCCATGCAGGGAAAGTATGCCCTTTTCATCTCTCCCTCTTAGAATCCTCAACTTCCCTGAAAATACAATCCCAAGCAGCTCCTCTTACGTGAGGCCTTTTCTGATTCTCCTAGTTCCTCTGAGGCCGGACACATTATCCCCTCTATATCCTTCTATTGTAAAATTGTTTTTAATAGGCATTCATAGTTTATCTGCATATTACATTAAGAGTTATAAGATACAATTTGTGGGGCAGGGGAGAGAGAAAAACAAATGTTTACTTTGAAAGCCATTTCTGATCATTTCTTCTATTTAACCATCTTAGAACATGAGAACTAGAAAGGACATTAGGAATCAAGTCTAACTACCTTGTTTTGAAGATAAGGAAACATCAGAGCTGCAATTAGTAATTTCAGTACCTGGGGCAAGAAGCATACGTGCACGCGCTCGTGCACACACACACACACACACACACACCCCTCCAGAAATGAAACAGAGACCTTGGGACATCAGGCCATATGAGTATTGGAAGACTGGAGAGGGGGTGAGGTATAAAGCATGTCATTTGGGAAGCTGCTTATTTTAATGAATTATTCCTGCTAACTAGGTACAAAACTCAGTTGTTTCTACCTTACAAAATATAAGATTAGAACTCTCTAAATTTTGGGGCCCTGAGATCAAGCCCCAATTGCCCTCCCTTAATTTTGGCTCACCTATACTTGAAGTCTAAGCAGAAAAATTGGTCTCCAGCATGACTGGGACCAAGAGAACATGAACACACATGAACATGGTGGAAGCTGCTTTGCTCTGTCTTCATAAGTAGATGCTCTGTTCCTGTGAAAGTAGTCCATTTAACTTAGAGATGCACAACTACAGGTCTGCAGCAATTTTTTTATCAGTCCCAACCAACTTATAAGAATCAACTCATGTAACATCTACAGAAATCCTTTTCTTATCCTGTAGCTGTAAGTGCTCTCTCCCTCCTCCTCAAATCGTTCTCAGTCATTATCTAAATAAAGGATTCTCCTTGTTCACTTGGTCTTTCCCATGAGGAGAGTCAAGCCAAAATCTCTGGAATGATTTGGGATCTCTTCTAGAAGCCTGTGCATGTTCTGCGACTTGGTGCAACTGGAATTAGGTCATCCACAAAACTTGAGCATGTGAAGGACCTCTCCATTCATAGGGAAACCCTCTTCAACTTCGGCTCTCCGTTGGATTTTCTTGTAGTAGTGGCACACATCTTTGGTGAGCTTACAGCGCCTTGTCTATGCCTCACCTGATATTCATCATCAGAGGGCCAAAGAACATGGTTATTTCTATTTTAACATCTTTCAAGGAATCCTGAATGATCTCAATGCATTGGTCTGAGAAACTGTATTTGAAAAGAACCTTAAAGGCAGTGTTTTCTTCTATTAAATCAAATGGTTTATTTTTTCCTAAGCAACAAATAATAAACACAGTGGGATCTTGTATTTTCTACATCTTTCAGTTAATTGCAAAATGGTAAAGATATGGTCTGTTGTAAACTATTGATTAAGAAACCCTGCCTGTTCCCCACTAATACCTTTGTTGAAATACTCTCAATTCCAGGATAGATTAGGACATGAAGGCAGATAGAAAAACCTATTTTTTGTTGTTCCATGGTTTTCGGTCATGAAACCTTGTAACCCCATTTGGGGTTTTCTTGGCAAAGATACTAGGGTGGTTTACCATTTCTTTCTCCAGCTTATTTTACAGAAGAGGAAACTGAGGAAAACAGGGCCACATGATTTGCCCAGGGTCACACAACTAGAAAGTGTCTGAGGCCAGATTTGAACTCAGGAAGATGAGTCTTTCTGACTTCAGGCCTTGTATTCTATCCATTGTACCACCTAGCTGCCCAGACAACCTATAGAACTTATTAATTAGTATGGACAGACAGTAGAGATGAAAAATTAATTTGGCCAGTATTAAACAGAAGGAAAAAGCTGAATTGCCTTCCAGAAAGTGTAAAGCTCATTTAATAATCCAAAGCATCTCTTGGAAACCAAGGTCTATCTTTTAAATACAGATATTCTATCAGGATTGCTGTGTAGATTATGAAGCACGGAGTAGCATAGTCTCCAAAGAATGGAAAGTGAATATCAGGCTGAGGGCAATGGTAAGTTGGAAGCAGATTGCAACATACAACAAATGAAGAATTTTAAAGAGTAGGAATAAAATATATCAATGGGGTCATGCAACATAGGAAGAGAAGATGAGCTGGTCCTATAAGGGCAATGGACAATGGGTAAAAGTCCTAAGGGTTCTACAGAATTGGAAGAAAGTCAAGTGAATTGCTAAAAACCCTTGTGGAGAACCTATGAGAGGATATTAATGAGTCTTACAAGGTTGGAAAGGCATGGGTGGGTTGTGATCTGTATCATCTGGAGGGAACATCCATCTGAGTACAATTATCCCTTCCACCTTGCAGGAGTTAGGGGCTGCGCCCCCCACCCATGATCTAGAAAATCCGTATGAAATGTTTTGGCCCTCCCTTCATACCCAAGAAGAAGTCAGAATTATTATGGTGTTAAAAGATAAAATATGGGTTGATATTATACAATACTATACATATGTTTTATGCATTTCTGAGTTTCTAAACTTTTTCTGTGTCATCTGCTGGCCTTTGCATGTCATCTGTGGCTTCCGCAAAGCTCCCCCAAAATTCCCATTTAATTTGTTATGCAACCCATGATATATATAGAAGCTGCAATAGGAAAGGTAGAGATGGGATAGATGGGATAGAGAAGGGATAACTATATTTCCTTCACCAGTAGGAGGAAACCTCTTGAGGAAAGGACCTTGTGTCCTTTTATCCCTAGTGTCTAATACAATGCCTTACATACAGTAGACACTTAATAAATGCTTGTTGATTGCATTGCAAGTTCTTTACTATAAGAGGTCCTAACGAATCAAAACTTAAAAACTGACTTATCTTTCTCTCACCTACATGCATCCTGGATCCTTTTCCCCACTCCCTGAACCCAAAAGAGCTTTTGTGCTGAACCTGCAAAGGGCCAGGTTACCTAATGCAAAATGCGGCTACTTCATTACTGGACAGTATAATTTGCAAACAGGATCACTTTTCAGGTTCTAAGCTTCCTTATAGCTCTAAAGTCCATGTTCTAAGGTGCCTTCTTCCTTTAACATTCTGGTGTTTAGCACAATGCCTAGAACCCAGTAGGCACGTAATAAATGATGATTAATTGACTAACATTTTATGTTCACTGTTCCAGAGTCCCTTCAAGTACTAACATTATATGATTCCTGGACCCAAAGTCATGCTGCCTTTCCATCAATGTCTCCAGCAGCTAAGAGTCTTCTTACTCTCACATACAATTTTGAGGGCTACTTTCTGCCTCAATCCTGATGTACAAGGTGACAAATGGGAGCAAGGCCAGTATAGGAAGCAACTGAGTTAATTAGTTAACAAACTAACTCCCACAGCCTGCATAGTTGAGGAAGTCTGGTGCCACGCCACACATAAAACAATACTATGCTATCTTCAAGATACATTCCCTTTTAATAAATTTCAAAGAAAAGCACAGAACTAACATCTCTATATCAGCTTATTTAGAAACCTAAATATCATGGTCCTCAAATGGGATTGGCACACCGTAATGTATACTGGGAAGAAACTATATTAAGGTAAAAGTGCATTTTCTTGATGGCATTTTAACATTTTGCAATTTCCTACTTTATGCAGCAGTCTTTTTTTCTCCATCTAAGAAGGTATTTGTTGACGTCTACCACCTAACAGATATACAGGTACAGAAAACATGTGACTCCCAAGCCAAGAAGAGACATTATAATATGGAATGTCAGGAGGAAGCAAATAAATAATTTTATTAGCAGATAGCAGAGATGTCACAAAGTCTTTGAATCACCCTCCACCCCCCCCATTGTATTAACACAATTGTTCAGGGCCTAACTTAGAGCTGATTTACTCTTACTTTACACAAAACTCTAATAGGCCCATTGACTTTTTTTCCCCACTTCACAGCAAATTAAGAAGACAGAAATCAAGAAGGAGACATTTAGTATCAGTTGACAGGAATAGAGGAGGTGAAAACACAAGGGATTGTGCTATAATGAAAAGAGGTGGAATAGAAATTAAGAAGACTGAGTTCTAGCCAAGGCTCTGCCATTCACTGGTTATGCGAGCTTGGGGAATTCACTTGCTCTGTCTGAGCAATAGGTCTTTATCAGTCAAATAAAGAGATTGGATTGAACAATCCCTAAAGTCCTTTTTAGACATCTGACATTCCGTGAAACTCCTATATTATGTACAGCACAATAAATAATAGATGCTCATTAAAATAATCATGAGTCATCATTCTAAAAAGCAATTTGGAACTATGCCCAAAGGGCAATCAAACTGTGCATAGCCTTTGATCTGGCAATACCACAACTAGGTCTGTATCCCAAAGAGATCATAAAAAAAGGAAAATGTACATGTACAAAATGCAAATGTACACGCACATAAATATTATTGGCAACTCTTTTTGTGGTGGCAAAGAAATGGAAATTGAGGGAATGCCCATCAATTGGGGAATGGCTAAGCAAGTTATAGTATATGAATATAACGGAATATTATTATGCTATATGAAACAATGAGCAGGCGGATTTCAGAAAAACCTGGAAAGACTTACATGAACTGATGCTAAGTTAAGCGAGCAGAACCAGGAGAATGTTGTACACAGTAACAGCAACATTGTGTGAGGATCAGTATGATAGACTTGGCTCTTCTCAGCACTACAATGATCAAAGACAACTCCAAATGACTCATGATGGAAAATGCTATCCATCCACATCCAGAGAAAAACCTAATAAAGTCTGAATGCAGATTGAAGCATACTATTTTTACTTTTTTGTTTTTTTTCTTGGTTTTTCCCTTTTGTTCCATTTCTTTCACAACACTACTAATTTGGAAATATGTTTTACATGATTGCACACGTATAACCTATATCGTATTGCTTGCCATCTTGGGAAGGGAGAGGAGAAGAGGGAAGAAGACAGAAATATTTGGAACTCAAAATCTTTCAGAAAATGAATGTTGAAAATTGCATTTACATGTAATTGGAAAAAATAAAATGCTATTGAATAAAAAAACATGAGTCATCAAGAAAATATGAGCTATATTCAATATATGCTGCTGAAGAAGATATGGATACATGCTATGCAATTTTCAAAAGCTGTCCATCTAAATTGGTTAAAATATGTCCATTAATGTCACCCTGAAATGCTTCATCGGGGCATGGAGGCAACCTTGGAGATTATTAGAAGTAAACAAGTGGAGTACAAGCTTTGGCAGGACCCACTCAGATGGAAAGGCTTCAAATACAAACCAGGCAATGGGCATACATGTCATTGGAGAATCAGTCTACCTAAGCATGGAGAGGCTCTGGACCAGAGAGTGTTGACTACCATGGATGATGGGCTTGAAAGTTGAAGGATTTTTATTTTCTGGCTATAACTACTGATGAAGAACTATCTACTATCACGTGAGGGAGTTCTGGTCTGGATCAGCACAGGGAGAGCCAAAGCAATCAAATCATAAATATTCTGAAGCACTAAAGTGTGGTTAAATCTTAATTTTTGAGGGCTTTAACGTCAAGCTTCAGATACCCTATGAAATTCACTTCAGTTTATGTTACCAACAATTTATTAATGTGAATAAATCTTAATAAAACTGAAAAGCTCTGTGCTAAGTGCTGGGAGAAATATAAAGTTTAGATGAGACATTTTCACTATCTTCATGAATAGGGAAAGTCTAGTAAAGAATGAGGACGTGAACACAAAGAACTAATATAAAATTATACTTAAGGATATATGAGGGGTGCAGACTCATAGCTATAGGAGTTCAGAGGAGGAATAAAATATCCAAGAATATGAGGGAAGGGTGAGAGAGGAGGATTGGGCAAAGCTTCATACAAGAGTTGGTATCAACTCTTCTGGATATCCATTTGTAATTATGCAAGAAAAATGCCTAGCTATATGCTTTGATATAGCAATCTCACTACTGGGCATCTAGGATATTAAAGACAGAAGCAAAGATACACGACATACCAACACATTATTATCAGCATTCATGTGGTAGTAAAAACTGGAAATAAAGTGAGAATCCATCAATATGGGAGCAGCTGAAATAGGCACAGTACTCCTATTACTACAACAACTACTGCTACTACTACTACAACTACTATTACTACCTACTACTACTTCTACTGTTACTACTACTACTAATAGTAATAATAACAATAGCATTTATATAGCACTTTAGGATTTGCAAAGCAATGTACATATTATCTCATTTGATTCTCTTTTTTTAAATTCATTTATTTTTAGTTTTCAACATTTACTTCCACCAGATTTTGAGTTCCAAATTTTCACCCCATCTCACCCCTCCCCCCATCCCAAGACGGCATGCATTCTGAATATCCCTTCCCCTAGTCTGCCTTCCCTTCTATCTCTCTCCCCCTTCTTTTAGATTTCTGTACCCCATTTCCTGTATTTCTTATTTCCCAGTTGCATATGAAAACAATTTTCAACATTTGCTTTTAAAACTTTGAGTTCCAAATTTTCTCCCTTCCTCCCTCCCCACCCACCCTCATTGAAAAGGCAAGCAACTCAATATGGCTTATACATGTGCAGTTATCTCATTTAATTCTCACAACAGCCTTGAGAGGTACATGCTCTTATTATCTCCACTGTTCAAATAAGGAAACTGAGTCTGAGAGAAGTTAAGTGACTTGCCCCCAAAGTCACAAAGCTTTTATTCAGAACTCAGAACTCCATGTCCAGCATTCTTACACACTGGACCACCTAGCTGTACTACTACTTTTTGTGCTTTTTGTGTGTCATGAATTCCTTTGGAAGACAAAGTGAAGTTCAAGGACTCCTCAGAAAAATATTTTTAAATACATGAAATAAAATATATAGGATTACAAAGGAAGCCAGTTATATTGAAATACACTTAACATATTAACATATACAAATTTAAAAACCAAAGTTCTCAGATCCTAAGTTAAGAAGAGTAGATCTCCTGGGATTCTCAGGATCTGGACTTGAATTTAGATATCAATTCCTCACCTTGACTTTACAGCTCTCAATTAATACAGAAGATCTTTGTAAGTAAATTGTGAAGACTTTCATTCATACCTAGCCTTCACAGACAACTTGCTAGGAAGTAGAAAGGAAACAAAGATGTGGTCTGAGTTAATCCAATGATTAAAGAAGGCACCTATACATCAAATGTAGGTCTAACCAGGATAAATCAAAGCCATGTCTCAAAGTAAATCCCTGAGGTTCCTTGTGTATCCACTTTCCAAGAACTATATCCAAGGCAGGGCTTCTTAAGCTAGGGTCTATGAACTTGTCAAAAATTTGTTTTGTTTCTTTTCAACATTCTCATAACTGTACTTCAATATAATTGGTATCCTTTGTAATCTTATTTTATGCATTTAAAAACTTTATTCTGAGCAAGAGTCCATAAGCTTCAGCAGATGACAAAAAGGATCCATAACATAAAAAGATGAAAAGCTTCTCTCTCTCTCTCTCTCTCTCTCTCTCTCTCTCTCTCTCTCTCGTGTTCAAACACACACACACACACACACAGAGTAGCAGCACACTTTCAATTAATACAGACTTTCATTTTGTTTTTTCACTGAAACCATCTTAACAAGATTTTACTTTGAATTTGAGTCTGATTTTTTTCCATTTCACCTCATACTCTATTTTGGTACATTATTTCCCTAAGCCATTGGCTACAATTAAAACACAGTCTGAGAAAAATAGCTTTACAGAGCAGTTAATTTCCTTAATGATGAAGCAACATAATAACATAGCATTTTAGAGTTAAATCATGATAAATTACCTGTGATTGGAAACAATTGAGGATTGGAAAGAGGAAGGGCTTGGAATCTAGGACCTGGGCTTATGAGTTAAGCCATGTACTGGTCATGTGACCCTAAGGAAATTGCTTTAGCTCTACGAGCCTTAGTTTCTCCATCTATAAAATGGGCAAAGTAAAAAGCTGCACTGCCTACCTCATACGGTGTTGTAAACTGTACATGTAGTCAGGAGGAAGGTTATATACACACTGGACAGCAGAATTATGAACCCAAAAGATCTCTATAATGGTTTAGACCTAATAAGATGGAATTTAATTTAAGTGTAAACTCCTGCTCTTGGATTAAAAAAAAATCCTACTGTACAAAAATAGGATCAGTGCTTTCTAGGATGAAGTTAGAAGGGTTTCTCATGGCTTGTGAAAGGAACAAACATTTATTAAGCAACTACTTTGTGCCAGGCTCTGTGCTAAGTGCTTTACAATTAATCTTATTTGATCCTCACAACAACCCTGGGAGGTAGGTGCTATTAGGTTCCTCATTTTGCAACTGAGGAAGCTGAAGCAGGCAGGGTTTAAATGACTTGCCCAGGGTCATACATCTAGTAAGGGTTTGTGAGCTCAATATGAATCAGCAAGATGATGTGGCCAGAGCTAATATGATTTTCTGTATTAAGATAACTATAAGAAGAGAGGCAGACTCTTGCCATATGAAAGAGGGGATAGCAATGCTATGTTCTACCCTGGGCAGACCATACCTGGAGCAGAGATCATCATCAGATCTGGATGTCACAGTTTGGGAAGGGTATTGATAAGCTAGAAAGAACCCAGGGGAGATGATTGAGATGAAGAGAGGACATGGGGCTTGGAGTCATGAAGACCTGGGTTCAAATCCTGCCTCAGACACCTGCTAGCTGTATAACCTGAACAAGTCACTGAAACTCTATGCGTCTCAGTTTCTCTAATGCTCAGGAGGGTAGGATTGAATACCTTTAAGGTTCCTTCCAGCTCTTCATCAATGATTCCATGAATCCTGAAATGTATTTTTTTCCCAAGTGTTGACTTCACTGGAAGTCTTTAAGTGGAGGCTGGGATGGATCCAGCCTGGTTGGAATGTTGAAGAACTGTTTGTCAGGTAAGAAGTGATTTGGATAATCCCTGAGATCCCTTCCAACCGTGAAATTCTCTGGTTCTACGATTTGAAGAGTCAATGAGTGCCCCTTGATTAAGTTAATGGAAACAATAACATCAATAACAGCAATAGGCATGTATGTACCACTATAAAGTACTTTCCATATATTCTCTCATTCCTAATAACTCTTTAAGGCAGGTGCCACAGCTATTATTATTCTCATTTCACAGAAGAGGAAACCAGGACTATTATCTGGGTGATTTTGGGTCAGTCATTTAAGCACCTGTTACCTCAGCTGTAAAATGAAGGGTTGGAGTAGAGAGCTTATGAGGTCCCTCCCAGTTCTACAGCTATGAGCCTTGACTTGCTGTTACATAGTAAAGTATTAGAGTCAGTCAACAATCATGTATCAAGCTCTTGCCACGTGCTACTCACTGTACTAAGTGCTGAGGTTACAAGTACAAATATCCCTGTCCTCAATGAGCTTACATTCTAACCACACAGAAGGACAACTGCAAAGACATGGAGGGAGGAGATGACATTCAGGGGGCACGATGGTGAGCTCAGAAGCAGAGCCAAGGAAGAAATGAAGAATGGCCAGCTCAGACTCCTTCCCAATGTAAGGGCAAGATTTGAATCTAGTTTTACCTGACTCCAAATCTTGCACTGTATCCCCTATCTCATACACTGTCACGAGCAAACAAAAATGTCTGGAAACCTTGCTTGATTGTCTCAGTGGGTATGAAGGGAATACTAATGGTTATAAAAAATGTTCTGGCATCATTCACCACTAGACGTCTTGTGTCCACGTCTTATGAAGCCTGAATCCCTTTTTATGCTCTACGTGGTATATTACACAGTTGTGTTAGGTTATTAAAGAAATTAGGCAGCTCAGGCATGCGGTAAGCTATTATTGCTGCTGTCCTAAAGCATTTAGGACTACAGCTTTATGACTGACCAATGACCATGGCTAGTTCCAATTGTATTTACTAACACCTGCTGCAAGACAAATGTTAATCTGTACCTCACCACGGGCAGAATCTCTCCAAGTGGAAATGTTGCCATCCAGTGGTGAATCAGCCATCATGCACCTCCAGTGCCTTTATTTGCTGTAGGATTCCTAGCCATGGGTCCCTAGGTATCATATACTCCAGGGGTGGGCAACCTGCGGCCTCGAGGCCACGTGTGTCCCTCTAGGTCCTCAAGTACAGCCCTTTGACTGAATCCAAATGTCACAGAATAAATCCCCTTAATAAAAGGATTTCATTGATTAGATTCACATCTTCCTCGTTTCACAAATTTACAAATGAATAAGGACCAGAGGGGTGAAGCTACTTGCCCAGATTACCCCAGAACTGAACTGAATCCAGGCCTTCTCATTGCCAAATCCAGAGTTCCTCCTAGACTATTTTCAATTGTCACACAGGTAACAGGCTGTGATATATCTATTCGGATGATTTCTAAACTTCGTACTTTCTGGAACAGAGGGCAGAACTGAGGAGCAACATGACTCAGGACAAAGTCAGAGGCTTAAAGGAAAGACTGGAATGGGTTTGAAGTCACAGAACTAGAAGGCAGCTTCAAGATCAACTCCAACCCCACTCTCACCTAGCTCTCCCCTTTGTACTGCTGAGGAAACAGGCAGTGACTTGTCCAAGGTCTCACATAGTGAATTATTGGCAGAGCTAACACAGGAGAGGTGCCTTCAGGGTCCTAGCCAAGTGTTCTCTTCACTGTAACACAGCAACACAGGCTGAAGTTAGAGAACAGATCTGTACAACTCCAGTCCATCACTTTTTACACTGTATCATATTGGACCTCTTCATCTCAGCCAAGTTTGTTTTGTTTTGTTTTTAAATAGAATCATTGAAACAGAAGGGAAGAAACACATTGTAGAGTTTATAAGTCACAAAATGCATGAAGTCATACAGAAGAAAGAGGGTAGCTAGGTGGCACAGTGGATAGAGTTCTGAATTCAGGAGGATCTGAATTCAAATCCAGCCTCAGACACTTACTAGATGCATGACCCTAGGCAAGTCACTTCACCTTGTTTGCCTCAGTTTCCTCATCTGTAAAATGAGCTGGAGAAGGAAATGGCAAACCACTCCAGTATCTTTGCCAAGAAGATGGAGTCACAAAAAATTGGGTATAAGTGAAATGACGAAACAATAACAACACAGAAGAGAAGAGGCGGCAAAAATGTGCCTTGGCAATTGGCAGTCCAAGTGACCTAAAAGTGGCATGGGAGAGGGAAGCAGGGGAAAGAAAGTATGCTGAAACTGGAGTGAGAAAATCCAGATTCCAATTCCAGTGTCCTACATTGGAACAGGTGGCTTAAAACCACTCTGACCTTCAATTTTCTAATTAATAAAACAAGGACTGCCTCACAAGGTTGTGGTGAGAATGAAAAGAGATGATGTTCAGGAAAGCCTTTGTAAAAAGTTACACACTGTGTGTAGAGGTGAGATCATAGGATTTAGACCTGGAAACAATCTCGAGCAACATCTAATCCAGACGTCAGCAAATTACCTCCAGACAGCAGGTAGTCTGTTTTGGTACAGCCCCCTGCTAGGAATGGTTTTACATTTTAAAATAAAGTTTCATTTATTTAGAAATGTAAAAATTCCAGATTTGGTGCCCAGGCCACAGTTTGCTGATCCTGATCCAATCCCAGGGTTCTTCACCTTCTTTTGTGTCCCAGACCTCTTTGGCACTCGAGCAAAGTCTATTAATCCCTTCTCAAAATGACTCTAAATGCATAAAAATAAAATCTGGAGCATTGCAAAAGAATTATATTAAAATAGTTATCAAAATGTAAAAAAAAAAAAGAAAGAAGTTTGCCAACTCTAGGTTAAGAACCCCTAATCTAGTCCAAATCCTTCATTTTACAGGTAAGGAAACTAAAGCTACCTAGTTTGGCCAAGATCACACAGCAATTTTTGGCAGAAAAGCCAGGACTTGAACCCAAATCATAAGATTATAACATCATGGATTTAGAGCTGGAAGGGACCCCAGTAGTCATCTAGTACAACCCCCTCATTTTACAGATGAGGAAACTGAGGGCCCCAGAGTTTAAGTGACTTACCCAAGGGCACAAAGGTAGTACGGGCAGCAGAGTTAGGTTGTGAACCCAAGTCAGATGATCATAGATTTTGAAATGGAGAAGACCATGGTGGTAACTCCCACAGTTAGTGGAGCACCTTCATTTAACAGATTAGGAAACAGACTGTGAAATACAAAGGGATTAAGTAATAAAATTGGGACTTGAACACAGGTCCTTTGACTTCGGATCCAAATCTAGCATTCCTTCTACTGTATCACTATGCCTCTCCTCTGCCATCCATATCAGATAGTATTTTAAAGCCTTGAAGGGGGGAATGGAATATAAAACTGGAGAAGCAGAAAGAGTAGGAATAGAGAAGGTTTCTGTCTTTTTTTTTAAGGGGGTAAAAAGAATCCAGTGATGCACACATCAAGTCACTAAGCATCTCAGAAAGCAGGAGAGTGGTTTTTCAGGTGGTAAATGGTTAGGTGGGGTACAAGAAGCTCAGGCAGAGCTTTAGGGAAAAGCAGCAAATTGCAATTAGCAATGACCTAGCTTCTGGTGGCAACAGAGGGCTTTCTAAAAGGATAGGCACAGAAAGTGTTACTCACTGGTGAATGATTCAGCAAAACTCTATTTACTGAGACAAGACTCCTTCCTTCCTGGGAAAGGCTGTGCTGGCTTAGAAATTTCAAACATTCTTTTGTCCACATTCACACCTGATTCTGAAGTCCCAAGCTGAGGGTGGGGGAACCTCTGGCCCATGTGCTGAATCTATCCTTGGGCTTTGTTTTAATTAGGTCAAAAGCAATGAATCATATACTAGAACCACACTAAAACCTTGAATGCATTCATATAAGTGGTTTAAGGTTTACAAACCACTTAATAAATGTCATTTGAATCTCACAACAACCCTGTAAAGAACATTATTCAGGCATTATGATTGTCATTTCAAGATGAGAAAACTGAGACCCAGAGAAGTGATTTGATCATGGTCACAAGGTTAGTAAATGGAAGAAGTGAGATTCAAACCCAGATCTTCCTAACTCCAAATTCAGGTCTCTTTCTATTATACGACAAATGTTAGAACTAAAGGGGACCAGAGAATGTAAAATATGAATGCTGGAAAGGAATTTAGAATCTAGAATGTCAGAGATGCATGACACCTTAGAACAGAAAATGGCAGGAAATCAAGGTTGGAAGGTCCATATAATGCAAAGTCATGAGCCCAAAGAGCTGGGAGGGCCCTGAGGTCATTTATTCTAATTTCTGCCAGAGCAGAAATCCCTTTGACACTCTCCCTAACAAACAGTCATCTGGCCCCTGCCTGAAAGAATGACAGCTGAAGGGAGAGCAGAATATAAAACATGGTATTGTTCTTGTGATGGGAAAACCATCAACATTCTAAAGCAATTCATTTCATCTTTAAGGGCTCTAATCATTATTAAGAGGCAATCTGGTATAGAGATTTGGAGGCAGCCTCAGAACCAAGAAAATCTAAATCCAGGTCTGGCCTTTGATACATCTGGGCTATGTGATACCAAGCAATTTGCTTAACCTCTCTTAGAGGTTGCTCTAAGCAATTCTCTAAGATTATAATTTGTGGAGAAGGTACCAATTGCATTGAGAGGGGGAATTTACCACTGAAATCACAGGTCCAGTGCCTGTTTCTATCCTTAATCATTAATCAGTTTTTCCTTACGTCAAATAGTAATCTCTCTCTCTCTGCACTAGGGCAAATCCACAGAGAACCTCTCTCCTTCCCCCACGCCTTTCTGGTTGATATTTATCTATTAAAAGCTACCCTTTAGGGCTAGTAATTCAACTAGTTCTGAATTCACCTAACTACACTATCATCCCCATATCTCCATTTTGTCCATAAGGTGGCCTGAGAGATGCTATTAAATAACCTGTTGAAACATAGGTAGAAAAAGTAGACAAAATTGTGCAGATCTGTAGGTTTGGGGAATTTAAAGAAGGCTAGAAATGGTACTTTAGGAAAACATAAGGAGAAGAGGGAGTAGGGAAAAGGACTGGAGTTGGAGAAGGAGGACAATAAACCAAGAAGAAGGAGGAATTATAAAGCGGAGGAAAAGGAGAAGGAAAAAGAGAAGCCTGGTCACATAGGGAGCTAGATGTGCCTGTCAAGGCCCTAATGTAAGTGAGGAGATGAGAAGAATGACAGCTCTTTAGACCTGCCCATGAGCTAGTATAGAGGTATAAATGAGATGAACAGAGATACAAATCTTTAAATATTCAATTATCTGCAGGACTCCTCTCTGTCAAACACACAGAAGCAAATCATTTCTTGTCTTGCCTTAAATGATCACTTTATCCTTCAAAAGGTATAGAAGATAATGAGGAAGACCATGCCGGACCTAATAGTCACCACAAGGAGAAACTGCTTGCTGGCACAAACAAAGTTGACCACCCCAACTTTGAAATTGAATTTGCCCACCTCTATGATGCATGTCATTTTCTTCTCCTTTATTACAAATTTTATGAGCACAGAAAGGATATGTAGAATCCCATAATCTAAAACTCTAAATGATAAATCAACCCAGGAGGGATGAGAAACTCCCAAGAATGAATTTCTGGGTTGTTAAGGGGGGCGGAGCCAAGATGATAGAGTAAAGGCAGTCACCTGCTTGAGCTCCCCCAAACCCCTCCAAATACCTGTAAAAATGACTCTACACAAATTCTAGAGCAGAAGAACCCACAAAAAGACAGAGTGAAACAAATTTCCAGCCCAAGACAACCTAGATGATTGATAGGAAAGGTCTGATGTGCCAGGCTAGGAGAGGAGTGCAGTTCAGCATGGGCAGTGCAGGCAAACATGAGGCCCCAGCAAACCTGGAGCAGGCAGCTGTGGTGGTTTCCAGACTTCTCAACCCACAAATGCCAAAGACAACTTAGAAGGTCAGTGGGAAAGGTCTGTCAGACCTGGGTGAAAGAGGAGCAGCCCTGTCCCTAGTGCAGCCCTACAGCAGAGGGAAAGGCAGCTGATTCTGGAACTCTATCTAGGCCCATAGACAGTGGGGGGATAGAGCAGCTGATCAGAGGGGGATTACAGGGATCTCTTTGCTGGTGTTAAGGCAGGATCCTCTTGCTTTGCCCATGGTTAGATCTGGATTACAGTCCTAGGTGGTGGTCCCGAGGCGAGGAGGAACAGTGCTGGCACAGTGGAATTTATGTCAGTGGTGCAAAGAAATCCTCCTCACAGCTCCAAGGTGGAAAAGAATGTTTGCGGTCACTCACAGACAGAGCACAGGCCAGGAAAGGAATAAACACCTCACCTTTGATCATACCACTTTGGAAGAACTGAAAATTTATAGGTCCCTAGAGGCATCTCTGAAAACAGCTGCACAGGCTCAGATTCTTATAATCTAGCCAGTAGCTTACTAATGTTCAGACTCCTTAAGAGTCTGCCCAATATGGGGCAGCTAGGTGGTACAGTGGATAGAGCACCAGACCTGGATTCAGGAGGACCTGAGTTCAAATCCATCCTCAGACACACAACACTTACTAGGTGTGTGACCCTGGGCAAGTCACTTAACCAGATTGCCTAGCCAAAGAAAAAAAAAGAAAAAAGAAAAGAAAACAGCTGCACAAAACTCCTGAAGCTTGGGACATTACACCCTCCACAATGGAAGCAGAGCCCTATCTTAACAAAGAGTTAAAAAGTCAAGTAATTGGTTAGGAACACGAGTAAACAGTGGGGAAAAACTCAGACTACAGAATCTTACTTTGGTGACAAAGAAGATCTAAACCTACAACTAGAAGAAGACAACAAAGTCAAAGCTCCTACATCCAAAGACTCCAACAAAAATATAAATCAGTCCCAGGGCACGGAAGAGCTCAAAAAGGATTTTGAGAAACAAGTAAAAGAACTAAAGGAAAAATTGGGAAGAGAAATAAGAGTGATGCAAGAATGAATTACTGAAGACACAACCAACCTTAGCTCATGAGACCCCAACAATGTGTTCAATATTACTGAGCCAATGAGACAGGACACAGTAGTTCAAAAGAAAACATTTAATCAAACAAGTTGGATTTAAGTTGTCTCAACACTACAACTTTTTGTTGTCTTCAGAATTTCTTGCCAGATTTAGATCAGTCAGAGCCTTTAGTATTCTTGACACTATTCTTATAGGACTATGTCTCCAACTAAGTCAGGCCCTCATCACCTCTCAAATGGACTATTATACAAGCCCCCAATTGGCCTCCCTTCTTGAATCCAGCCATTCTCCAAGCCACCTTCCACATAAATGCTAAAGTAATATTCCTAAAGCAGTATACCCATGCCATGCAGTCATTCAAAAACCCATAGTGGTTCCCTATCACCTCTATGATCAAATGCAAACTTCTCTGGCATTTAAGGGCCTTCACAGTTTGGCTCTAACTTACCTTTCCAGACTTATCATACATTACTCCCCTTCACATGCTAAAATTCATTCACTCTGACCTATGTGCAAGTTCCTCATACATTCCATTTCCTTCTTCTATGCCTTTGGCTAGGCTGTCCCCTTTCTCACAGTCACATTGATATTAAAGATCAAGAGCAGAATCAAAACACCTCTGAGGTACCATCTCACACTTATCAGATTGGCTCATATGACAGAAAAAGAAAATGATAAATGTTGGAGGGAATGTGGGAAAATTGGGACCCTAATATGCTGTTGGTGGAGTTGTAAACTGATCCAAACATTCTGGAGAGCCGTTTGGAACTGTACCCAAAGAGCCATAAAACGTGCATACTCTTTAACCCAGCAATACCACTACAAGGTTTGTATAACCAAAAAGACCAAAAAAGAAGAAAGAAAGAAAAGAAAAAGGACCTAGCTACACATATATTTATAGCAGCTATTTTTGTGGTGGCAAAAATCGGAAATTGAGGAGATGCCCATCAATTGGGGAATGGCTGAACAAGTTGTAGTGTATGATTATGATGGAATACTACTGCACTGTAAAAAATGACGAGCAGGATGGTTTCAGAAAAACCCAGAAAGACTTACATGAACTAATGCAAAGCAAAGTGAGCAAAACCAGAAGAAAATTGTACACAGTAACAGCAGTGCTGTAAAGAAGATCAACTGTGAATCACTCAGTTATTCTCAGCAAGACAAAGATACAAGATAATTCTGAAGGACCTAAAATGCTATAAACCTCCAGAGGAAAAACTGATGGAATCTGAATGCAGATTGAAGCATACTGTTATTTACTTTATTTTTCTATGGTTTTTGTCTGTTTTCTTTCACAACATGACTAGTATGGAAACATGTTTTGCATGACCGCACATGTATAACCTTTATCAAATTACTTGTCTTCTCAATAATAGGGGGGAGGGGAGGTGGGAGAGAATTTGAGACTCAAAATTGCAAAAATAAAGATTAAAAATTGTTTTTACATGTAATTGAGGAAAAAATAAAATATTAAAGACTTTTTTTAAAGGTCAGGGGCAGGATTCAAACTCACAATCCTTCTTAGTCCAGTACTCTTTCTGCTACATCCTATTGCCTCTCAATGAGAACATGTTAGCTAAAAGTCCAGATAAACTATGTGGAAGGCAGTTGCAGCTGCTGAAAAGCTAAGAGCTGTAGTACCTTTGGATTGGACCTCTACAGGGGCTGCTGGTCTGGATCATGGCTGTGGGGGTACTATTCTAGATATTTCTAGATCTAGCTGTTCTAGCTATTTCTAGAGCTGCCTCTTCTAGGATGTTGAGGGAGGTGGTGGTAGTAATTTGGTCTGCCTAGCACATGCCTCCTCCTCCTCCTCCTGTCCCTCCATCAGGGTATATTGCTACTTTGGCTAGGCCATCATGCCTCCCAGTCAGTAGCAATGGGTCAGCAGATGTTTTTGCTGGCAAAGATGGTGGGCCTCTGCACCCCAAGTGTTATTCCCTTCGAATATAACTTTGGGAACCAGTCTGGAAACAGATGCGTTAACCAGCAGAGAGGAGTGCTATTTATTCCCTGGGTTTCCTCTGTTCGGGTCTAAGGGGAGGTAACACATTGCGTGAAACCGCTGTGGCAAAAAAAACTTACCGAAGAACATTGAAAAATATCACATGAGACAGGCAGAGGCATGAATGGCTTGTGATCTCCATTGTTAAGAAGGAGGATCCATGGCTCTAAAATCATATGAGTATGTGAAAAGAAAGATTTTTAACTTCCATTGACAAGCACAGATATTCAGATGAACAAGAACATAAGAAAATAAAAAGAAAAATGAGCATATGACTACTTTTATTGTTACTATCACACTCACACCAAGTCAACAAGCATTTACTTAAAAGACAAAAAGCCACTTAGAACTTTGGGTGCCTTGGGGCAGGTAGGCGGATAGAGCACTGGCCCTGAATACAGGAGGACTGGAGTTCAAATTCGGCCTCAGGCACGTAACACTTACTAGCTGTGTGACCCTGGGCAAGTCACTTAACCCCATTGCCCAACCCAAAAAAAAAAAAAACTGTGGGTGCCTAGACACTAAGCTATTTCCTTGCTCCGTGTGTGTGTCTGTGTGTGTGTGTGTGTGTGTGTGTCTCTGTGTGTGTGTGTGTGTGTGTGTGTGAAAGTTAAAACCAGAAAGGGGACTGGGGAGTGATGATTAAAACTAAGCACTAGCTGTTAAACTTGTCAAACATCACAAACTCAAATCTAAGTTCCCAAACCAATGAATGATACATACATATACATGAAGATTCAGACATTTGGAAAAAAAGTAAGATGGAGTAAAAGATAAAGTATTATTAGCCCCACCCCCCATTTCCCAAACTGTGCTCATCATGTAGTAGGAAGCAATGTTGGTTTAGAGCCAAGATACTTGGGTTATAGTCTAAGCCACAGAACTTAAAGCTGGGTGACCTTGAATAAGACACTTGCCACCAAAGGGTGGGCTTTAGTTTTCTCATCTGTAAAATGAAGGTAATAATACGTAGCACCTCAAAAGGTTGTTATGAGGAAAGCATTTCATAAATCTTAAAGTGCTATGAAAATGTGAGATTATCAAATCACTTGCTAATTAATTTACTGCCTACTTCAGAAACCAACTAGACATTAGCTTCTCAGGCCAAGAGTATCATTTCTCACATTACATCCATTTTAACAAAGCTGAATGACAATGAAATGAGTGGATAGGTGATTTGAGTGTGTTGTTTGAAATTGTCCTGTGAGTTTCTCACATTGTAACTTTTATTTCCATTATCTATACAACTATCTTGCCCTCCTGCTAGACTCTGAACTGCTTGAGAACATAGATTATCCCTTTATCTTTGAATTCCCTTATGCTTTATACATAATAATCACTTAATAAATGTTTGTTGAATTTAATTAAGTGAAGAGAATTGACTCACTTTGAAAATGATAGCTGCAAGTAATACACTTCTGCCACCTTGTGGCTGTTGGTTTGTGTACATGTGCTCCTACAGAGAGAGTTCACTTTTTCCCCAAGGTAGCCCTTGCCAGGCACCCTGTCACAGCATAATAGAGGGATCTGGTGTTACCGGAGATTTCTCCCTAGATACAGGGGGCACATACACATAACTACAGATAAAATGGATGACACAATGTTCTCTCCTACAAATCATAGATGCTCCCCACCCAGGGCACCGTATACAGGTCTATGGGGAGAAGACTTAAGAAGTCAGAGTAGGTCCAGGGAAAGGTAAATGACATGAGAATGAGAAGAGAAATGTAGCAGCACAGTACAGTAAGAGCCCTGGTCATGATGTCAAAGGACTTAGCCAGCTAACAAACTCTGAACCCCATTTATAAAATGGAGGTAATTCCTGACTTACTCATAGCATCTCTTTATGTATATATAAACATATACATATCTGTATGTATGTGTGTGTGTACATATACACACACACATATATATACATATATGTATGTATATATATGTATCCGTCCCTCTTAGCCCCTTCAAATTCTGTAAATAAATGAATATATGCACATATTTTGTGGGATTAGAGAAAAACTCCATAACTATAACTATGTATACATACATAAAAAATATATGTCTACACACATACATTTTCCTCGGGCATCTAAATGGCACAGTGGATAGGGTACTGGCCCCTGGAGTCAGGAGGACCTGAATTCAAATCTGGCCTCAGATACTTACTAGCTGTGTGGCCCTGGGCAAGTCACTTAATCCTGGTTGCCTCAATTTCCTCATCTGTAAAATAAGCTGGAGAAGGGAATGTCAAACCACTCTGGTATCTTTGCCAAGAAAACTCCCAGTGGTGTCATGAAGAGTCAGATATGACTGACTAAACAACAATAATTTTCCTACAGTCCCACAAAAAAGTGTGAAGATGGGGGTAGCTAGGTGGCACAGGGACAGAGCACCAGCCCTGGAGTCAGGAGGATCTGAGTTCAAATCCAGTCTCAGACCAGACACTTGACACTTACCAGCTGTGTGACCCTGGGTAAGTCACTTAACCCTAATTGCCTCAAAAACAAAGTGTGAAGATACTGAGTAATCAACTCGAGACATAAAATCTTGGCCAGTGTATGCACCTACTATGGTAGGTGTAGGTAGGGAAATTTTTCTATATCTTTTCTCTTTGAAGAGGCATAAAAAAGTAACTTAACCAACTTGAAAGGATTATAGCATCATGACCTTTAAGTGAAGGCAACTGATAACATGCATGAAAGTCTAGTGATTGGTTGAATGAATGAATCAGCTGTGTCCCTTGAGCCTATTTTTAAAAGCAAGCCAACCAGCTCAGAGAGGAGCTCTGGCAGTGTAGAAGAGAGCCAGCTAGATCACTCTTCATGTCTTCCCTTTGCACTCTCACAATGTGCAGCACAGTGAGGGAAGAGATTTTTCTCTCTTCCCCACCCTCACACCCCTGCTCCCAAGGCATCTTGCAGTATATGAACACAGGACTTGTTCTGGTGCTATCTTCATTCACTCATTGACATGGATGAATGTAAGAGACTGAGAGGAGAAAAGAGAACGAGTCAAGACTGTTAGGGAGTCTAGCTTTGAATTAAGTGAGTTGGAAAAAGAAAAGATTTGAGAGTACAATACACAGAGCTGGGATACCACCCTGGAGATGGCAAGTCCAGGAGCCAAGACTTCTGCTAGGACATGATCTCTAGTTCTTTCCACCAGTGTAGAGAAGTACCCTAGAGGCAGCCTTTCGGTAACCCCGTCAGTCAACATGCACTTATTAGGCAATTACTACGTGCCAGGCACCAGTGCTATCTACTGGTGATACAAAGAAAGGTAAAAACACATCTCTTAAGTTCAGGGAAACACATTCTAACAATGCAATGAGGGTGGGGGGGACAACATGAAAATAACTGCACACATGGGGTGTGTATATACATATACAGTGTAAATGGTAAAAGGAAGGTAATCTCATTGGGAAACATGGAAGCAGTGGTGACTGTAACCAAGTAGTGAAGCAATATCCAGTAGAAACTCCAAGAGCAGGTACTCTAAGGATATTAGTGACCCGGAGACCTTGTAGCATCACCTGTGTGTTGCCCCTTCTCTCATGTGCCTCAGCCACATGCACTCTTGTTATGTGTACCTCTCTGCCAGTATACTCAATGTATGTATTAACTCTTCTCAAAGTCTGTATTTACAGAAGAGTAGCACCCAGGTTTATCAGGGAGATGTTTTGTTATTATTATTCTTAACATGATGGTTTAGGAAATGCCTTTGCTTTGAACTAAAAGTATTACCTGGCTGACTATTGAAGGTGAAACCATCAGTGGAGGCTAATGAGCTATAGTTTAGGAAGACAGACCCAAAGATTACCTTGAACCAGGTATAGTTGCACTCTAGAAGTCACAATTTATGAGTGTGAGTTGGAGAAGTGGCTCTATTTATCTTTAGATATTGATATATAACTGTGAAGTGCTATATAAAACACAACACTATGATTAATATCATCATTAGGCTAAGGAAATGATGGTTGATCCAAAACTATAATAGGTCTACAGGTACAGTGAGAGGGAAATCCCTGAATGTCAGTTGCAGTAGGGAGCCTCCGTAACAACTGACACAAGTATTATCAGTTTTTAGATGCACTTATATATAAGTATAATGACCATATTTTCCCAATGGAAAATAATAACTTATTGGCAAATAGTGTTTTAAGGGGGGAAAAAACATTCATTAAGCATACTGTTCTAAATTACAAATATTTAAGCCTGGCAACAACTTTAGGAGGTAGGTGCTGTTATCATCCCCACTTTACAAATGAGGAAACTGAGTTAGACAAAGGTGACTTGGCCAGGGTCACACAGCCAGTAGGCGTCTGGAAGGGTAAGTAGAACATTGGTTGGGAACCATGTTGTGTTTTCTACACTCTTTCACCTACTTCCAGGAAGAACAATCACTGGGAACGAAATAACCAAACTGTGTCTTCCCTACAAGTCCTCAGTTCAAATCAGGTTACATTAATGACTAGAAGATGCCCAGGTCTAAGGGAAGCTTCAGGAGTTCAGCGGAAAAAGTGTGCTTTATTATTGTTTCATTGATTCCATTGATTATGCAAAGAATAAAACAATAGAGTTAAGATGCTCTGTCTGTTCCTGGGGGGAGGTGACTACATCATGCTTAAAGTTATGTAACTGGGATTCAGTGAAATATGGCAAGATCAGGGAGAACATTGGTTGGTTTTTTTCAGTAGGTGGGGGGTTAACATTAACCTGACTGGTTGAATCCATAGGAATCCTACTCCCTAGATGACAAGATGGTAAAGGATGATGGTGGTGGGAGGAGGTGTAAGGACTGAGTACATATAGGGAGGGACTGATTCCACCCTCTGAGGACTGCAGAGAGCTTGTTACTTCCTCAGAGAAGGGTGAAGCATATAACCACCAAAGTGAGCCT